>NC_037092.1:42706357-43015732 GCF_002994745.2 Rosa chinensis
TAAAGGTTCAATTATTCAAATGAGGCCAAATGACATTGTAGAAGGAAGTCAAGGAACCATATATGGATGACATGATGAGAAGAGAGTGCAGAGTACGGAGTATTAAATTTTGGCTATGCATCTTGAAAAAGTGAGGAATAACGAAGCTACTGTGTAGTCTGTGAGTGTATAGTCTGTAGTTGAATAGTATAAAGAAGCTAAAATTTCAAATGCTAAAGTAACTATCAAATGGAATAGGTGAATAACATGCATAACTATCAAATGGAATAGGTGAATAACACGGAAAAGCTTGTATACTGCTACTACAACATGAAGCTGCGGCTGCGAGATAAGCAGGCAAAGAATTATGTGGTCAATGAAAACAACTATATAGATCTACTTCATGTTGCAAGCGAACTGATTGATAATGGCATTGATCCACTTCATGATTGGATTATGCCTGCACACCTCGATGATGAAGCTAGAAGACCTCTTCCACAAGTTGTAAAAACTACAACTAATGCTGGAATCAACGTAGAGAAAGTCTTATCTGAAGAAGTTGATAAAAACCCAGAAGATAATTCAGGTAGTGATGATGCGTGGGGTGGTACAGCAACCCCAGATAGTTCTGATGATGGTGGAGAGGGTGGAAGCAGAATAGGTGGTGGAGGTGAAAGATATGAATATGGACAATCTTCTGTGGATGGAGGATTCCAATTTACCTGTGAAGGTAATTTTGATCATACCACCCAAGATGAAGACCACAGAGTGAGAACAACTGGTCATGGTGCTCAAGAGAAGACCCGATATCGGAGGAGGAGTAGAGGTGCAACTGATGATCAAAGTAGCCCATCTGATGTTTCTTCAATTGCCTTAAGTTTTGACTCTATCAATTTAGGCACAGAGCGCAGTGGGATCTCAAATGAATCTCACGAAGGCAACAATCAATTTGGTTATGATGCTTATGGATATAATCAATATGGAGAAGTATATAATCAGTCATCCAGTTGGGTTCATCCTTATTATCCCCTTCTAGGGGAAACAGTCGGCAGCTCTAAAAAGATCTATAACTATCATATTTATCACTACAATTCGCACTATATGGGTCATATGTCTTGGTCTGATTATTGCATTTTCGTAGACCAGCGAGCGGCTTTTCAACCGCCTACAGTCTCTTTTTGGATGTAGATGAAGTTGACATTCATATGTATTTATATGTAGTTCTAAATTTCTAATAAATTGACTTTTTTCAAAAACGACATTTTGTTACCCTGTATTCCCGATATTTCCCTTTTTCAAAGTCCCGATACATATGAAGATACCGAAATTTAAAACCTTGGTCACACTCACACATTCAATGCATCTGAGTCTCTGTTTTCATTTTAATATGAATTACATCTCTCTGCACATCTCCTGTGGCAAATTTTGGAAATTTGATGTAATTCCTTTTTTACTACTTGCTATGACATTTTAGGGTAAAGATGATAGAAATTTGCAAAATCAGTCTTTGTACAGTGATTTATTTATAAAAATAAAGCTTCCCATTTTGGTACAAAAGACTTTAGGTTACATTCTTCCTAGCTTTTATAATGCGAAACTAACAAATACATTCTATCTTCCTTCTCTTACATAGAACAACACAATTGACAGATTTGTGAAAGAAGCAAACCACATTGTTGCACCACAGATGATTCAAGGCCAAACTTATGAAATCAGCCACTTCGACACTAGGCATAGCCAGACATCATTCAAGATCGTTCAGCATTGTTCACAGGTCCATTTCAATGCTGTAACAATCATCAAACATGTTGCAGACCAATCTCCATCCATCCCACTACATCGGTTTTCACTAATGGACTACAATCATCTTGCCACACGCACAGATAACCATGAAATACTTTCAAGCTTTTTAGTAAATATACTAACTTCCACATTGATTTAGCTTTAAGAAATTATTAACTAATTTTTCTAGCTCATGTAAAATAATAATAATAATAATATAAAAAAAGAAGAAGAGAAAAATGGACATTTTTGGCAGAATAAAAACAGTCCAACCTACAGAAGAAATATCTATTGGAGATAATAGAATTGAGTCATGATGTGAAGTATATCTGCAAAATCTAAGGTAAGCACACAGCTCCCCTACAGTCAAGTAAGAATACTCAACTTATTTAATTAAATGGAACATATCTGACTGCAATTTTACATTATAAATGCATAAAAGTAGATATCAGAGTAACACTTTGGGGAGAAATTGCACTTACTATTGATATTGAAGCGATTATGACATCAAATCCCTCTGCACTTGCTGTTTCCTAAAGTTAAACAATATCAAAGTATGTCAATTCAATAAAATTTTACAAGAAAATCATACCTCATTTCAACTCTGATACACTAACTATGACATTTTTAATATTGTAGACAAAAGTTGTCTATCAAGCACAGGAACACTTGTTACTTCCTGAATCCAGACATTCCTGAAGCTGATCGTACAGGCGTCTGTAAGCATATTTTCTCTCTCTCTCTCTTTCAACAAAAAGAAAAATTATGCAACCAAATCTGTATATTAAACATAACACCTTTCGCTGCTTACTTCTAAAAAAAAAAAAAAGATTTGTCGGTCCTTACCACAGAACCCACATCCTTGCAAGTTCACCAAAGCAACTAATGAGTTCTCTTAGCAATCTTTCTATCTATAACTTTCCATTCAAAAACACCATCTATTGGATGCAACATCATCTGATAAGCCTCCATATATTTCTTTTGAGTATACCATTCTGATACATAATCATCTGGAGACTAGCCTTTTGAGGAAATTGCTGAAATTGCATGGCCACATAGCAATCCACAGAGATTCCCATCTTCTGCAGGTGCATGACCTTGTATCCAATTGCATAGAGTGTTGACCAACCACTCCAATCTCACATGTCACACCCTATCATGTAATTCAAATATCCATTCACTAGACTCAAGAGCCATATAGTCATTAGCCCAACTAGCATTCTTCTTCAACAATTTCTCAATACGTGGACCAACCTTGCACCTTCATCTTCCAACTGAATTCCTCCTATTCGCTAATCTCACCAAGCATGCAATTCTGATGTCTTCCAAACAAGGTAAAATTAGCTTCTTCCTTGGTTCCAGTATACTCTTATTACAAGACTTACTGTGATTGTTAATACGAATATCACATTGGAACTTTGATCAAAGTGAGACCTTGACCAATTCTTGGATGGCTTGTCTACACACCTTTGCCAAGCATTGAATGAAACCCTCCTCAAATCCTCCACTACCTTTGTATATTGGTTCATTGTTGTTGCTCTTGCCACTTCCCACAGCTTCTGTTTCAACTCCAATCCAATATGGCCATGACCTTGAAATTGTTGAGTAAATTTCCTGCACAATGCCTATGCTCTACATTAGAAAACAGATCCTTGATGGCATGGGTTGTTCTAGCCCCTTTTGTTTGTTTTATATAAAGGCATAATGACTTAAACTTCATATTTGCACGTTTTCTCTAAGAACAATCAGAAACCAAGTCCAGCACTCTCTGCTTTCTTGCTCAACAATGGCCCATGCAATAGGGTAAATTCCATTATTGTCATCAATCCCAACTGCTGACAATAACTGGCCCTTGTGAACCCCTTTCAGATGACATTCATCCAAGTCAATGATAGGACTGCACCCAGGAATCCATCACTCTTTTAAAGCTGCTAGGCAAATATAGATTCTCTTGAATCTAGTGATATCCCCTTCAAGCTTTGTCTAAATCCACACACTTGAACCTGAATTCCCCTTCTTCAATTCATGAGCATAGGACTCTAGAAGGTTATACTGATCTTCAATGATGCCATGTGCCATCTTAGTGGCCGTTGCCTTAGCTCTATAACAAAGCTGATGCCCAATCTCCATCCCAAAGTCCTTGTTAAAAGCATTCTGAATTCCCTCCTTAGAGCATTTGGTATCAACCATGAAGCAATCCTTGAATTCTTTTGCCATAAAGGAAGCATGGCAATGGTAAACCCTCTTTGCAATTGAGCTATATGTGTGATTAGGCTTGAATGTCCTACCTTACAGTGTGGGGTTATCATAAGAAGGATTGCTTGTATAAAGCCAGAAAGGGCACCCTGGAGAAGTAAAACATTTCACAAATAGCTTGTGCTTGGTGTTTCTAAGAAAGCTCAGCTCCTTGGTCAAGACTGCATGCTTCAACACTTTAGAGTTGGGGAAGATCATCCCAAGCACAAACCTTGGATTCTTCATATTAGTCTTTTCATTGAATTCAACCCAATCTGAGAACCTCTTTTACTTTTTACCCTAAAATGCCCCACATCTTTAGCATCACTATCAGACTCATGCACACTTTTGAAGCCATCGAAGTCTGCACCTTCACCATCACTTATGTGCCCCTTCATATCCCATTTCATCAAACTCTGGTATCCCATTTACATCACCATAATGTCCTTCTTAAACAATATCTCCTCATCTTCTGCATCCACCTCATAGTCACTTTCCATCATAAATAGGATCATTGATAGGAGCACAAAGCGCGGCGATATTAATGAGTACACGCCCCATTTTAGCCTTGTTTCTCCCTTAGTTTCGTGTTTTGAGTCATTGAGTCGTTTGAGAGTCTTGTAGAGTGTTTGCTAAGTTTCGGAATCCTAGTTGTACTAGGAGTCCTAGTTAAACTAAAACTCTTTTCTGAATGGAAATTAAGGGAATTTCCTCATTATGAGAAATTAAGGCCATAAGTGATACCATTATGAGAGAAACAGGACAAGAAATAAGAAATGGCAAATAAAGGAGAAGAGGATATTTGTTGCGTCAGGTGAAAAGAGAAGAAGCCATGGGTTTCTTAAAGCTATGCAATCCATCCATCCAAATGATGAAGAGTATGATCGACAAAAGCCAACCAATGCTCCTCTATATATAGGCAACGTCCAGAACAGAATTGGCATCACTTCCTGGCCAAAAAACTATTCCGAGACTCTGCCCAATTCACTTCTCAAACCTCCATCACCTACAAGACCGTGACCACCATCCATCCATCAATCTACGAAGCTCTTAGACGATACGTCAAGGATGCTCCACCACCATAGCAGAGACGAGTTCATCACCTTGTTGCCAATCCGCTGTGGAAAGAACTTCAAAGTGTAACTATGACTCTACTTACAATTTTTGTTTCGATTTTGTGTGTAAAGACTTGTGAATTATTTTGGGGTTTGCTTGTTTGGATTTGTGAGTTATGTAATTGGAGACATGAAATTTTCAGAATATTTTTATTAATATGTTTGAGATTTTCAGTTTATTATTGAGTTAATTTTGAGAATTCTTTGATAATGCATGTTATAATCTTGTGCCATTTTACATGTTTAGGTAATTTTCAGAGTTAGGTTAATAAGTTTGCATGCTAGAATAACTCTAAGTGTTCTTGTGTGTTTGCTTAATTTGCCAAGAGCAATTGTTATTTGTTAGACGCTAAGTTAAACAAGTAGTAATTAGTTCTAAAGAGTGGTAAAAATCATGTTTCAATGGTTAAACGATTCTGGAAATTACGTGTTAATTGCTATGTGTAATAGTTGATTTGCATGTTTGAGTTGATTCTAGGGTTAGATAATACTACTAATTAAGAGAATTACTCTAAGTGTTTTGGAAAATTAGTAGTATTGAGCTTGGTAAGAACTTTTCCGATCCAAGCCCACATTAGAATGAATTAGATAAATGGATTGGGCCTCTAAGGCTTTTCATTTGAGCTCTTATCTAGGCATTTAAGACGGGCATGTTTTTGTAGCATGTTGAAATGGATTTTCTGTTTTACACTAAGTAACTTTCGAGTGGTATTAATTGGTCTAGGTTAGGGAAGTCGATCATTGTAGATAGTTTTATTTGTTTCGTTTTTATTTTAAGTAGATTAGGAACCAAATTTCAAAATCCCCATTTTATTCTTTTATTTGTTAATTAACCTTTTTGTATACGTGTACCCTACAATCCTCGGACTGAACGATCCTTACTTGTGCTATACTAACCTCGATATTTTTGCAGGGTTAATTGTGAGGCTATTTTAGCCATATCAATCATCTAAGTCATCACTATCAAAACTAAACTGATCTTCCTCAACATGCCTACTACACTTACCTCCACTTTGAGTATCATATGGTCTCTTCTTTGGTCTTCCAACCTTTTTCTTCATTGCAAGTTCTTCAACTACTTTCTGCTTCCCTTTGTCTTTGTCTCTTGTGACATCTGAAGTGGGAACAAAAGGTGATGGCCGATCAGATGGCTCATTAATGTGAATTCATGTTCTTGACCTTGTCCTTGGCTAATTACTTGGTCTATATCCCGACATATTCCCTGGTTGCCTCCTTGATCCACTACTTGACCCATCAAATTATCTTGTCTATCAACAGCCTCAACATTTGTTTCTGGATAGCCCAATCCTTCAAATCCTAACACCTTACCCAACTCAACCTCAGCTTCTTCTTGACCCATATTTTTTTCATCTGACAAAGGTAAATCCTTAATAAAGTGACCAAAGTATGACCAGTGGTCAGGATCCTCATCAAAGTAATCCAATTCAAACTCACTGAACTCCCTCCTTGGAGACAAAGTGACCAAATAGATGTCCGATGTCCAAAACCCTCCTAGCTGTTGGAATAAACTGGACCATGTCCAAAGCATCAACATCAGTTACAATTGGCAAATAGTCAATCCCTTCCTCAAACCCTGGTATCCTAAACTAATAGCTAATTGGGCCCTCAGTATAACCCAAATCAAAGGCCAAGTAATTGAACCTAGTTACTGACAACTTGTCTGGGTCAAAACGATCCACAAACAAAACTAGTTCACCATTCCTATACACCTTATTCATCCTAGATTTACTATGGAACCTACCTCCATGGTGAATGGAAATTGTGAACCAATCTGTGCCTGCAAATTGTAGATCATAATTGAATGTTAGCTTCCAAACAAAAGACAAAAAAAATCCAAAAACAGAAAAAGTCATTAACTTCCTATGTCAGTTTTAGTTTCAATTTTCATTCAATGTTTTTGGGTGTACCTCACCTGCTTATTTTGGGTGCAAACATAGCTATTCAACAACAACTTGTATCTCATTTACTTCACCATCATAAACATGTCACCAAACATGAAACCCTAATCAAACCAAACCATTCCCAAATCCAAAACCCTAATCACATTAAATTTCACTTCCCAACCAAATTCCCTAATATGAATTTATTGTTTATTTAAAGGGATTTAAATAACCTAAAATTGACAGAAGAAAAGGATTGAATATAAATAGTACCCCAAACTCTAGACCATGCCTATTTGACTCCCATAAACAATGATGGAAAATTTGGACCACAATCATTCAAAACCACAATTGACAAAAACAAAACCCATAAAAGAAAAGAGATCCTCAAAGTGAATACGTTTTCCATACCTGCATATTCGGGTGAATCCCCATCAAGCCTAAAATACCTCCAGAAATTAGTCATTCTTCTAAAAAGCTAAGATTAGAGAATAAAATCTTTTAGAAAGGATCACTTTTCCTACTTACCTTCTGAATTGATTATCTGGTCACTCTATTTCAACTTAGTAGGTGAAGACAGGTGAGATTTCAAAGACAAATGAGCTAAAGGGTTTTGACTCCAACCGACCACAATTAGTCTTAAGTATCAGATTTCATAGTATTGTTGGATGAGGAGACTCGTTTGGATTATTAGTTTATTTTCATTTTTTTCATTAATTAATAATGTTAAAGGTTAACAACAGAGGATAGTTTTAGGTCATATGAGGCGTTTCCTTTGAGAATTTCCCTATCTTTTATTCCTTGTATTTGAGGGTAAGGTGTCTGGTAGCGCAATATTATGTGTGGGAAATTTATTTTAATTGGACCACTTACATAGCTAGTTCCATTGTAATATTGTAAACTAGAGTAATGAAATGTTCTTGTTTCTTCTGAAAAAATAATAATAATTCAAGTATTTCCCAAAATAAAATTGTGCTCATCCCATTTAAAACCCAAACCGAACATAACCAACCATCAAACTAGTGAAATAACGATCATTATCGGCTTCTTAGGAGAAGCCAACCCTACACTAAGAGGGGTGTATTGTATTTGGATTTGTGCAGACTTTTTTTAAATGACAGACTTTTTGAAAAGTCCACAGACTCTTTAAAAAGTTGATAGACTGTTATGGATTTCTTAAAACCATTGATTTTAGCAATAGACTTTTATTGATTCATGAAAATCTATATACTTTATTATGAATGAGTTCTGCAGATTTCCTAGCATGTACAAAATATAAAAAGGGGAGTGAAATTGGCACTCCCCTTTTTGTAAACTACACTCCCATTTTCTGTTTTGTTTGTTAAACTTCCCAAATTGCCCCTATGCTCTTCTTATATTTTCCTTGTGACCCATTGCGTTTCACACTCACTTTCACAGGACAACTAGAGCTCCTCTTTCGCTATCATCTTCTCTCTCTTCCCAGATCATCTTCAAGGACTCGGATTCTCTATTATGATAATACTAAGATTTGCTATATTTTGTATGAAAGGCTCCTAAGCTAGATGCCATAGCTGAAAGCTCTTAGCTGATTACAACCCAAATAAGAGTTGTAAGATCACAGAACTGAGATGAAATTGAGCAAAACCCACTTGAAATTATTCAAGTATTTATTAGAAATGGAATACATAAAGAGAAAATCGATGATAGATAAGTTGTACCAAAAAAAAAAAAACAATGATAGATAAGCTTGAACATTGAGGCTTCTGAGATTCTTGATTTCTGGTGGCCAAGTTAATTTAAGTTCCTCTTCTTCTTCTCTGTGATATTTGTCCTTGTTCTTCATATGCTTAATTGTTTTTATACTTTCTTAATTATCAAAGACGGACTATGAACTTGGTGAATATAATCTGGACCAGCTCCTCACCACCGTCTCTCACCTCTTCCACAATTCCAAGCATATGAAGCAAGCTCACCAACTTCTCAACCCATGGATCCTCACCTCCTGAAACGCCGCAAGGCTCTTTGCTCGAAACGCCGAAACTTCGTGCAGGTTTCTGCGTCTCCGTCCTCAACTTCCTAGATCAGATCCACATCGTCGTTGAGATTCACAGCTTCCTTGCCCGACTCCACAACCAGCACCTTCAATTCATTGACCGCCCAATCGAAAACTCTGACCTCTTTCTTCAACAACGTTGTTTCAACCTTCTTCGGGCGGCCCATTTTCGAAGACACATCCGCGAGCAGATTCAGATCCAAGTATAATTCATCGTTCTCAGCTTTGATTGGGACCAGTGCTTATGGATCTGTGCACGGCGATCTTCCCTGCAGTCAAATTGAGACTGAAGACGGGCTATATTCCAGTATCCCCAATATGAAATGGAATTAGTGAGGAAATCGTTGTTTCAATTGGTTGTTATCATCATGATTTCTTGTGTCCTTTTCGAGTTTTGACGCTGCCGTTTACATCATCTGCAATCTATCTTCTGCACGGCCAGCCACTATTTCAGGTGTGGATAGCTCAAGTTGAGAGAGAGAGAGAGAGCTAATAAGGGTTATTTTTGGAATAGAGAAAAAAGGGAGTGTGGTTTACAAAAAGGGGAGTGCAAATTTCACTCCCCTATAAAAATAACAAAACAAAACAAATGCAGCCCAAACACAAAACAAGATAATAACTCGTTGTCTCTTCAATACTCAAGTATTTTCTAATAGAAATTGACTTAAATGAATGATCATTAGTCTGTCTAGCGAGTTTGTTCTCATTCCTATTCTCCCAACAACATAAATATGCAATATAGATCACTTAATGTTTATGGTTAATTATTCTCATCAATTTTGTTTTCGCCAATTAATATATATTGTAACAATATTGATCAATGTCTGGATCTATAATCAATCAATTGAAATTCAATTGTTCAACCTTTCTTTGAACCATAATATAAATTCAAATTAATGAGAATAATTCATTAATAAGATAAAATTTGGTATGCCATAGCAACACTATTCAAGGTCTTAGGGGTAGACCACAATATTTGGGCTTTAGGGTTTCATAAATCATTTTTATTACTATTAGGGTCGAAGTGTCACAATTGGAAAAAAAAAAAAAATCACATTCAAGAACTACAATGAACATGTTGGGTGTCAAAAAACGTTGATATCATAAAAGATTGAGCAAATTACCGATAACTACAAACTCATTCAAATAATTGCCACGCGCAGAGTCCACGGGTCTTATTTTCATGCAGTGAGCTCATAAAGTCTATCTGGACACATGGGCAAATTCTTTTTTTTTTTACTGACAAAAATGTCCCTTAACACACATAATAGAGGAAGACAGATGAGAGAGAGAGAGAGAGAGAACATATCTGGATCTGGATCGAGATCGAATCCGGCGAACCGAGGCTGCCAAGCAGGCGAAGGGAGGCTGCGAATCAGGCGAAGCAAGGCTGCGAATCCGGAGAAGCAAGGCTGCGAAGCAACTGGCGAAGCGAGGCTGCGAAGCCGGCGAATTCGGCGAACCGAGGCTGCAAAGAAACCGGCGAACTGAGGCTGCTAATCCGGCGAAGGGAGGCTGCGAATCCAGCAAAGGGAGGCTAAGAATCCGGCGAAGCAAGGCTGCGAATCCAGATTTGGTTGAGAAATTCTGAGGGTCAGTACCTTTAGCCTCATGTTGTCACATGTTTTGGCATGGGTAAGCTATTTCACTGGTTTTTGATATGAAAGTATGACCAAATAATTGGTGCTGAATAAAATTGAATTTCAATTTTTTTTCCCTATATTTGGTGGATTCTCAGTTTTTATTGAGGGTCAGTAGCTTTAGTTTTGTGTTTATGGTACTTTCTTATTGGATTGGTGGTATTGTGTAATGCTTTAGTTTTGAGTTTATGGTACTTTCTTATTGGATTAGGATGGAGCTAATGAAAGCAATGCTGAAGTGAGCAAACGCGAGAAGGTCAGGCTAGTATACTATCGGGGGCCAGTACACTACTACGGATCAGTACACTACTGAGGGTCAGTATACTAGAGGGGCTAGTATACTGCTGGGGGTGACATACTACTAATCCTCAGTACACTACTGCTTATATGCGGAAGTAGCAAAGCCAGAGATAAATGATAGTGTCCAAGTTTCATATTGTAATATGTACAAATAGTTTTTGGAATGATTAAATAAATGAGTTGTTTCTAAGAAAAACAAAGATGGAATGTAGAGATATTAGTTTTTCATAATGACTGACATTCAGCAGTGTTAATTTACATTATTCAAATCACAAGGGCAGTTTCATAATTTACTTGTCAGTAGAAATAATTAAAAAATGAAAGGAATCTGACCGTAAGGGATAATACCTTGCACATGGGCCTTACACACTAGCATATGGGAATTAAAAAAAACAGGTTTGTGGATGGTATTTTAACAGTGTAGGTAGTGGTAATTTGCTATAAAAGATTAGAGAAAAAACAAAAAATTAAGAAAGAGAGATGATGAAGGACCAATTTCTTCGTGCGTAGAGAGAAGAACTTTGATAGACTTTTTTTTTTTAAGAGGAAACTTTGATAGACTTTTTCAAATCTTTGGTCTGGAGGCTGGAAAATTATTGGAGTTTGGTATGTATAGTTAACACTAAAAAGTTCATGATTATCCATGATTTTCTAATTTCGTACGTATGAATGATATTTTGAATACCTCTGTACTTTTGTTCATTTTTAAAAGTCCTAATTGAATACCCCTAGATTTTGGTGGAATTCATGACGTCTTTAAAAATCCTAATTGAATACCTCAAGACTTTTATGGACTGTTAAAAGTCTATATTGAATACACCCAGACTTTTAAATTCCCTAGATTTCTTTAAAAGTTCCACTAATTCCATATACAATACACTCCCCTAAATTGGCTAAATCAAAACACATGGAGCAATTTGACTATTGAGTAAAACGCACAAACAAGAAAAGCATTTGATCTAAGAAGGAAACAAAATTTACGTGTTAGAATGATTAAACAGTTGAAATTTCAGCTGTGATGAGAGTTGACCTATTCCGGCATGAGTTTTGTTCTAGGCTTCCAGCTATTTGATCACTTGAATAAATATTATCAACTGAAGTCATCTCTCAGCTGTCAAGTCGTCAAATAATTATGTAAATGAGTACGAGCTCGATTCCACAAGCTCATGTCTTTGACAATCCAGGATATCTAATAATCAAACTCACAGCTTAAATAACTTTCCTAGTTCAACACTTATTCAAGAGGACATACCTTAGCTCGTGAGTCCTGCCTTGATTTTTAATACGTCAAGGGGACACACTTTAGCTAATGGTCAAGCCATGTTTTGTAAACTAACTTTTACACACACACACATATATACACAGTCCGGCTACGGTGTGGACGTCCGTATCGTGCGGATGGTACAGATTTCCTATTTTCCCCCACTTTCTGATCACATTTTCACATCTTAAACGTTCAGTTTTTAGGTCCTAATGTATAGATCATCTCTGCAAAATTTCAGCCAATTTGGTGATCGTTAAGGCATCCAAAACTACGAGAAATTTTTGTGTGCTCCTGTCAGTCCATGCTGGCATATGACCTGGTTTGACGAATCAATTAGACTTCGACACCTGGTTTTCAATTTATTAAATACAAATGTAAACTCTTCTGTATATTTGTGGAATGACCATTTCGGGTCCCTCCTTCAATGCCCCTTCTATTCACTGTTTATCACTTCGGCTTCATCCTCTCCAACCTCATCAATAAATTGCAGAACCGCGTTCTGCAACTTTGACCAATGTTGGGATATTGAACCAATTAATTGTAAAAGATATTGATTAATAAGCTTGATTAGCAATGATCCTGGTGTAAGCTTGATTACTAATCAATACATATATAATCTTCCTGTGATCAAATTGTTTGTTGGTGACGCGTCTTTAATTGAATCAATTACCAACTTCATCTTCATCAGCTTAACCACTGCTGTAAAATTGTTCCTACACGGCTTGACGCCCGGCTCCGCCCATCTCTAGACGAAGCCGCGGGGTTATCACCACATCCTCTCCCAGTTTACTTCCACCCAATCAGCCATACAGAATATTATTGCCCCCAGTTTGAAATGCAGGCTTCAGAGAATGGAACCGAGTGGATCCTTCAAATCTGAATTGTCATTCGAATTAATTAGAACAAGTTCGATCATTAGAAAACTTATTGGATCAAGTTATGAGTTTTGGGTTTGAGAGATATTGACAAATTTTTCAAAATATCTATGAAATCTCAAGCGTCGCTACCAGGTTCTATGGCTTTTTACAAATAGAGGGGGTGTATAAGGAGGATTAGATGATGGTGTTCGATGAGCAAGATCTGGAATTCTAGATGATGATGATGAAGAACGAATCAGAGAGCAGAAGTCTAGAATGGTCCTTCTCACAAATGACCGAGTTATTTAGTTTTTGAGGAGGCCACGTGTCAAATTACCATGGATGCGTCAAACCACTTGGCAATCTAAGGTGGACTGACGGGAGCACACAAAAATTTCTCCAAAACTACAATTTACCATTATAAATACGAACGGTTCAGGTTCGACAGGTTCGGTCCGTTCGTGTAAATTGCAGTTTTGGATGCCTTAACGATCACCAAATTGGCTGAAATTTGGTAGAGATGATCTATACATTAGGACCTAAAAACTGAACAGTTAAGATGTAAAAATGTGACCGGAAAGTGGTCGAAAACAGGAAATCCGTACCGAAATTTCGATACGGACGTACGCACCTGAGAAAAATCCTATATATATATATACATACATATATATATATATATATATATATATATATATATATAAGGGGCGAAAAGACTAACACAAAGCTACATATAAATTACTAAAATTGTAAGCATTTAGAGTCGAAAGAGGCGCAAATTACAGATCCAAGTGCATGCACCTTGAGTTAAGGAAATGGTCCATTTCACTCAAATAATTTGCCGCAAAGTTTTCTCTTCTAAGGAGCTAAAATGAAAGTTTTCAAATAAGAAACTAGCTATAAGCGTATTTTACAAAGCTATTGAAACTCCATAACTGAAAACGTATCCTAGATAAGTTCATTATGGAGAATTCACAAAAAAAAAAATACTAATTTTAACGACTCACGTACAATTGTGTCTGATTATAACAATGACAACAACTTTATTGTCATATCTATAAATGTGTGTATGACATACATGTATGGGAGTGTATTGTACCATAAAATTTCTCTAACATGCATTGTATAAAACTTTAGAACTAAACAATAGTTTCAGTAACCGTGTTGAGTCAGGTCGAGAAACTGCCACTGATTTGTAAACTTGCATGCTTATTTTTATTTTTTCTCTAGGCAAATGATTGTAAATTAGTTGCGCAATCTTCCATATGACTGACTTTTTATTCTTTTTTATTTTCTCGTTGGATTGAATCATTGAATGAGTCAAGAACTAATTCTGAGTTCTGTCGATAATCCTGGTTGAATATATTTTTCAGTTTAATAAATAGACCATTAAAGTGGGAAGTGAATTTGCAAACTGAATGAAGTCAAAGTTAGCCCAACTAAATAATGATGGTTGGGAATTGAACACGTCTTAGATTCTGTCAACACATATTTTCTTACATTATTAAACTTTTGAAATGGTTACTTTCTCCTCATGAAAGTATTATTTTTACCCATCACTCACTTTTACAAAGGTAAGTGCGAAAAAAATATTAAAATTTAATTATAATAAAAAATAATAGAAAAGTAATTACGTTATGAATAATCTCTCTTACAGTGCTCTGAATAATCTCTCTTACACTTAAATTAAGTTATGCCTGTCATTAATCGCTACTTCAAATTGAACATTTGTTGAACTTAGAGCACGATCATAATTGTAGGTCTAAACTTTTTTGCATCGAACTTGTCATATTTAAACTTTGAATACGATTAATTCAATACTCAGACATACACGTGAGTGTTATCGAATTCTGAATGCTGACTTCAGAGTAAGATTAGCTGCTCCCATTCCCATAGAGGTTGTTGAAGATCATCATTCATTTCCCAATCATTATTATTCCCTGCTTGGAAATCAGCTAGGTCTCCTGAATTTGAATGAGTATCCGATGATGAGCTTGTTTTCTCTTCTACCATTGCTGCCTGGTGAGATGAAGAAGCACTTGCCCTCGTTAAATCACTTCGTCGATGTGATGTATCTCTGCTTCCTTCCAGCGGGCGCCTGTCAAATGCTCGAGAACTCCCCGAAACAATGTACACCCGGCACAGTCGGAATTCATGCCTCAACTATATATAGTAAAAGACAAGAAAACCTCACCAATTGTACGGAAGGGAGCAAAAGGTTTCAAAGAGTTGGTTAAAAATTAAAGGACAAAAAGAATTTGTCCAAAGTGGGTAATTATATTAAGGGTGGAAAAATAAGTCAAAACGTGTAATTATTCAAAATTTGGTGAGTAAAAAATTGGAAGATAAACACACCTTGGGAATGATAGCAGTACTGGCACTATTACTAGTGGTAGCTGAGGGAGCTGCTGTTTCTTCAATGGCTCTGTACTCATTCATCTTCCACTTGGTCTTTCTTCCAGTTGGAGCTTTCCCTTTGTAGAAAACCATGGTTTTCTTCACTCCAATGACCCGATTATCCGAGGAGTAAACATAGCCAGGCGAGCCTGTTGCCTTCCAGTAGCCGGAAGCCGTAGTCCGGTTAGGTCTCCCACCTTGCACTTCTCGTTGCTGCCTCGGCGTAAAGAAGAACCACTGCTCGGTGTCTTCACGGCACAGCTCCGCTGCATACTCTGCAATAGTACGATAGAAAACAAACACATAAATGGTTAGTTTTGGTACGAATGTACTAACAAGGTAGTTACTTGGATTCACCCCCAAGCTTTGGTGGGATTAGTTTGAGTGGATTGAAGTGTTGGACGTACTTGGGAGCTCCCATGGCTCGATGCTGTAAATGTCAAGGTCTGGGATGACGCGGCGAATGCTGTCTTGGTGCTTGGATTCGAGCTTGTTGAGGAGGTAGAAGGAGACGAGTTCTTCTTCAGTTGGGTAGAAACGAAAGCCTGTTGTGAGTGCTTGATCCATTGTTGCAGTGTTGTTTTATCTTAATTTTGTATCTGGGTGATGATAATTTATGTTAAGACTCTGAGTTTGGGTTGGAGAGGTATATAATTATATAGGGAGAGTGAAATGGGATTTTGGGGTTTGGTGGAATCTTCCACGCGCTTTTTGGAAAATATATACAAAACCAGTTTTAAATGATAATGGGGCGATGACCTCATCCCATAGCTCTACATAAAAACCTGTTTTGAACCAGTCAGATGCCCCCCTGTCTTGCACTGTTGCTGCAATGCTGCTCTTTTGAGGCTCTATTATCTGCATACACAAAAGCAAACAAATTTTTTTCAGGAGCAATTCTTAAAAAGAAAAAAAAATTAAAATTAAAGATTTCATAAGTCATAGTATAGTACCAAATGTATTTCAATCAAATCTTGATAAGCAAATAAATTGATTAAGAATTTAAGTTTTTTTTTTTTTGATCAAATAAGAACTTCATTAATAATGAACTGCTTACAACGAGTTTTAGGCAACATCTCTAACCCAGAAATGGCCTCTAGACTTCACACTGGAGCTCTATAATGACTGACTCTAAACTGACACTACAACTGTATGACAAAGATAAACTAAATTCAATAAATACAGTTGTCATCCGTCACCATTTGTACATAAAAAGCTATCAATATAAAATCTGAATTCTAGATAGAGTTATACTTACTAATTATTCAACCAAGCCTCCAAGCCTCTTCTTCAAGAGTTAAGTCAATTCATGTAACAAAGTTGAATGAATGCTTCTCTTTTTTTTTTTTGGCAATTGAGCTAGATATGATAAGTAAATTCATTAAAGCAGGGCTGCATCTTTTAATTATATTTTTTGAGGTTTTTCTTTTTGGGCTTCACATCTTTCTATTTGACTTATTCTGGCATAATTAAATTATTATTTTTTTGGCATTTTGTTTGGTCTGAGCAACAATTTTTTTTTTTTTAGAGGCCCCAGGCCTTGAAATTAGAGGCCTAAGGCCAGCCTTAATCTTTAGTTTGGTCACATTGAAGGGGAATCAAATCCCTAATCTAGTATAATCCTAACTCAATTTCCAACTCTCTCACACTACAATATATACTGATCAAAAATCTTTTTATGTTACCATGAGCGTAAAGAGATAGGAGCGAGAGATGTCAGTTGACCCTTCTCAACAATTAAAAAAAAATGAACTTACTTAGTTTATGGGTTAATCACTACGTATTCTAACTAATTTGACACTCCTAAACTCGTTAAACTCTTGGTCCAGTTGCGTCTACAATTGAGAAGTAGTGAGAACCATAATTAAGTCTCAGCAGCAGTCAATCCCACATTTATATTTCTATGGAAATAATCAGATTATTACCAATCAATCTGCAACTTCGATAATTACCAATCACTCTCCAACTTTCTTTTTGGAATCATGCTAGGCAAATCAGATTAGGGTGCTGCTATTGCCACCCTAATCATTTACTTTGTTCACCCTACTTGCTCATTACACCCTACATTTTAATTTCAATTATTAAATTTACTTATCTAACCCATTTTTCTTTCTAGAAACATCCTTATATGACATATCCAATTAAAAAAGATTTTTTTTTATAACGAAAATCTCTCATTTAATTTATACCAATAACAAAACTAAATATTAAAGTTTTCTACTAAAATCATAATCTGATTTACTTCCGCCTCAAATTGAAGTATTATAGTTGGTACACATTTTTATGTTAAACATTATTCGCACACCAACTCATCTAGATGATCCAACCATTGGCTTTCTCTTTGACTCTCGCGAGAGAGGGTTTTTGGCGGCGACTAGGTTGGGTTGGTGGCAGCCTTACATTCTCAACCAAGAAGGGGGTCTCTTCACCTTTGTCTTGGCTGCATCTTGGTGTCGCGGGGCTCGCTCGACGGTGCCTATTCTCTGTAGGCTGCGGCCTTATTCTCCTTGTTGTGGTCGCGGTTTGTGCTCATACCAATGGTGGTCTGGTGACTGATATGGAATCGATCGGGGCATGTGACCGGGCTGCAAGTTGGATGAAGACCACTAGGGAGGGCATCGGTGTCGGGGCCTTTATGCATGGTGATTATTTTAGTGGTCTCTAGAGCAGTCTAGTCCAACTGAACACAGGTTGTATTGGTCTGCTACTATCGCTATCGGTCTCGCTTATCTGCAAAACAGACGAAGGTTAGAGGGAAGACCGGGTATGCTGGCCTTTAACCCTTCGATGCCTAAGTCAGTATCGGGTAAGATAGTGATAATGGAAAGTGATAGTAAACAGCTACCTCTTTAGGTTGTTGGAGATGACCTTAATGTAGCAGGTTTCTGGGAGCTTAGTTCCATTTCTTTCAGTGTGGAACGCTCAGGATCCCGATATCGCCCCGAGGGATATCAGAACCCTTGGCTTGGAGCTTATCTCGCTGGTATATTGACGATACGAGTCTTGTGCTTCTGATACTGCTTGTGCCTAGGAGGTATGTGTATACCAAGTACCCCAAGTCCCCGGTCAAGAGTTCTCTTGGGTGGGGAGTTTATCGTTGGTAGAAGTATCGGAAGTACAAGGCGAGTTTATGCCACGTGGCTTCCGTACCACCATTACCCCTAGTGCCCCAAGTCCCCACTTAAGAGGAGTCTTGGCTAGGGTGAGTAGGTCGTGTTGGCATTCATCGTTGTGTCGCTATCGCAAATCAGTGGTGGGGTTGCAAGCGTCTTTTGGTGCATAGGCTATGTTCTTGTGACACGTGTGGTGATCCTATTTGTTTTTGTGTGCGGGAAGACCAGTGTATAGGATTACGTAACGTGTAATAATTGCGTAGTGGTGAAGAGTCGAGGCGACGACGCATGACTTCTGTAACGCTCAGGGATGTCAGACACGTGGTGAGATCTGGGGTCGTCGTCCTTGCACGTCCAACGGTCGCGGTGTTCTCGAGGTCCTTATATAAGGAAAGAGGAGAAATATGGAGATGGTTGCTGTTCCTGTGTTCGTGTTGGAGATTGAGACAAGAACTTGATGAATTTGGGTAGTTGGTGTGCGGAGAGCTTGGAGGTTTTCGTGAGGCGGTAGAAATTCTGGTGTTGTGAGCGCCGGTGTCTCTGTGTTTCAATCGGATGAGTGAATAGGTACGCCGTCTCTTGACCTTTCTGAGTTTATCTGAGTGCATTGGTGTGTGAGGGTCTTTATGAGGGGTCGTATTCCGGGAGTGAAATTTGTCTTCTGGTTCTGGGTTGGGTTAGGTCCGGCGAGGTTTTAGAGAGGTTGAACGTCTTGTTGCTGTTGCTCTGGGTGGGTGTGAAGATTTGAAATTTCTTCTGGGGAGTGTCGAGGGAGGCGATATAGAATCGACCGAGCAACCACCTGTATCGCTCCTGGTATCGCGCAGGAGAACCGTAGTCGCGGTAGGCGAGAGGGCTCCTCTCGTGGAGGGGAAAGGACCCCTCGTGTTGGGGGAAAGGGTGCTTCTCACAGTCGCAGTAGAGGTGGTCCCCTCGAGAGCGCCGCAGGTGGTTCCTTAGCAGGTGGAGCGGGTGTTTCCCAAGCAGTGGGTGGGGGAGCTCCTCGTGGGAGTATCGAGGGGAGTTCCTGAGGAAGTGGCAAGGGTTCGTCTCTCAGAGTTCCGGGTAGGGTTGAGCGACCGGGGGTGGCAGATGTGACTGAAGCAGAGCGTGTTGGAGTATCTAGGATTCCGCGTTCGCCACAGGGGCGGTTTCTCCTAGGCGATACACCTATTGATCAACCTGGTCCGAGTATGACGGAGGAGCAGATTGCCAAGATGAGGACCACCTGGGCGATCCCAGACAACTTTTTGTTGCGCCCCTTGAGGGAGGGTGAGACGTTCAGCCACCCCTATTTGGGGTGGGCGTGCTTTTGTGAATATCAGCTCAGGTGCGGGTTGAGCTTCCCGATACCGGAGGAGTTGCAGTATCTGCTTTCTTGCCTGAACATATCAGTGGGGCAGCTATCGCCCAATGCGTTGAGGTAGATGATGAGAGTGTTGCTGTTATGGAAGCTTAGTAAGCTGCTATGTCCCAGTATCGGCGAGTTTAATTCCATGTTCAAGATGCAATACTCGATTAAAGTCGGCGATAGTGGGTGTATCAACTTTAGGGTGCGCGGCCCCACCGATATGTTGACTATTATACAACAGGTCCAATGGATAGTTTTTATTTTTTTTTCTCTTTTTTTATATTTATTCTCTCTCTATCTATCTCTCTCTCTCTCAGATCGATTCTTGTCCTCCTCACTACTCTCTGTACTTTCCCATCTCTCTCTAGCTTCGTCTCTTTGCTTTTGTTTACTTTAGGCCACTCACATTCTTGGACTAGCAGCGAGTGAGCATTCAACCAACGACTACTAGACCCGAATCAAGTCGATGTGAGTTTCTTGAGTTAAATTAGAATGGCCCAAACCGGGAAATCCACCCAAGAACTGGCTTTTGACTTGCTCACAAATTGCTTCCATGACTCAGTGAATTGCAATGCCCATAATAAAAACAAGCCCAATTTTGAAGAGCTCGATCTAGATTCACTGGTCTCACCCTTGATGACCAGGAGCTTAGTGAATGGTTTTAACAATAATGGGGGTGACGCCACAACTTCCAACTCCAATTCAAGTTCTTCCGGTTCAGTTTCCAGTAAAACTCAGTTGGGGAGAAGATTCTACAGCAAACCGAACAACCACTCCGGAGAACTATCTCTGCTTCTCTCTCTCTCTCTAAATGAAATTCCCAAAATGATGGCGACGCTACACCTGAAGACAACAAAGTACTGGAGAGAAAGGGGAGGAGGTGGTGGGTGATGAAGGAGAAGCAAGGGGTGCACTTGAGCCAGAGCCGACGGAGCAAGGACATGGGCTGGAGATAGGCCCAGGTGGCCTGCTTGACGAGGAGGTTGCGGATGGAGATCTCGTAGCCAAACTTAGTGGTCAAGTTGGGCATCGGGGACTGGACGGCGACGAAGGAGGAGGTCCTTGAGGGAGGTGTAGGACTCAGAGCTTTTGAGGGACAGAATCTTCAGGTCGAGCTGCAGAGGCTGATGACGTGGCATCACGGCGTAGTTTTGGGTTGGGAAGCAGCAGTTGTAGTGGGGCTTATCGGTGGTAGTGGTGGAGGATGAGGAGGATGAGAGGTGGTTGAGCTTGGTGGGGACGACGACGGAGGTGTAGATGGAATTGTGGCGGCGGAGCTTCCATGAGGGGTGTAGTGGTAGCGTGGATAGAGTGGATAAACTCAAGGTCGGATACGAACTTGGAGAGAGAAGGGGAGGGAGAGAGAGAGCCAAAAAAAATAAAAATTAAAAAAAGAGAAAAAGAGAGAAAAAAAATAATAAAAAAGAGGAAGTGAGGGGTATGATAGTCATTTTGGACCTGTTGTGTGAGAATTAAAGAGAATAAGGACTATCCAGTTTAATTTGAAAGACGAGAGACTAAACTGTTTTTCAGGGAAAAGTTTGAGGAATAACAAGTATTTAATCAAATATTTATTTATGTACGTAACTAGTTACATTGCAAATGGAGGTATAGTCTTAATGCAAACAAGAAAAGGAGGTTATTAGTTTTAGTTTTCCATTCATGCATCCATATTAACTTTAGTTTGAAATGCGCTTGAGACACATCGAGTGAGGATTGAGGACTATGAACATGAATTTGAAGTAGTTTTCTGGTACATATTCTAGTTTCTTCATATCAAGATGGTTGATGACTCAGAGCCAGCGATGTCAACATGACATGTCATAGATGTGTTGCAGAGGGAGGTGAAGGTGGGGTGGCGTAGAGTAGAAGAATGTATAAAGAAAGAGAGGGCAAAATTGGAAGTTTAATGTAAAAGTTGGAATGAGAGGTCCAAATAACAAATTTCGAAGTATGAATATAAGCACTTTAATTTCAATGATGAACTAAAAGATGTTTAGAATGATAACCATCAAGATTTTAAATTATTGTGAAAGTCGAATCCATTTGAAAAACAAGATAATAGTACATTGGATCGATTTTCATTAGTTTGATAACTATTTAGTTTTGTCTTAAATAAAATTTCTCGCTATGCCACTATGTGCTACCCTCTTCAAGGCAGTGAAAGGTTAACTAAGTTAGGTAACTTAGTGTTAGGTCCATAAGTACCTAGTAATTATTCCCCTAATCTTGCACTTTTACTTAACCTTTGTGTTTATTTATATATATTTATTATTTTTTCCTTATTATGCTAGGAAATGATGGAGAGACATGGAAATGCACTAAAAACTCAACTTTAGCACATTTTCCTACTCCAACTAGGAGAAACCGAGCTAGGCAAGGAAGGAGGAGTGGCAGACTGACCAAATGAACTCTAAATGAGTTGAAACTTTCCAGATAATGTTCTAGACATCCTAAGGATCATTTCTTATGAAGATTGAAAAAGCTAGTTCGGAGTGGAAGACCATCAAAAGATCAGTCCAATTTTCTGACTAAAAGATGAAAACTATAAAACCGGACATGTATGGATTCCGGCACCATTTCTGGCCACACCATGGTGAATTAAGCTCTAAAATTTTACCAAAATGATCTACACTCATGGAGGAACATTTTTTATGAAGAAGTCAAAGGCCAATTCTGAACTGTCGGTGGAGATTCAATTGAAGGAACAAAGGAGAAGAACGTGCGCAAATGGACAAAAAATGGGTCAACGGTGGTCAACGCCGGATTCCTGACATTTCCGGCCAAGTTGGCCAGCCGAGAACATGTGTGGAGGACAAGGAATAGCTGACTAGGGTTAAAGACTTTAGGTGAGAAGACTTTAGGTCTAGGTTGTTTTGAAATTCAAAATTAGAAAGATGACAAGTGGTCACATTCTTACACCTTACACCTTTGTCTCTCATTTATTACCTTGTTCTCCTACACAATGACCCTTCTACCCTTACTTTTTCTCCTCCACCAAAATATCGATGGGCTTTCTAGGTCATTTCTATGTGGAGTCAAAAACTAGATCCACAATTTGTGCTTACACATTTGTCAATCACATCTAGCCCTTCATTCCTTTTGATCTCCACCCTTGATTTGGATTGCCTTGGACTTTAAATAGCCCTTCCTCTCTCCCAAAACCGTGCATCCCCTTGGCTCCCTCATTTTGGAGCATCAAAATCTCTCTTTTCTCTAGTTTTAGGTTAGTTTTTCATACCTTGTACATAGTTCTTTGAGTTTTGTGTAAGAGAAAGGTGTGTAGCCACTTGGGTTTCACCAAAACCGAAGTTTCTACACACTTTGATCAATCACTTCTCTTGTTTCTCACACATTCAAGCCTTGTTCTTACTTTGTTCTTGAGATTTTGTGGATTTGTATAGTGATTTGGGTTCTAGGAACCGAAATCCCTATACTTTGAAGCATTTCTCTTCTCATATAGCATCTAGGAGGCAAGGGAGACATCTTGTGCTTTTGGTTTGGCTCCAAAATGAGTCAAACCCATGGGTATATCACTTGTTCTCCACTCTTTGCTCTCTTTTATTTGTTATTTATGATGTTTATGGCTTGTAGTTGTGTAAATATGAGTTGTGAGTAGTTGAATTTGGGGCGAGGGCTAACTTGTGCACAAAACAATGTAATCTTTATGTTCTTTGATGTTTATGCATGTTTTGAATCTTTTGGCTACTATACTTTCATGTATCCTAAGTGTGTTTATAGATTTATCACCTAGAATCATGCTTTAGGAAATTAGTGAATCGGAAAGATGAACTTGATAAACTCTTGATTCCGTGAGCATGTGTAGCTAAATAGGTGGTGGCTTAGCTTATTCTTACTGGAAGAACTAAGTTGCTTGAATTTCTTACCTTGAAATTAAAGCATGATGTTGTGAGTTTAGGTTTCGGAAGAATTTAGGCTCACGGCACCATAGGCCATTTAGGATCGGGAAGATTTGAATGGTATAAAGGTTTTGTAATTTAGCTTTGTTTCAGAAGAGATTGTTAAATTGCATGACTAGTTGGTTTCTTGGTAGCTTCATCAAAGCACTAAGGGGAAATTTATCAAAGCATGTTATTACATCAAATATGGGTTACATTTTGTGCATGAGTAAGGTTAGGTGTGATGCCTAAGTCTCTATTCTTCTCATTGATTTAGTCTCTATATTTTTATTTGTTTATTTTATTTTATGCATTTAATTTTCTTTATCCAAATTAAAATCAACCAAGCCGCTCACTACCACAATTGTTAATACCATCCATGAGGTCTTTAGCTTCCAAAGAGCTAAGGTTGTGAACTTGTAAAAAGGTAGACTTTACATGTGTTTTCTAGGTTTATTTTCATGGTGATCTAGTTAGGGTAGATCGAGTTGCTCAATCCCTTGGGTATGATACTCTTTACTTTTTCCCTTTACTAAAACTTGACCTCCTATACTTGGGAGTAGGGCACATCATTCATAAATTGCATACATTTTCATACTCGTGATGCACCCAACACTTAGGTTTGGGTTTTGGCTTTAGGTAAAAAAAAAATTATTTTTATCGTGGTTTATGTACAATTTTTCTTTGGTTCGCGCATTCTTTTTTTTTTTTATTTAAAAAATATCATTTTAAATTACACGAAGTAGTATTTGATATTTCTCATCGCAATTATTTGGAAACGAGATCTAGGGTAGATTTGGAATTCATTACAGGGTTATGTCGTGACAGGACCCGCTCCGGATTTCACCTTGAAATCTGAAGTAGCCCTGAGGGACCTACCTTAGAAGCAATTCTACCAAAAATTTGGCGGAAGTTCCTCTACCAAAAATTTGGCGGAAGTTCCTCTAAAAGCGGACTACCCAAAACCTGTAGAAAGACATTTATACTTCTAAAATAATCCACCCTTATTCTTCTAGAGCCACCCTGCTCCCTAAATCACAACATCTCCCATTTCACAAAACAATTCTGATATGTAAGAATATTAATCTCATCGGTTATCAGAGCAATCTAATGCACAGACGTACAAGAGCATAGAATACAAGATAAAGGACCAATACTTTTACAATGCGGAAGCTATGACAGCTATGACAGCTATGCCTCAACCCCAAGTACGCTCGACCTCAAGCTAAACTGGCCTGCAAACAGGGCATTTAAAACTAAAGGACCCAGGGGAAGAGCATTTGAAAATCGTTAGAGTGAGTAGACGAAAAATTAGTAATTTCGAATAAACAAGTGAAACTTAAAGCTTTCCCAAGTTATTCTCTAACCTCGCATGCAGTAAAATCTTAGAAACACTCTTAATCATCATCTTTACTGAAATCTCAATTATGTAAAATAGAACATCTCGAAATCTCTTTAAAATCTCAAATCCCTCCAATACATAATGATATTTCAAACATCTCGTTAAATTACTCATATCTCAAAATGGACGATGACTAATGGGGACTGCCGACCAACGAGGCATCGGAGGGGACTGCCGACTGGACGAGGAGGTGATGGTTAGAAGGGACTACTGACTAACCATAGGTAGTTAGAAGGGACTGCCGACTAACTACCTCATGTCATATGGAGGGGACTGCCGACCAGATGACTCATCAGAGGGGACTGCCAACAGGAATATTCTAGAGGGGACTGCCGACCAAGTAATGCATGCATGCGCTGCCTTATTTACCTCCTCAATGAACTGGGATCAATCTCTTTAAAATAATTGCTTTCAGAAAGAAACCCGATATTAATTCAATAAATCATCAATAATTCACCGAAAGCATAACTTAAGAATATCTCGATAACTCAAGGCTCAATATCTCAATAAATCCTCGAAAGCATAAATCAAATACTCGGTAAATCAATAAATGCTTTCGGAAAGAAATCTCAATATAACTTCAAAGCTGATAAGTGTGGAGCTCAAAACTCAAGAAATCTCGATAATTTAATCATGCTCAAATATTTGCTAAATCATTCGTACTCGTATATCATCATATAATTCGATATTTGAAATCAATAATTCTCATAATTTTTTCTTAATCAATCACTTCCCGAAAATCACTTCTCAACTCAATAATCCATTAATAAACAGCTCGAAAATCTACTGAAAGCCATCGGGAAGGAAATTAACTAATAATCTCGTAATCCATAGAGCATAAATAAATCTCAAGAAATCAAGCTCAGAAAATCATAAAACTCAATAATTCAAATAAAATAATAATAATACTGCATGCATAATTCATTTAAAAACAAATGTTTAGGCGACCACGCTATCGGTTTCCTACGTCGAGCAGTAGCTCAGTACGTCACCCTGTACACAATTATAATACATGAATAACAATCCAGAAATTAAATATGATTCCCACATCAAATCCTCATAAATCAACGTTTCTATTTCTTCTCCAATTTAACCAAAACTTCATCATTAACACCAATTCTTTAATTCAAAGTTTCTAGGGCAGAATTGAGAGAAATCTGACGATGGAATTCTCGTAAATCAATAACCAAACTATTGAACTTCGGAAATTCCGATCGATACCAAATCTCTTCCGATTCCCACCAAACTCATATCTATAAATTCGTAACAACAAGTAGTATCCAACATACCGAAACAACCCACCAGGAAAGGCTGGAAGCTCCCCCACAGGCTGCTGCACTTGGGCCCCATGCGTTGCCGGTCAACTACCATATCTGGCTACCAAATTTCATCCACAACATCGTTTCATCATCCTAAACATCTTTCATAACTGTGGCCAAGCTCAATTTCAAGTTTAAGTAGTCGAAATTTCCTCAAATCCGTGAGATCGTTCCCTCCGTCGATTCGTCGTAATCCGGCAAAATTGAGGTTACCCACTGGCATGGGTCGAACCACGAAGACCAGGACTCCATGTTATGGGTGGTGGAACGGTCGAAAATCATCGGAGACTTGAATTGCCACAGCGGTCACCGCTTGGCTGCACCCCCTACGGCCCAAATCGCGTCACCAAAATACCACAGACGTGAAGAGGAGGAAGAGAGAGTTCCATAGCCGCCGACCTTGTCCAAATCCGTTGCCGGACGAGGGAGAAACCGCCGCCAGCCAAAGTGGACGAGGTCGGGGAGAGAGAAACGGAGAGGAGAGAGAGAGTGATAGGTTCTGATCTACCACAGTAAATTTTTGAATATATACTAATTTATCATGAACATTAACTTTACCTTTTCGCTTATAACTTTAGTATACGAACTCCAATTTTTACGTACAACATATGCACACGTTCGGTTTAACGTCCTCTATGACTTTCATGAAGAAAATTTTCTCAAATTTTGACCCGAACAAAATGTCAACTTTTAGGGCCCCCTCAAAGGTCGAAACAGAGCCGAAAATAAAAATAACTCTCATTTACCGTCCGAAAGACTAGTAAAACGGTAACTTGAGATCCGG
Organism: Rosa chinensis; assembly: GCF_002994745.2. NCBI lineage: Eukaryota > Viridiplantae > Streptophyta > Magnoliopsida > Rosales > Rosaceae > Rosa > Rosa chinensis. The sequence goes on from NC_037092.1 coordinate 42,733,728, forward strand.
GATGTAACATGTCATCTTCCGTTCAAGAAAAAAAAAAAACAATAGTAGATTTAGCCCTCCCCTACGAAACCCGTAATTCCACCCTCACTTATCAAAGAAGACGACTATAGCCACTCCTTTATCAGAGGGTGAATAAACCCTAAGTGGCTCTCTTGTGAATAATATGGCATGCTTTAATCTACACTTAACACACATTATAAAGAAGGGAAAATTCGATAGTATGTTACGATACACACAATTACCACTTTCAGGACATATTTACTTATTTTACTCTAACGAGAACTTTATTTACCTTTAGCGAATATTTTTTTTCTAATGACTACATGAGCCCTTAAAATGGTAACATGAGTTCTCAAAGTGTTAAATAATACATGAAATAGGACATATAGGAGAAATGTTAACGTACCATAACTTTACCAGAAAGAAAATAATTTTTAATTCACAAGCTTACGGTCCACAATGCCGAAATGAGGAGGAGATCTTCGATCAGATAGTCGAACTATTCTAATGATACGACAGATGAATCACTTCTTGACTTAATTAATTAATTAAGTATTAGGGTATCGATAGTATTTTTGTCATTACACATTTTTAAAATATGAAAATTGTGGCAGTATAACCAATGGAAATTTTGATTTTGTCAATTGGGATCGGAATTTGACCGTCCTAGTAATAGCAGTTTACCTCCATGAGTCGCTCGCTATAAGTAAGGGGCACTCCTGCTAAAGTTTCTAACGGGTCTCCATCACAGATCTTGTTTCATGACTACATTTACTAGCAGAGCCATAAAACCTTCACTAACAAGTGGAGATTCCATTCAATAAGAGATGGTGACACAAGGTTGTCCAAGAGCTAATAACTCATACGTGTGGCTCAACTGATTTTGGGGCCAGGCATAAAAATTTAATCAACAACAACACTCATTGATTTCCATTTTATTTTCCTTTGAATAAATGATTTTCCAATAAATTCGGAATATAATTAGGATACGTCTATTGTCACCCTACCATTTTCTTAATTCAGCCTACAAATATTTGAATTATTGAAAAACTATTACCCAAGTATAAAATGACTACTAAGTACATTGATTTTCTAAAATCCAAATTTGTAAGGAAAAATAAATAAATAACCAATAAATTAAATAGAAAGATTACTTAATTTCTCATTGGATAACATTAATCTCCATCTTCTCCACCCAAATTTCCATTTATTACTATTTTTTTTGTCTTTTTGTTAGCTCTTCATCATGAATTCGTTATTTAATTCATAAAATCATTAGTGTTAACTACACAAAATCTTTGCAATACTTTTTGTGAACACCGAAAGTAAAAATTTAAAACACGAAAGAAAAATCTCAATATCTTCTTCATCGCTCATAGAGTCATAGTTGTTAACTAACTAATATTTTGATATAGATTGAAATAGATGAACATTGAAGCAGAAAGAGAGAAAAAAAAAAGAAGTAAATTAGATTATGATTTTGTTAGGAAACTTTAATATATTATAATTTTTTTATTGGTATAAATTAACTGCGAGATGTGTCTTCAGTTAAATATAGTGCAATTAGTCGTTGCTGTTTAAATCATATTCCTATAATGTTGACGCAAAAAGTAAAAAATTGACCTAGCACTCTGCTAGGGTTTATCGTCGGCCTCTCACCTTTGACAAAATTTCCAAAATTTCAAACTTTGATGGCCATGGCCACTGCTAGCCTTGTGGCTAATTGTTTCTTTTTTCTTATTATTTTCGACTGGATGTTAGGAGCGCCGCCGTGGATTTGGCTCCTGGTAGTTATCTGGGATGGCAAGTCTGTTGTTCTGGTGGTATCTATGGGGTCGTGCTCTGACTGTGTGGCGGACTAGGTCATGGATCGGAGTTGTCCGGTTGGTTTCTCAGCGATGGCTAGGTGTCATCGTAGGGCGGACATGTTGGTTGACAGATGAATGGACCGTCGGCACTGGGGACTCGTTGCAGGGTCGAAGTGTCGCCAGAGTTGGGTTGATCCGACCAGATCAGGGGACCGATCAAAGCTTGGGTGAACTGGTTGTGTTGGGTGTCTCTGATAGGCTTCGTCCCGATCTAGGATCTGGTTTTTTCATTGCTTGCGAAAGTACTGGAATTGATCTGAAATTGATTCGAGGTTATTAGGATTTGGAGCTGACTTGGGTGCCTTTCGATCTTAGAGATGGTGCAATCTCGTCAGCAGTGATCCACGGTGACAGCGACGGTGGCTGGTTGTGCTATGGAGGAATATGTGGGGTGGCCTTAGCTATTTCACCCTACTGGGCCGACTGGGCCTGTTACGGGCTAGAGGGCGTGTCGCATGACTGGAGGTGGATGGATTAGGTCCTACGAATTTTTAGGGTCTGGTTTGCCTCTGAACTAGGGGGTGAGAGTACATGCTTTCTCTCTTATCCACCTATGAATTGGGTCGTTTTGGCCCATAGCATTGTTTAATTTCTGTTTCGGTCGCAAAAACCATAGCCTTAATTAGAACTTTTTTATTGTAAGCTTCGAGGTTTCTAGGTTTTTGTTAGAATAATGGTGCATGAATTTCCTAAAAAGTGGGTGTACTAGGGATTTTTTGGGATGTTATTCTTCTATAATAGGGTTTCATGAGGTTCTAAGGAACGATTCTTTCTGTCGACCCCATAGGGGTGTTTCGTTTTTGTACTGCTTGTTGAATCTTAATGAAAGGGCTGATCTATTTCCTTCAAAAAAAAAAAAAAAAACTGCGAGATTTTCATTAAAAAAAATCTCTTTTAATTGGATATGTCATATAAGGTTATTCTTGGAAATGGAAAAGGATTACATAAGTAAATTTAATAATTGAAATTAAAATGTAGGGTGTAATGAGCAAGTACGGTGAACAAAGAAAATGGTAGGGTGCATGGCAATAACCGCACCCATATAATTATCTAATCACTGGACAGATGATAAATCTTTTCAATATTGATATTAAAAATAAGATAGCTGCACGTTTTCGTTGAAGCGAAATCTCCAAGTACTTTAATACATATAATAATTAATAACTCTTGTTTGATCAGATAAGACACTCTCCATACTAGAACTAATTATTCTATAAAGATAAAGAATAATGCTATAGATTCCAAAATTTTGTACCGAAATTGTTTACCAACTGACGTGGCATACACCATATCTTTCTTTTAGAAATTATGCTGACATGATTCTTTATTGGCTATTTAGAAATAAAAATTGATATTAAAATTAATATAAAACAAAAATCACAATTAGACAAAAATTAGAAAATGAATAGATGCTCATTCTTGCTTTGAGCAAACTCAATGCCTAGATCGAAATATCAGAACAAAACAGTTAATTATAGTATATTTATATGAAGGCCAAATGAAGGATTGATCCATGATTGGTGTTTTATCTTTGTCTCTCTTCAAAAAATTAGGATATGAAAATAAGAACACGAAGAACATTCAATCTCCTGTCGTTAATTTTGCAACTTCATTTGTGGCTTTCATGGAAGCATGAGTCTTTTGAAGATCAAAACTTTCCCAAACAAGAGAGAACACGTGAGAGTGGCTTCCAAGTTCCAAATGAGTCATCAGGGAGAGAGCTACTCCAGTACTCGGTACGCTCTGATGGCATATTATTGCTTTTTCTTAACAAGTAAATATATATATATATAAAAAAGATTAGGATTTGCCCTATCAAAAAAAAAAAAGGATTTGTTAATAATTTTCTTTTTCCACAATTTGTGTTTTTAATTAAGCAGACAAATCCATATTATTGAAATTTCATAATGATATTGATGAGATGGTGCTTGCCACATTATTTGGTAATGAATTTTGGTACAAGAATTTAGAATCTCTAGCATTACTCATCTATAAAATCTAAGAAATACTCGTTTTGCACATAGTAATCCAAACTAGTATAGTGCGCACATCATATCATTTATTAAATCCACACGTCACAGTAAAACAACCGTGTCACCGGAGTACAAACTCCGAAACCATCAGCATTGACACAATACGAGAATAAAAGGCAGCAAAAAACAAACTGAAAGGGACATAAAAGCAAGAATATATATAGTTGTTGAACAAAGGGAGATGGACTGATTCTTTTCTTATATAGAGGATACAAATAAACTAGAAAGGAGAGTATAATCCAAGACCGAGTCTTGTGGGGCAGTGAAGGGGACAAGAATGCATAATAAGATGGATGAATTGTGTGAATGGCACAATCACAATCCAAAACCCAATCTTTGCACGCGGATTTGGGAAATTAATTCGTTTACCTCTTCATACCCGCGTTGGGTTTATTTGTTAGGCTCCTAAAACCTTTCATGTATGACTTTGTTAAAGATTTCAACTCACAACATGCAATTTTTATTTAAATTTTTTTTACTAGACCTCTACAAGGAAAGTGAGGTTATATGGAACGATATGAAAGTTAAAATCCCTGATCTAAAATACAACGGCAACTGAGAAAACTAAAAAAACAATAACTTCAACAAATATTATTTTCCAAAGAGTGCAAAGAACAAAGTTCGCCTAATTAGGTGTCTCCTTGTCGGTGAGCCGTGGCTTGTTGGTTAGCTAGCCTAACTAACACTGTAGAGGTCACGAGTACAAATCTCACTGACATTAGGGATGGGTGGGGTGGGGAGTTACATTGTCGTCCAGAGTCAAAAAAAAAAAAAAAAAAAAAAAAGGTATCTCCTTGATCAATATGACCATTGATCTAGCCTCTTAGTATACCAGAAATTCATTAGCTCAATTAGTATACTTTTAAGAAAAAAAATATCATTTTGGTCACCTAATTATGACTTAGTCGACACTTTGATTATTATACTTTTAAAAATTTCACTTTAGTCATTCAACTAAAACATTGTCTATCATTTTTGTTACTGTCGTCAACTTCACTATTAAGTTCTTGTAAATAACTCCCATTTTTAGGGCATTTTGATCAAATTGAGTACCGAATTTTTTTCGTTTTGCAAGACATTTTGGCTGAAAAAAAGTTATGAGCTTTTCTCTCTCTTTTCATAGATTCTTTTACTCTTTTCAAAGAGACACTAAGCTTGATCCTTCTACATTTGTCAATAAAAGGCAAATTTTAATGGGTAACTTTTTTTTTTTAATATTTGTTAGTAATTTGACCAAAATGTCCTTGATTTTAACGGTGTGTAATGGAGTATTTAATGGCAGTGACTGAAGTGAAAAATAAATCTAAACTTGAGTGACTAAAGTAGTATTTTTAAAAGTAGAGTGACCAAAACGTCGATTGAGTTATAGTTCAGTGACCAAAGTGATAATTTTTCCTACTTTTAAACTTAGAAAGTTATGTTCATGCACGTTAGTTTAACGTTCGTTGTGAGTGGGCCGTTACTCGCTCTTATTTATGTCATCTATACCACAAGTAACAATTTCTTCCTTATGAATGCATCTATTTAATTATACACACACACACATACATATCCTATCCAGAACAGAGCTCCGCTTTGAAATTAACATGTGAAGTTCGAGTTTTTGGTCACTTTTCAGTCGCATATCCACATCTCGACCGTTCAGTTTTTAGATACTAGTGTATAGATCATCTCTGCAAATTTTCATCCAAAATGATGATCGTTAAGGCATTGATAACTGCCTTAAAGCAAGTATAGTTCAGGTTGACAGATTCAGTCCATCCATTGGTTTAAGCGAGTTAGGTACCTTAACGATCATCAATTTGGCTGAAAATTTGCAGAAATGATCTATACACTAGTACCTAAAAACTGAACAGTCGAGATATGGATATGCGACCGAAAAGTGACCCAAAACTCGAACTTCACGCGTTAATTTCAAAGCGGAGCTCCGCTCTGGATAAAATCTGTATATATGTGTGCGTGTTAGACTCCCCCTAACGTCTACACCTCCCCGTGATCCTTACATTAGTCAAGGGAGCTTGGAAAGTCTTTGCATGTTTCTCAAACATGGTTTTAGGCAAAGATTTGGTAAACAAATCTGTCACATTCTTCTCAGACCTTACTTGATTCACTTGAATCTTGATCGAGGAGAGCATGTTGTTGTTGATTGTAGAAAAACTTTAGCGGTATGTGTTTTGTATTATCATCCTTGATATAAACTAGCTTCATATGTTCGATGCAAGCTGCATTATCTTCATAAATGCAAGTAGGCTCTTCAGTGGTAGAACTCAAACCACTAGTCCCTTAAATATGTGTAATGAAAGCTCTTAACCATATACACTCACGGACCGCCTCATGTAGAGCAATGATCTCAAAGTGGTTCGAGGAGGTCGCCACAAGGGTTTGCTTGGTTGATCTTCAAGATATCGCCGTGTTGCCAATGGTAAATACATAACCAATTTGGGAACGACCTTTATGTGGGTCAGAGAGGTACCCAACATCTGCAAAACCAACTAAAACATTATTTGGGTTTTCGGTGTAGTGGGTGGCGCTTTCACCATCAACATTTCCTTTAGGGATTACAGTTCCATCTACAGTCCCTCTTGTCTCTCTGTTGGGAAAGAACTATCTCAAGTCAATAGTTCCTTTTAGGTATCGAAAAATATTCTTGATACGATTCCAGTGACACTGCGTTGGCACTGAGCTAAATCAAGCTAACAAGTTCATTGATAATGCAATGTCTGGTCGAGTGCATTGGGCAAAGTACAATAATGCGCCTATTGCACTTAAATATGGAATTTCAGCTCCCAACACCTCTTCGTCATCTTCCTTTGGACGAAATGGATCTTTCTTTGCATCCAAACTTCGACCGATCATGGGAGTGCTAGCAGGATGCGCTTTGTCCATGTTAAATCGCCTGAGCATCTTTCGGACATAAGCATACTGGTGGATTAGTATTCCACAAACTCGGTGTTCTAGTTCAAGGCATAGACAGAATCGAGTTTTCCTAAGATCTTTTATCTCAAATTCAAATTTCAAGTACCTCGCGGTTTCCCTTATTTCATCAAGAGTACCTATTATGTTCATATCATCGACATATACAGCTACAATTGCAAATCCGGAACTTGTTTTCTTTATGACTACGCAGGGGCATAATTCATCATTCTTATATCCCTTCTCAATCAAGTAGTCACTTAGATGGGCGCACCATATCCGCCCAGATTGTTTCAATCCATAAAGTGAGTGTTTCAACCTAATTGCAAACACACTTAGTGGTTTAGAGTCACTTGATTTGGGTAATCTAAGGCCATCAGACACTCATATATATATATATATATATATATATATATCTCTCTCTCTCTGAATCAAGATCTCCAGAGAGATATACAGTAACCACATCCAACAGCTGCATTTCCAGTCCTTCATAGACTACCAAGCTAACCAAGTAGCGAAACGTTATAATGTCTATCACAGGAGAGTACGTCTCCTCGCAATCAATTCCAGAGCGTTGTGAGAAACCTTGCGCCACCAGGCGAGCCTTGTACCTCAGGACTTCATTCTTCTCATTATGCTTCCTAACAAAGACCCATTTATGTCTTACAGGCTTTACACTTGGTGGGGTTAGCACTACCGGACCAAATACCTGTCTCTTTGCCAGAGAATCTAGTTATGCCTGGATTGCTTCATTCCATTTAGGCCAATCTACTCTCTGTTGACATTCTGTAACAGAGCGTGGTTCTATATCATCATGCTCTATGATTTCTTGAGCAACAGTGTATGCAAATTCATCATCAATGTGTATGGAAGTTCTTTCCATAAACTCATACACACTCTCATAATCCATTAAGATTTGATTGTTCTCTGGAATCATTTCAAACATCATAGCGTCCTCCAGTATTGAGTCATGGACATAACTATAATCAGAGACAATCTCATGAAAGAGATTTTCTACATTGATGATTAATGGATATGTTTGTGCCTTATTCGCCCTCTTCTTCCTTGGGTGAGTGTCAGTCGAACCAAGTGGCCTCCCTCTCTTCCTTTGGGGAGCCACGACCTCAACCACACCTCCACTAAGTGTGGTTGAATCCCAGGTTTTAAATATCAGTTTTAAATATCTATCGGAACACTGAAAAAAGGAGATATCGGAAATATCGGGGATATATGAGAAAATATATCGTTTTTGAAAGAATCAATTTATTAGAATTACATATAAGTACATATGAATGTCAACTTCATCTACATCCAAAAAGAGAATCTAGGTGGTTGAAAAGCCGCTCACTGGTCTACGAAAATGCAATAATTAGACCAAGACATATGACCCATATAGTACGAATTGTAGTGATGAACATGATAGTTATAGATCTCTTTAGAGCTGCCGACTGTTTCCCCTATAAGGGGATAATAAGGATGAATCCAATTGGATGACTGATCATATACTTCTCCATATTGATTATATCCATAAGCGTCATAGTCAAATTAATTGTTGCCTTCATGAGATTCATTTGAGATCCCACTGCGCTCTGTGCCTAAACTGATAGAGTCAAAACTTAAGATAATTGAAGAAACATCAGATGGAGTACTTTGATCATCAGTTGCACCTCTAGTCCTCCTCTCATATCGGGTCTTCTCTTGAGCACCATGACCAACTGTTCTCACTCTGTGGTCTTCATCTTGGGTGGTACGATCAAAATTACCTTCACATATATATTGGTTTAATCCTCCACCCACAAAAGATTGTCCATATTCATATTTTTCACCTCCACCACTTGTTTCGCTTCCACCCTCTCCACCATCATCAGAATTATCTGGAGTTGCTGTACCACCCCACACATCATCACTATCTGAATTATCTCCAAGGTTTTTAACAACTTCTTCAGATAAGATCCTCTGTACGTTGTATTTAGAGAATTACTTCTCACCCAGAATCCCCTTGAGTGTATTTCTCCTTACCTAGATTCACCTTGAGGGGATTTCTCCTCACCCAGATTTGTCTTGAGGAGATCTCTCTTCACGCAGATTTGTATTTAGAGAATTACTAAGTTTTTTTTTTCCATCCGATTTTTCAGATATTTCTTCTCTTTGTCGGGGATATATCTCAAATATCTAAGATATCAGGGATATTTGACGATGTCGGAAAAATTTCGCAAAAAACGGTAGGAGATAAGATATTCACCCCCATAGATATATCGATCAGTCGAAAAATGAAGATATCGGGGGATATATCGGAAATATCGCAGATATTTAAAACCCTGGTTGCAGCGACTCTATCCTTATTGGGGACTTCTAACCTTGCAGGCACATTTGCATCTGGTATATGTGATCTTATCACTTTTGCGATATTAGTAAACGCATCAGGCCTTGAATCTTCTACGTTCTGAAGATCGATTATTCTTTTCACTTCACTTTCACATTGTGAAGTGCGGGGATCAAAATGAGACAGAGTTGGGACAAACCACGACTATTCCTATCGTTCCCTTGAAAAATCTTTTTTCCTATCTCCCCGTATTGACGAGAAGACTCTCTCATCAAAGTGACATTCTGTAAATCTAGCGATAAAGAGATCGCCTGTCAAGGGTTTCAAATAGCGATAATTGTTGGAGATTCGTATCCAACATAAATACATAATCGTCTCTGAAGACCCATTTTGGTAGCTGTGGGGGCGCAATAGGCAGATATACTGCGCAACCAAATATGCGTAAGTGTGAAATGTCAGGCTCATATCCAGTTACCAACTGGTAAGCAAAAAATGGTTGGCTAGCAGTGGGTCTGAAACGAATAAGTAAAGTTACGTGCAATATTGCATAACCCCAGGCAGATATAGGCAGGTTGGAGTGCATAACCAGTGTCCTAGCCACCATTTGTAGCCTTTTGATGGTGGCTTCTGCGAGACCATTTTGTGTATGCACATGAAGTACATGATGCTCTACATAGATCCTAATAGACATGCAATAATTATCAAATGCTTTTGATGTAAACTCTCCAACATTATAAAGCCTTATAGACTTGATAGGGTGATCAGGGTTGTGAGCCCTTAAACGTATAATCTGTGCTAGGAGTTTTGCAAATGCAGCATTTCTTGTGGACAATAAAGCGACATGTGACCAGCGTGTCGCTGCATCCACTAGAACCATAAAGTACTTGAATGGACTGCATTATGGATGGATAGGTCCACAGATATCTCCTTGTATCCTTCGTAAGAATGGAATGTTTTGTTTTGTATCTTTAGCATAGGAAGGTCTCAATTTTGTTTTTTCTAAAGAGCAAGGTTTGCAAAACGAATGATGTACATTTGAAATAGTCAATGAGGCATAATGGGAGAAAGGTAGTGTTTCTGGTATTTCAGAAGGCAATGGTTGCATTTGAGCAGTTCTAGGACTGACACCTTGCAGTGTGGCGGATTTTTGTCCCATTTTATTTTTCACTCGAAAGAAGGGATGTCCGTGTGAGTTGTTTAAAATACGGATCATCATGTCACGACCAAGATACCCTAGGTGGTCATACCAAAGCATGTATGAGTCAGTGTCCCAAATTTTATTGTTGGTGACGGCATAGGATTCAATGATCTGAATAGTAGTGAGGTACAGTCCACTAGATTGAATCATTAGTTTCTCTAAAATGTGTTTCCTTCCACATTCATTGGAGGAAATATAAAGGTATTCGGTTCCATTCTCACAGTGGGTATATGATAGCCGTTGGCACAAAAATCTTTGAAACTTAACAAGGTTCGATTAGCTCTTGGTGCATACAGAGTATCTGTGACTTTAAACATTGTGCCGTTAGGCAACAAAAATTTGGCAGTTCCTCACTCTTTTATTACTTGTGATGATTCAATCATCATAGTCACAGAGGAATTATAAGCTATTATTCAATGAATATTGTCTATTCCTTAATATGGTGTGGATAGTCCCACTATCAACTAAGCACTCAAGTTCTCCTTGATTCATTCTTACAAGTAAATGAGAGGTATTATTAAATAATTCAAACAATATATCTCATATTCTTTAGAGTATTTCGATTTGGAAAATACTTCAGTACATTAATGTACTGATACATCAAGTAGACTAGGTTTAATACAGAGGTAGACTAGCTTGGTACAAGGGTAGACTAACTGCATGCATGTCTACCCATGTACTGAGCTAGTCTACCTCTGTATTGAACTAGTCTACATAATGTATCGGTACATTAAATGATAATATTTTCATTCTAATAAGTTTTCTTGATTTTTCTAGATGTATTGCTTTACATCTTTATAGTGCTACTTCGAACCATGTATATATGTGTAGTAAATAAAATAGAATAAATTCAATGCTTCAGAATAAAATCTGAAATTTATTATTAAGCTAACGATAATCAAATTAAGGTCTTGTTCAGAAATCTAATACATCAAACCATTATTTAAATAAACTTTAAAACCAAGCAATAGTCTAATTAAAAAACAAATGAGGCATTATGCCTTCACAACTGTGTTCAATTAGAAAATAAAATGAAGCAGATCAGTCAAAATCTTGAGCATCCATTGATTGAGCAAGTTTCTTGTTACCATTAAAGTCTGTAATTGTGAGGTTGATATAGTGAGCCTCTTGTTCTTTAGACTCCCGATACCTCTTGTAAGTGGCTGCTACTCTGTTGCTTGCTTGGCAGTTCTTATACCAATGCCCAATAATTCCACAACTATAGCATGGTTCATTGCCAACTCTTTCCTTTTCGACGGAAGGGTTCTTAGGTGCCTTTTGCACCTTGTTTCCATGACCACTAGGGCCAGCACCACCATCTCCGTGCCATACATTGGGAGGGCCTCCACGGCTCATACCACGACCCCCATGTCGCTTTCCACGTGGTACAATGTTTCCACGTGGGTAGGGATCAGTACGTCCAACCCCCTTTGCATTGGGGTTCTTTCCACCTTTCACCTTACCATAATTAGCCTCGAAAATTTTCTTTGTCCCAATGAACCTGACATTGTTGTTCAAAAGAACCTCATTATGCCTCTCAACCACTTGCAGTAGGTTGATCTGCGTACAGTTTTAGTTCAAGAGGTCACATTAAGACAAGCAATTCAAGTCATAGCAATCATCGTAACCCCACACTCTGACATCCGTAGGTAGCTCCGACCATCACAACAGTCCTCTCGATCTTTGTTAACTTAATAACAATTCAACTCCACTACCGAGCAGTCATCACACTGATCATCACACAGATTTCACCGGTCATCACACAGATAGCAATTCCAACTCATCACACAGATAGTCATCGTCCTACTAATCATCACACAGATTTCGCCGGTCATCACACAGATAGCGATCATCACACAGATTTCGCTGGTCATCACACTGATTGCATTGATTTATCACACATATATTCCTACACAAGCTTTACATGACAATTATCACAAAGATTCATCACACTGATGTCATCAATTCATCACACAGATTTCACCGGTCATCACACAGATTGCATCGATTTATCACACAGATATTCCTACACAAGCTTTATATGACAATTAGCACAAAGATTCATCACACAGATATTCCTACACAAGTTTTACCATATCTTAATTCTCAATTAAGACAGTCATTTTAGACCCATGGTATCTCAACACATAATATTCTACAATCACAACTCAATACACATTTTCACCATTCTCGAGCAATATTGAACTCATTTCAAATATTGTTCACATCACAACGAAACTACCAATACATATATATATTTCACACACACACACACACACACACACACATATATATATATATATAAATACGTAGTCATCCACTCAGGAATGCCACTAATACCAACTATAGTCATAGTTAACCTAATAACTCCAAGACCATATGGTAATTATGCTCATAACGAATATCATAAGATTTACTCACCTCGAAATTCCCGCTGCGTCTTCAATAAAGAACAAAGCAGCCAAATCACAAAATAACCGTCCAAGAATACTTCGTCAAGTACCTAATCACATATTGTCTCAACTTAGTACCAATTCACAAACGATTTAAGTCTGAAACCCTTGTTTTGAACTAAAATCCCCAAAATGATGCCAATTGAGGCGAAACCACATCCGAGACCACCCAATGTCTCCGGAAGACTTCTACAATCGATATGTCAAAATCACAAGTCGATAGGACGCTCAAATCCTCACGGATCGAATCATCGAAAGGTCCGAAACCGTAAAAATCACAACATATTCATACGATCTCCAAAAATTACGTATTATGTATTGAAACGCTTGAATCGATGAGTAGATGATATATAAAACTAGAAACTATCCATTATATGGTCAGAAAGCCACCAGAACGCCGCCACAGTTGGTGGTGCAACCACCACCGACCAAAACTCAAAACTACATTAATCCAACCGTCCAAAATGTCAAGAACACCAAATAGATCAACTTTAATACATGGGGTTCAAGCCAACTCGGCCTAGATCACCGCCACAAGCCTCCGTGAACTGTTCACCTTGAGTTGATCCGATTCCAACGTGAATCGATCAAAACAAACACCATGGATCGCTTGAGGAAGCTCCCACGAACTCAAAACAGGAAGCTTGAAGCCGTGTAGTCGCCGGAGCTACAAATTCCGATCGGGTCCGATTGCACTCAAAATCACTGCCTTGCAGCGCCGCTGTGGGTGAGAATTGTCACTAGTGTCCGCCGTAGAGAGGACCGCAAGGTGGAGGTGAAGATGTCTGTGTAGGTTTCATCGGTAGAGGTCGCCGGAAAAAGGAAGGCCGACTGGGGGGGAATTGCGGGTCCGGGTCGGGTCGGTTGTGTTTTAGGAGAGAGAATAGAGCTTCAGACTTTCTGAAAAGGGAAGCTTGCCAAAAATATAAATAGTAATTTCCGAAAACGGAAATCCCTATTTATAGATTTTTCCCAATTTTCAATCCCTCATAACTTTCTCATACGAACTTTGATTTTCTCGTTCCGCATATCCACGAACTCGTATCGATGCGCTCTACGACTTTGGTGAAGGAAATTTTTGGAGAATCCCAACTTATAAATAGTCAAGCTTCGCGCCCCCACTAAAACCATACCTTTCAAATAACAATTCGTCCGAAACGCTTCCGCTCCATCCACGAGCCACGAAATCGTCCAATAACCACTAATTAAATTCTGAAAAATCCTCGGAAAATAATAACAAATTTCTGGGGCACTACATCCTTAGCCAAGAAGGACTGTGTGTGTGTGTGTATATATATATAGTCCTCACTTATTTTGTTGTTAGGTCTATATGAATAGATTAATTATGCAAATTTTCAGCTAAATTAATAATCGTTAAGGCATTCAAAACTGTAATTTACAATTATAAATATAAACGATTCAGGTTTGACAGATTTCGCTCGTCTATTGATTTAATTTAATTCCATATCTTCATGGTCATCAATTTGGCTGAAAATTTATATAAGTGATCTATTCATAGAGTCATAAGAATTAAATAGTTGAAATGCCGATATGTGAGCGAAAACTGGATCCTACCCATCAAAATGGTCAAAAATATATATATATATATATATATATATATATATATATATATGGCCGTTTCACTAAGGGATTCTTTTCACATATTTAAACAAGTTTAAATTCAGAAAACTCGGGCAAGGAAAACGTTTAAACTTTATATATTTTATTTGTTTAGAGGGAATGAACTCATGGGGGGTTCAATTAACTCTAGGACTTTTTAGTTCACTAATTGTATCGCAATTGAGTGCCTTCAATTATAATTTTTTAAATTATGAATTACTACGTAATATGTACGTAATATGTGATGTTTTACTCGTTTTTATTAATAAATTGAGCTGCCAAATTTAAATGAGCGGCGTCTGTCAATTTAGTTAGTTTTTTGACCCTCAAAAAGTTTGAATCTAAAACCTTGATCCGTACGTTGCTTTGCTTTGGTAACCGATTGATATTACCTGTCCTTCAGAACAACAAGTCTAGGACCCACTCAAAAGAAAGAAACACAACAAATCTAGTAGTCTTGGTATCAAAGTAAACATGTCATTATCCAAAAAAAAACGTCAACATGTCAACAAGAAACTATGAAAGCAATGTAAGATAAAGACAGGTGTAGCGTAAATGAAAGAGTTAACAACACGTCATACTTGGTATGGGTCCACTGAGGAGTTTATGTTCCAATTTGCTTCTCCTTTTTGTGTCTTTAGGCAAGACTCATTCAACATATTTACGATTTTTTCGTCCTTCGGTCCTTCCCGACTTTAAAAATGACTACACTCTTTAACACACGCTCACGCACAAAAGTACTTTGTCTTTAACTATAAAATAACAAATCCTTTTAACGAGTGAAAATGGTGTCGGTGATCTTCTTCACTTTTTTTTTTTTTTTTGATGACCTGTGGGTGATCCTTGATCTTTGTTGGATTGCCTAGATGAGATTATTTCTAGTCGATCAATGTAAAAACAACTTCTAAAACTTATAATCATTTACCGAGATGAATGCTCATATTAGTTAACGAGATGTTTAAAACTTGAAACAATATGAACTCTAGTGGATTGCTAGTCTCCACACACATTAGTGGGAGTGTGATGTGGTTGGAGTGCTCCTCATTCATACTAAGGCTCCATTTGAAACTGTTTCGCTTTAAAAAAAAAAAAATCATCTTTTTTCTAAAATATTAGATTTTATGGTGTTTGGAAAATAAATAAAAAACTGTAAAAATAACAATGGAGAGAATTGATATACTCATTTCATTAGAGAGTCCCTTTATATAGGGTGAGGATTACAATGGTAATAGCAATTACAATAATGGATAATTGAGTTGTAACCACTAATTCCTTAATTCCCTCTTCGTCAGTTACTTTGACGAAGACACATAACATGTTTTTCCTTTAACACTCCCCCTTGTGCCAAGTCAAAGACGAAATGGTGCATGAATTGTTGCCTCACTAAAAACTTTGTGAGAAAGAAAAAAAACACTTTGGTCGAAGGAAAAGAGCACAACGCACCTATTACATTTGATGATAATATGTATGTGTTAGAGTCCCCCTGACGTCTACACCTCCCCCTGATCCTTACATTAGTCAAGGGAGCTTGGAAAGTTGTCGCGTGTTTCTCAAACATGGCTTTAGGCAATGATTTGGTGAACAAATCTGCCACATTCTCCTCAGACCTTACTTGATTCACTTGAATCTTGATCGAGGAGAGCATGTTGTTGTTGATTGTAGAAAAACTTTAGCGATATGTGTTTTGTATTATCATTCTTGATATAAACTAGTTTCATATGTTCGATGCAAGCTGCATTATCTTCATAAATGCAAGTAGGCTCTTCAGTGGTAGAACTCAAACCACTAGTCCCTTGAATATGTGTAATGATAGCTCTTAACCATATACACTCACGGACCGCCTCATGTAGAGCAATGATCTCAAAGTGGTTCGAGGAGGTAGCCACAAGGGTTTGCTTGGTTGATCTTCAAGATATCGCCGTGTTGCCAATGGTAAATACATAACCAATTTGGGAAACTATGCCAATAATAGCTTCAGACGACAGATGATATATGTCGTCTGATATGCAAATTATCTGTTGTGTATCCAGCTGCAGTCTCTTACGGCATCAGATGACAGACATCCTCCATCGTCTGTCCTCATTCACACAATAGAAGTTTCACAAGGCTCTGTCGTCTGAACAACCCAACTTTGAAGGATTTGGGGCTTTCTGTGGTTACTAATCACATGCAACGACACATTAATGTTGTTCAAATCAATTACATACTACAGTTTTAATAAAACTGTTGTTGTATGAAATTAAATAAGAACACATTTATATGTTGTCTGAGGTTACCAATATAAAGGCATGTTTAACAATCTGTTGTTTGAATGCATTTTCAAAGACATTTAATTGTTGATATAAGCTGAGAACAACGTTATTACGAAATCGAATTCTGTTGTGTGATACTTAAATGAACTTCGCTTTTTCTGTTGTCTGTTAGAAGAACTTCTGTTGTTTGATAATGAATTGAACTTCACTTCCTACAAGTATTTAGGAACGACATATAGTTGTTCTTTTTGTTGTTACTATATTTGTGGTACAACATATCATAAACTTGTATGTGTTGAATTTGTACAAAATCAAACCTCATTCATTCTGAACAGACATCAAAAGCATATTATAGGACCTAAAATTAGCAAATTTCTCATTGCATCAAGTAACCCACCAAACTACAATCCCATCAGTTTCAAGATACTAAACTAGCTAGCAGCTAGCTTTTACATTAGCTAATTTCAAGTACGGCCATTGTTGTAATCAGCATAATATCTTGAAAGCCCCTATGTCACTAACTATAGAATACAAATATATTAACAAGTGTCGATTGCACTGACTTCCTTCATATACTTAAGTGTTTCATTTTAGAACTGCACTCAATATGAGATCCTCTCTGCATGCCAAACATAATAGCTTATTATACACAACTAAAAGGCATTATGGAAGCATATATAGTTCTGTAAGAACAATATAAACAAAATATTACATGAGCACAAGTGATGATATCAGATCCCACCTCACTACAACAGAGAAATCTGGGCTAGTCACTCAACTAATAGCTAGCATTGAGTTTTCATCTAACCTGTCAACTAGAAACAAGCAGCTTCTATCAACATACTTTAATCACCACTCGAATCACATATAAATGAACTGAAGCTTTTAGTTGCAAGGTGTACAATCTTTTGAATTTGATCACTTACATACCACACCAAGATAAGAGTACGTACTGACCTCTTCTTTTGTCCAAGGTATCAATTGTTTGAATGTACTAGTGATTCATCTAGTATGGCAAAAGATATTATTGATCCTATTAATCAAACTGACGATGTTATTCACCAAGTAAAAACAGAAGGTAATAAACTAATAGGAGTGTCCAAAAAAACATTGCTCAAACTGACGATGATATTCACCAAATAAAAACATAAGGTAATAAACTAATAGGAGTGTCCAAAAAAACATTGCTGACTTTATTTTCTTAATGAATACTAAAGAGCATCAGTGATCTCTTTACCTCAAGATTGTCTGCCCTTGACGTTCTTTGCAACATTAAAACCAAATTGAGGCTACATTAGCAGCAGAAATATTGACAATTTCAACTGGCTACTTCGAGTGTCCTCTTCCCTGTGAAAGAATAACATTAGACTAAACACTAAACATCTAGAAATATGTTCTCATGCAACATATGGGTTTATATCATCTACAAGATTCATATTTCAGTAGATTGACTTGATATTACTTTGATTTCAGAAGCATATCAGATGAATCTTTTTTGGAAAGCAACAGATAAGAAAATTGGATGTGAATTTTTAGACTCACTTGTTGGATTCACTTCACGAGAGATTTTAATTGCATCTGATGTAACAAGATCTTGATTAGCAGGTGAAATTGCTAAAATTATACTGCTGGGCTACATAAAATGTTGAACAAATAAGATGATTAAACATAGTAACAACTTTAGGGGAAAAAAGAGAATTATAAAAAATAAAAATAAAAAGAACAAAAAAGAAGAAGAAAGCATATCAAAATTTCAATGGACTTTACCTTCTCAATGTAGGAGAGAACCATATTTTCAATGCCCTGGCGCACAATACTATCTGGCTGACCGTCTACATTTACCAAGGCAGATTGTTAAGAGTCATATTAAATATATGATTAATAGAATTCAATAAAAATTAATATGTACAAGGATTCCTAGGAATGTGTTAATAGCTATGCATTTATGTTCTACCATTCCTTTTTCCATCCATAGCCTACAAGGATCCCTTCTACTCTCACAATCCGTGACTAGGTCACTCATTCAAAAATGTCAGCACACTTTAGTTCTAGTTATACTAGTTTTGGAAATCCTAAAACAGCTAGCCTTCCATCTTATCTGTTTATCATTTTAAGAAATGTGATAATATGCAAAACTTGAGTAAATTTTCCTAAAATTGTAAATGATATTTGAAATAAGATTGTCAAATCCAAGTCAAATTACTGTGTTAACAGTCTATGAATACCTCCACACGTACTTTCTCAGCAACATGCTCAACTTAGAAAATTCACCAAAAATTCATTGCAAATCCAAATGACAAGGAATCAGTTTTCAAACAAGCGTTGGGATGTCTAGTTCAATATACAGAAAAACCATAACTTAAATGATTCAAGTCGAAGTTCAAATCTCAACAGAAAATCAGAGGAACATTTAAAATTCTGAAACTTTCTCAATTACAGACCAAACTTGAAAAATTCACAGAACATTCAGTTTATGTCGAAATGTGATGAAACTTTCCAGATCCTTTGCTAACTAATAGAAGTAAAACATATCAAAACTTCAGGTCATTTGAAGGTCAAGAAGTCAGGAAAAAGAAATACCAAAGAAGGCTGTACTGCAGGACAGTTTCTGCAGATTTCTTTTAAAATACCAGAGTTCTTGGTATCATAATCCTTAAACTGATGGAAGGAAAATGATTATAATTTCACAATGAGACCTATAGTTAACAATACCAGAGTTCTTGGCGTCCTCTTGCCTTATCCACTTCTTCTGGGCATTGAGATTCCAAATCAAAGCCCCGAATTATGCTAGGGCAGCTCCTTACAAAGCCAAGCCAACTTGAACCTCTGCCACTGCTCCGGGAGCTCATCCAGCTCGTGAACCTCTAGATTGGGCAAGGCTGTGATCATCACCAAGTAGAACACTCCTATATATATGTAATGCCCTGCGTCGTCTGAGTAAAACCAAAGAGAAAAGGTAACTTCATCAGACTACATGCATAGCGGAGTCAGGTTTTTCGATTTGGACAAAGACTTTTCCCTAGCATCAATCACTCACAAGCATGCCTGCAAGAGTGATCAACCACAAGCTTGGCTCTGGGTTCATTGGGGTGACTGATACCCTTTAATTGACAAGGATCATTGAAGGAAAGACTCTAAATTTATATGTTCAGAGGCAAAACTTAAAAGTGTCAGACAACTAATTCAGATTTTTTTTGTTGTTGTTATATTATCAACAAAACTCTCAAAGACAGTCCTAGTAGAAGTTTGGCAGAACCTCATAAATGTGAAATCTCAGCTCTCCCAAATGAGATCGGCAAAACTTAGTCCCTCCCACAAGTAGGCTCTAAATCTCCGGATCCATATATTTGAGGTGCAAAATTTAGAATACTACTATACATGGTTTCTAAGCTCTACAACATATCAAAGCAAAACAAAAATTTCATGATTGCAATCGGGCGACAATGTGTAGCCAGAAATAGAATATTAACTCTTTATACACATCTAATACATTAGAATTGCAATTAAGCTAACTGCTAAACATGTTCACTGTAATTGCCAATCTGCTATTGAAATTAGATCTCAAGTAAAAAACTTTAGAGAGCATACAAAGAGACCAACCTGGTTTCCAAAGTAGCCTCTCCCTAGCAAGCACAACAGCACCAGGCAACCTCTCATTCCCACTCACTCTCGGTCCAACCTGATTACCCGTACCCGATTGCTCTGGGCCAATTCCAGCTCCACGCTCCTGAAACCAACAGCCCAAAATTCAACACCACGAAAAAACCCAAAACAAGACAACCCATGTCTAAGCAGTAGGAATATAGGATACTACCAAAGAGAATATGATATTAAGACTTCTATGTTTGAGCACGTGAAGATGGAATAGGTCACTAGATGATGTACGACACACAACTAGCAGAGAAGCAAACGAAGAGATAGAATATAAACACAAAGCCAATTCGTTCTCATTGGACTTCCACAGAGCCTTGACTGAATTGAATTTCTAAGATCTAGAAATCGAATAAATCCACAGGTTCCAAATTTTCTCCAAGATGATCTCGATTTCTCAAATAGAAGACCCTAAAAATATCACAATTGAAGATAACCAAGATTAAACAATAGAAGCTCAAATTAAACCCGAACCTCAGATCTCACCGTGTAGCATGATTTACCTAAGTGAATGAGGCTGAATGAATTAACAAAGGAGGAAGAAAGTGCTAAACTGTTAGGTCGACAAATGTATAAGAACCAACGAGCTCGGTGATTGCGACGGCGGCAATGGTGGTGGTTTTTGATTGTTCGTCTTCTTCCTCATCTTCGTCCATGTACTTAGATTGGAGGTTGGCCATTACTTCCCATTCCTCCACTCCCGAAGGAAGTGTAGCCACTGCTACATAGAAAATTGAGAGAGATATAAAGATTGAAATTTTAGGGTTTGAGAATCTCGATTTGGGGATGTTGGGGCTTCTTTGATTGGATTTCTCCGAATTGAATCAAATAGGAAACTAATGAAAGCCAAGCTAGCTGGGGGAGATGAATCGATGGAGCTGATTGCTACGCCAAGTGAGGTCGGGAGAGACCGATGGAAAGAAAGGTAAGCTTTTGAAAATTTTAGCTTGGTGTGGGAAAAACACCGGGTCTTAGGGCAAAAGGGGTGAACAGATTTAGTGGTGTCAAAAACCTATTTTTGGCCAAATTTGGGTATACTTTTTCTCCATTTGCTCAGACAACATATAAATGTCATCCCAATTTTTAACATTTTAATGAGAAATCCTCAGTCTTTTAAGACGACAGTTATCTGTTGTCCTAATTTTCTAACTTACAAAAAAGATGAAAAAACCAAAATAGTATGGATTCTCATGCTATTCAAACAACAGAATTAATTTATATGTTGTCTGAAGAAGTTTAAAAACTTCAGACAACATAAAACAAAAATTTTGTTGTCTGAAGGCATTATTGGAATAGTTAACGACCTTTATGTGGGTCAGAGAGGTACCCAGCATCTGCAAAACCAACTAAAATATTATTTGGGGTTTCGGTGTAGTGGGTGGCGCTTTCACCATCAACATTTCCTTTAGGGATTACAGTTCCATCTATGGTCCCTCTTGTCTCTCTTTAGGGAAAGAACAGTCTCAAGTCAATAGTTCCTTTTAGGTATCGAAAAATATTCTTGATACCATTCTAGTGACACTACGTTGGCACTGAGCTAAATCTAGCTAACAAGTTCATTGAGAATGCAGTGTCTGGTCGAGTGCATTGGGTTAAGTACAATAATCCGCCTATTGCACTTAAATATGGAATTTCAGCTCCCAACACCTCTTCGTCATCTTACTTTGGACGAAATGGATCTTTCTTTGCATCCAAACTTCAACCGATCATGGGAGTGCTAGCAGGATGCGCTTTGTCCATGTTAAATCGCCTGAGCATCTTTTGGACATACGCATACTGGTGGATTAGTATTCCACAAACTCGGTATTCTAGTTCAAAGCCTAGACATAATCGAGTTTTCCCAAGATCCTTCATCTCAAATTCAAATTTCAAGTACCTCGCAATTTCCCTTATTTCATGAAGAGTACCTATTATGTTCATATCATCGACATATATAGCTACAATTGCAAATCCTGAACTTGTTTTCTTTATGACTACGCAGGGGCATAATTCATCATTCTTATATCCCTTCTCAATCAAGTAGTCACTTAGACGGGTGCACCATATCCGCCCAAATTGTTTCAATCCATAAAGTGAGCGTTTCAACCTAATTGCAAACACACTTCGTGGTTTAGAGTCACTTGATTTGGGTAATCTAAGGCCATCAGACACTCTCATATATATCTATGAATCAAGATCCCCATAGAGATATGTAGTAACCACATCCAAGTGATGCATTTCCAGTCCTTCAGAAACTACCAAGCTAACCAAGTAGCAAAACGTTATAATGTCTATTATAGGAGAGTATGTCTCCTCGCAATCAATTTCAGAGCGTTGTGAGAAACCTTGCGCCACAAGGCGAGCCTTGTACCTCAGGACTTCATTCTTCTCATTATGCTTTCTAACAAAGACTCATTTATGTCTTACAGGTTTTACACTTGGTGGAGTTAGCACTACCGGACCAAATACCTGTCTCTTTGCCTGAGAATCTAGTTCTGCCTTGATTGCTTCTTTCCATTTAGGCCAATCTACTCTTTGTTGACATTCTGCAATAGAGCGTGGTTCTACATCATCATCCTCTATGATTTCTTGAGCAATAGTGTATGCAAATACATCATCAATGTGTATGGAAGATCTTTCCATCAACTCATAGACACTCTCATAATCCATTGAGATTTGTTTGTTATCTGGAATCATTTCAAACATCGGAGCGTCCTCCAGTATTGATTCATGGACATAACTATAATCAGAGACAATCTCATGAGAGAGATTTTCTACATTAATGATTAATGGATATGTTTGTGCCTTATTCGCCCTCTTCTTCCTTGGGTGAGTGTCAGTCGAACCAAGTGGCCTCCCTCTCTTCCTTTGGGGAGCCACGGCCTCAACCACACCTCCACTAAGTGTGGTTGCAGCCAAGGTTTTAAATATCTGTTTTAAATATCTATCGGAACTTTGAAAAAATGAGATATCGGAAATATCGGGGATATAGAAGAAAATATATCGTTTTTGAAAGAATCAATTTATTAGAATTACATATAAGTACATATGAATGTTAACTTTATCTACATCCAAAAAGAGAATCTAGGTGGTTGAAAAGCCTCTCGCTGGTCTACAAAAATGCAATAATCAGACCAAGACATATGACCCATATAGTACGAATTGTAGTGATAAACATGATAGTTATAGATCTCTTTAGACCTGCCGACTGTTTCCCCTATAAGGGGATAATAAGGATGAATCCAATTGGATGACTGATCATATACTTCTGTATATTGATTATATCCATAAGCATCATAGTCAAATTGATTGTTGCCTTCATGAGATTCATTTGAGATCTCACTGCGCTTTGTGCCTAAACTGATAGAGTCAAAACTTAAGGTAATTGAAGAAACATCAGATGGAGTACTTTGATAATCAGATGGAGTACTTTGATCATCAGTTGCACCTCTAGTTCTCCTCTCATATCGGGTATTCTCTTGAGCATCATGACCAACTGTTCTCACTCTGTGGTCTTCATCTTGGGTGGTATGATCAAAATTACCTTCACATATATATTGGTTTAATCCTCCACCCGCAGAAGATTGTCCATATTCATATCTTTCACCTCTACCACCTGTTCCACTTCCACTCTCTCCACCTTCATCAGAATTATCTGGAGTTGCTGTACCACCCCACGCATCATCACTATCTGAATTATCTCCTAGGTTTTTAACAACTTCTTCAGATAAGACCCTCTGTACGTTGCATTTGGAGAATTACTTCTGAACCAGAATCGCTTTGAGTGTATTTCTCCTTACCTAGATTCGCCTTGAGAGGATTTTCTCCTCACCTAGATTCGCCTTGAGGAGATTTTCTCATCACCTAAATTTACCTTGAGGGGATTTCTCCTCACCCAGATTTCCCTTGAGGACATCTCTCTTCACACAAATTTGCATTTAGAGAATTACTGAGTTTTTTTTTTCTATTTTTTATTTTTTTCCATCAGATTTTCAGGTATTTCTTCACTTTATCGGGGATATATCTCAAATATCTAAGATATTAAGGATATTTGACGATGTCGGAAAAATTTCGCAGAAACGGCAGAAGATAAGATATTCTCCCCCATAGATACATCGGAAATATCGCAGATATTTAAAACCCTGGACTTGCAGCGCCTCTATCCTTGTTAGGGACTTCTAAACTTGCAGACACATTTGCAGCTGGTGTATGTGATCTCGTCACTTTTGCGATATTAGTAAACGCATCAGGCCTCGAATCTTCTACGTTCTGAAAATCGATTATTCTTTTCACTTCACTTTCACATTGTGAAGTGCGGAGATCAAAATGAGACAGAGCGGGGACAACCACGACTATTCCTGTCGTTCCCTTGAAAAATCTTTTTTCCTCTCCCCCCAATTGACGAGAAGACTATCTCATCAAAGTGACAATCTGTAAATCTAGCGGTAAAGAGATCGCCTGTCAAGGATTTCAAATAGCGATAACTGTTGGAGATTCGTATCTAACATAAATATCTAATCGTCTCTGAAGACCCATTTTGGTAGCTGTGGGGGCGCAATAGGCACATATACTGCGTAACCAAATATGCGTAAGTGTGAAATGTCAGGCTCATATCTAGTTACCAACTGGTAAGCAAAAAATGGTTGGCTAGCAGTGGGTCTGAAACTAATAAGTAAAGTTGCGTGCAATATTACATAACCCCAGACATATATAGGCAGGTTGGTATGCATAACCAGTGCCCTAGGCACCATTTGTAGCATTTTGATGGAGGCATCTGCGAGACCATTTTGTGTATGCACATGGGGTACAGGATACTCTACATCGATCCTAATAGACATGTAATAATTGTTAAATGCTTTTGATGTAAACTCTCTAGCATTATCAAGCCTTATAGACTTGATAGGGTGATCAGGGTGGTGAGCCCTTAAATGTATAATCTGTGCTAGAAGTTTTGCAAATGCAGCATTTCTTGTGGACAATAAAGCGACATGTGACCAGTGTGTCGATGCATCCACTAGAACCATAAAGTACTTGAATGGTCCGCATTCTGGATGGATAGGTCCACAGATATCTCCTTGTATCATTAGTAAGAATGAAATGTTTTGTTTGTATCTTTAGCATAGGAAGGTCTCGATCATGTTTTTGCTAAAGAGCAAGATTTGCAAAACGAATGATGTGCCAGAATCCAAGCTGTAGCTTCCTAGCCAGTCTCAACAAGCTTGGCAATGTTACAGAGCATATTATTAGGAAGACACTTTCTTTGTGGCAGTGTCAAATAACACCAAAACTCATGTCATCAAACACCAAACTCAACTAATTAGTTAACACTTCAAAAGCTTTAATAGATTCTAAATAAGTCAAAGTAAAACCAACAAGAAAAAATAAAAACTGAGAAGTATAACAAAGTCACTCACAGTAGTAAAACAATAAAAGATGCTAAGCAACTTGAAAAGAAACCTTTCTCTTCTGAAATCAAAACTACCCAAATGGCCAATTGCTAACACAACCCTCCTTGAACAACAAATCGAACTTCGCTGAACACTTTCTCCTTGTCTTCCCAATAACTCGTGTCGCAGCCCTTGAGAGACCCGATCTCTACACCTCTCCCTTCTCCTTCCCTTTCTTCCCCCTTTTTTTCTTCTATCTTCATTCCTTCCCCTTTCTTCCCCCTTCTTTTCTTCATGTAGCCAAAGTTTGTAAGCATTACCTTTGTAATAAATAAAATGTCCACAATGAAAGTCCAATCTTCAAAGAAGAAAAGAAACTTGGAGTGCAATCAACCAAAAGAAAAGCTATGGTACCAGCATACGCAACAAAGCTAACCAGCAATAAAGCGAAATATAACAAGGCAAAAGCAATGTAGAAAAATCTTAACCAACCAATTGCTGAAAACTGAACCACCAAAATCAATACCCAAACTTAACAAATTCAACTTGTATAAAACTCTAGTAAGAAAACAAGGGGAGTTCTCAATTTCAAAGAAAATAATGACAACTAGCACATTCTTCCAAACTAACAAACAAAAATAGCTCTCTGAAATTTGTAGCACAGTTGATTATTAGAGGGTGGATACACACATGCAACTTTGTTTTGCGTAAATAATACAGAGTGAAGCAAGCCTACCTTTGCAGTCAAGTTTGACACAACCATATGGAACTTTTCTCTAGTTTTCGTACCTGCAGCCTGCCCTGTCTTTGCCACCTTGCTAAAAGCACCATTGAACCAAGCTGCTGCCACAGTCACATACCTATCAGCACCAAATGAGAATTGTCAGCTAAAATTTGTTTCTTCCATTCATCTAAATTAAGCTGGAGTAAAACAACTCTTGAGAGGTCATCAACTTTGCCTTTGTTTAACCACAAATCTCTATATCATATCTTTCTATATCTACATTACTCTTTCTAGAGTAGATAACCCTTATGAGCAGGCCACTACCTAGAAACACCAAACAGGTACATGCATTATGATTTTAGGGAAGATAGAATATTATAATCGTCTTATACAACTATACATGTAACTTTAGTAGAAAAGAAAATCAAGTTGAAGAATCTACGAAAAGAAACATCAAAGAACTAAAAGGGTACAACCTTGTGAGTGTGTAATGATGCTTGGGGTAAAGATCCTACTATATGCATGTCCAAGATGTATACGCTAAAAGCGACTTTATTTTTGAACTTTTTTTTTTTTCTGGGAAGTACATTGATGTCTAAAGAATGTGGTATGGCTTCCTACTAAATAAACTACCAAGTGGCCTAGAAACATAAGTATAAAATATCTCCAACAGATGCCCATGAAAATAGTCTACAAATAGATTCTTATCCTGATTTACAAACAATTATGCACTATCAGCATTGTTTTTATGCAAGGTATGCAATAATTTACATGCTAATGAGCAGAAAACCCAAACCAAAATTGGAGGATCATATTTTCTTGGGCTCATATCACATACCTGCTTGTTTTGACAGTTGATCCAGTATCATTTAATTTTCTCTCTGCTGCAAATATTGCTGCCATTGTTTTATTTGAGACCTGAAGTCTTTGATCAACAGACTTCACTTTCTCGTTAACCACTGAAAAGCCTACTGTCGATTTCTCTGTGAGCCCCACTCTCTTGTCAAAGGAAGTTACTTTCTCAGATGCACTTTCTCTCAACCGATGCTTTTCATCAAATGCTTTAGCCTTGTTCACGGCATCTTGTCCAATTGCTGAACCTTTTGCAAACATACTAGACACTACATCTTGAGCTCTATTTACATACACCCTTCCATTGTTAGGAGAGCCATCTTTATCCTATAATTAAAAACACATTACCCTAAGCCCGTTTTGAAATTTTAAAGGGAAATAGAGAGACAATTACTGAGCACTTAAAAGAAAAAAAATTTGTCATAGTTTATTTAGGTACGTACATCATCTCTGGGATCACTAACTGATATATTTCTAGGTAATTTATTGTACAAAACTTGTTTCCATTTCCAGGCAAAATCTCACACATAGTAAAAAAGTACTTAATTCCCTGTATATGATTTGTTTTCAACAAGTTACAATTCTTGAAAGTGTTATATGTGTGGTGGTGTTATTAGCTACCTCAACATTTGGTGAAACACTTTCAGCAGGGGCAGCACAAACAGCACTTTCCACCAATTGCTATGCCTGCAAATATTGCACTAATAAACTGCAAGTTTTGGCCAAAGGAAGGAAACAACAAATTGCGAACAACTTTCAAGGAAACCTACCGGCATCTCATTAATTGGTACATAATTTTCAACAGGAGATATAGTCACAATATAATCAACCATTGTTGCTCCCTGCAATCCAAAACACAAGTTTTTTTTTTTTTTTTCCAATATCTACAGCCAAATAGAAGATGCATGATGACTCCCAAACACAAAATCAAAACCCCAGAAAAAACTTTTAAAAAGTTAAATAAGTAAAGAGTAAAGACATAAACATTGTTATGAATAGAATGGAATTACTAGGCACACTGACTTCAATTCCAAGAGAAAGGAGAGCAATTTGAGTACATACCGATAACAAGAGTGCGATTTCAAGAGCTTTGGCATCCTTGAACATAACAAATGCAATCTTTGATTGCATAGGATCACTGCACATTGCACATTGCACATTGCACACACAACCAACCAGTTCAATATCAAAATTACCAAAACCCAACCAATATTCACACTCGACAGTACATCAAGATACATGATAAAAATTTGAAGAATCAAGAAACTTGGAGTTGGTAATATTAAACAAGTCAATTATTTATCCATACATTCCATTTCGCTCTTTTGACTTTTTTTTCTTCTTTCCTTTCAAAATTTCCAGCAAAATAAGAAATAAAAATTCTTCAGGTTGGTTTTCATTGGCAGGCAAACAGAATGAGAACTAAAGTTTATGTATATAAAATGAAAACGCGTTTTCAGGAGATATGAGATAAGGTTGATAACTATCTGCTTCCAACACAATCTGGTAAACAATCATGGCATGAGAAAAGATCATGTGAATTCAGAAGAAAATTGAACATGTGAGTAAAATGAGAAAAGACAAAGACAAACCATACCCTCTTCACATTGTTGATATCAAAATGTCAATCCAATAGTGGTTGCTTTATTCTATTAAGCATTGCAGACTATTGATAACCTGGTTCAGAGTGCATGAAACCGAAACATAGTTCATGTACAAATGAAAAGAAATGCAACTTGTAATCTATCTAAAACCATTTGAAAATAGGATCAGAAAACTTGAGGTACAAATAATTCTCAGTAATGGAAGTTCAAACAATTCTACAAATAGTTTCCACAATCATTCGAACACTCTGTTTGCAATTCCCATCCAATTTGAATTCCTATCCAAATTACCAAACTGTTTGCAATTCAGTTACCATCCAAAACTGGCAAAATAGATGCCAAATTTTAAAACAGATACATGACCAGTACAGATATACAAATGACGGCAAAATAGCTCAATCAAAACAGCCAATAAACCAACTTATCAACAGGGCAATAGGCAACAGCTCATCAACTAATGGACATATTCAGAAATGCAGCAACTTGAAGCTCAATCAATTTAATGATTTTAATCATACAATTTGATTATACATTCATACAAATATACAATACCCAGCAACTTACTAAGCTTGATTTCAGCAACTAACCAAGCTTGAAGAGTGAAACCCAGAATGTAAGTGAAAACCCAGAAATCGAACCCAGAGTGTAACCAACAGTTTCTGGCTTTCTGCTTTGCTGCTTGAGGAAGAGAGCAACCAAGTTCGAAACTTCAAGGCTATTCAACTGAAAACCTAGAAACTAGTGGAGATGTTCATGAGATACAGATCGATTAAGAAGTAAAAAACCCAGAAATTTCGATAAACTATTTGACTTACCACTGCTAGTCCGTCACCATTGGGTATAGAAAGCGTCGTCGACACCTTGACGGACAAGGAGGGTGGCTGAGATGGAAATGGTCCGTGCTGGAGAGAGAAAACCCGTGGGCTGGGGGCTGAAGAGGACTGGAGGAGCAGTTGAGTGGAGGGGAGCGGTGGAACAGAGGGAGACTGAGGTAGATGCCTTGAAGTATCGCTATTGCGAGGGAGATGTTGTTGAAGTTGTGTTGATATTTGGAGATCGGAGTAGAGGTAGAGAGAATTGGGGGTGGAGTTGGTGAAGTGGAGAACAAATCCTCAACAAATACTCTTCAAGCTTTGTTCCAAGATCTGAAGAAACGATGGCAGACTTTATCAAATCTCACAATTTTGGTGTTCCTCAAATCTCACGGTTTTGATTTCTAGGGTTTCTGTTTGGAGGGAGAGAAGAATGGTCCTTTGATTTCTAGGGTAAGAGTGTTTTTCGGGAGTGTTTGAGTGTTTTCGATTGTTTTGGAAGGAGAAGAATTAAGTGGTTGTCGGGTTTGGCCTTTAATAAAGACAAGGTTAAGTTGTTTTGGTGGGAGACTTCAATAAAGCTAGAGTTTAATATTTTGTTTCAAGTTTCTCCAACAACAGATAAGTAAAAGACCGTTGTGTGAGTGTATGATGACATAAGTCACAAAACAGGATGAGAGGGAAAACTTTGCCGCCCATGCCTACATAGATTTCATTTGAGTGAAACTTTGCCGCGCTGTGCAACTTGCTTCCATGCTCAGACAACAGAACTATGACAATTTGTTGTACAAATTTATGCATCTTGCACTAGATGTACCTAGAGGATTTCTAAAAACTCATACAACATTTCTTATACAACAGATATAAAAAAAAACCATTGTGTGGATAGTTCAAATTGAGCTCTTTCTGGGAGGGAATTATGTGCTCATTTCCCTCCATTTAGGCCTCACATTCACACAACGGAAACTTCTTAAATCAGTTGTGCAATATCTTCCTAAAAAAAAAGTTTTCAATTTGCTTACATTCACACAACAGAAACATATTTGTACCGTTGTATGATAGAGTTCGTGTTAACACACAACAGCAAATTTTAGTTCTATTGTGTGATGAGTGTTGTGTGTTTCGATTTTTGTAGTAGTGTCTAATACATCAAACCATTATTTAAATAAACTTTAAAAACCAAGTAATAGTCTAATTAAAAAAGAAATGAGGCACTATGCCTTCACAACTGTGTTCAATTGGAAAATAAAATGAAACAGATCAGTCAAAATCTTGAGCATCCATTGATTGAGCAAGTTCCTTGTTACCATTAAAGTCTATAATTGTGAGGTTGATATAGTGAGCCTCTTGTTCTTTAGACTCCCGATACCTCTTGTAAGTGGCTGCTACTCTGTTGCTTGCTTGGCAGTTCTTATACCAATGCCCAATAATTCCACAACTATAGAATGGTTCATTGCCAACTCTTTCCTTTTCGACGGAAGGGTTCTTAGGTGCCTTTTGCACCTTGTTTCCATGACCACTAGGGCCAGCACCACCATCTCTGTGCCATACATTGGGAGGGTCTCCACGGCCCATACCATGACCCCCATGTCCCTTTCCACATGGTGCATTGTTTCCACGTGGGTAGGGATCAGCACGTCCAACCCCCTTTGCATTGGAGTTCTTTCCACCTTTCACCTTGCCATAATTAGCCTCGAGAATTTTCTTTGTCCCAACGGGCCTGACATTGTTGTTCAAAAGAACCTCATTATGCCTCTCAGCCACTTGCAGTAGGTTGATCAGCTTATTGAAGGTTGTGATGCTTTTGTTGTCATACTCTAGCCTATAATGGTTTGCTAGTATAAGTGCTGAAGTAGGAAAAGTGGAAAGAGTCTTCTAGATCATATCATCTTCTGTGAGTTCCTTTCCACAGAAATTGAGACGTGCTTTTAGGCGCAACATGTCCTTATTGAAGTCATTGACCCTTTTGTAGTTAAGCAAGCGGATTTCATTCCACTGAACGGTCAGTTTTGGAAGCAAAGTGTCATGAATGTTCCCAAAACATCCGTTAAGGGCATCCCACAGTTCTTTGGGTGTCTTCAACTGAAGGTACTTCTAGCGTAGGCTAGGATCAATATGTCGACTTAGAAACATTGAGGCACTTGCTTTCATCTTATCAGACGGTCCATCGTCTTTGGGGTCAGTGGGAATTTTGATGGTGGCAGTGTAGGCTTTTGCCACAAAGGCGGTTTCCACATCAGAAATCCAACGATGGTACTCAAGTCTTTCTGAGTCCAAAATGTCAAATTCAGGTCGAGTTGGATCAATCATCTACATAAACAAGAGAGAAGATATATAAATTATATTCATAAAGACATCTACGTGAATTATTTTCCAAAGATATGAATTACATTTCAAGACCAAGATTCGTAATGGTCACATTGTTTTTTGATGCTATGTGAAAATACTTTATCACGGTAAATATGTATTTATAATGCGCATGAATTTTCATTATCAGGGCAAAACTCAATTTATATATAACATGCTAAATAAAACAATTGTAGAAGGTAGTAACATAAATTATAGGATATGCTCAAAATTCACAAATAATATATAATAAAATATATGCTACACATAATAACAGCAATAATATAGCATGCTCAAATTTCTACGAATAATAAAACATAGATAAAATATCAAGGCATGCTAAAAGGATCAATAATATTATCTAACCATACAGGCTCAAAAGTTCTAATTGTAAATAATTAAATTTACCGGAGTATGAAATTAAATAAATAAAAGAGAACATATACTTGGTTTTGAGAAAACAAAACGATCCTAGCGCACGTGCGTGTTGATGCAGGCGTGCGTAGCAATGTTTTTGGGCTTCTGCTGGGCCTGCTTTGGTAGCCAATGCAGATATGGTGGGTTCTGTGCACCAAGCTAGGCCGTGCGGCTTGGCTTGACGAGGAAAGACGCGGTGCGGTTCGGCTTGACAGATCTGGGTTTTTTTTTTTTTTTTTTTTTTTGTGTTTTGTTTTCTTCTGGTTTCGACGAGAAGAAGAAAAAAAGTCTAAGATTTTTTTTCTTGGCTATTGGCTCTGAGCTTGCTGATAACGTGTAAAAGTAAATGGGAATTGGTCTACTCATTTCATTAGAGTCTCTTTATATAGGGTGAGGATTACAATGGTAATAGCAATTACAATAATGACAATAATGGATGCATGCTAGTTACTTTGACGAAGGCACATAGAATGTTTTTCCTTTAACAAAAACAGCTTTAATTGAAAATTATTGATTACTGGCAGTAGATTTTATAAGCAACCCAAAAGTTACTTCTGGAAGTTGCTTTCAACTAAAACATGTTCCGAAATTGTTTATGTACTTAGTACTGACAACACTTTTAAAATATTATTTACTAAATACAAAATTGTTTTAGTTCACAGCTGATTATTCTCACAACACAGCAACAATAGTTTTTTTTTTTTTTTTAATTCACAACAATCGATCCCAAACTAACTCTAAAATTTCCACCTCCAAACCTGCTTATATAAAAAACTCAAACCTGCTTTCAGAACAAAAGCAAGACAAAGATGAAGATTTAGTTATTGAAACTGAAAGAACAATTGCACAATATGAACAACATCACAACATCCTTTGCAATTGTGGCTGTTTATATCTAACGCACGCTCGGTATCCTTCAACTAAACAGCTACGCTTAATACACTTTCCCTACTGTTTCATTCCAGCATGTCTGCTATAACATAAATTAGAGCTAATTTCATTTTACCTCCCTGACGTTTATACCCCAAATCACATGTGCCCCTACACTTTTAATGTCATTACGTACGAGTACCCATATATTTTCAATTTTCAATCAATGTTGTTCAATCCTTAGCTTTTTGACAAGTATTGTGTGATATATTTTGAAATTCTAGTTACTTATGATATAATTTTGCATCACACATTAGTGAATCATCATTCTACAATTGAGCCCATTATAGCTTTGTTTTCATCTTACAAGATAATTGATGTAGAAACTAATAATTGAACAAGATTGATTAAATTGGAGAGTTGAATGGTACATGTGATAAAATCAGAAGTGTAGGGACACAATTGATTCAAGGTGTAAATGTCAGAGAGATAAAATGAAATCGGCCCCATAAATTAATAGAGTTCATATGAGTTGTAAACTCGTGAAATCATAAGACAAATAGACATCAATATGTACAGCACAGTATAGAATATCGGAACATTAGCAGGACCCTATTTAGCATATTTTCTGGAACCCCAACATCTGCAATTCAATTTACACAGCCAAAGTCTCCTTCAAAATCCTCCAACATTCAAAGATCTTTCAAAAGTCCTTACTGTGTCAAAGCTACTACAGAGACTATTTCTTGAGTTGAACCAGATATGGTTGATAGTGATGATCTTTACCAAATTCTCAACAAATTGTCCTATCCAAATTTCTTCATTTCAAAAATCCCTTCAAAGTTCAAAACCCAAACGTTCTATGAATTTGTGTTAGTCGATACCGATTCCATCAGTATTACTCACAAAATGAAAGATCATCAAATTACTCACTCCAAAATGCAAATTAAAAGAGCTGACTGGAACATAATTAGCAGGACCCTAGTTAGCATATTTTCTGGAACCCCAACATCTGCAATTGGTAATATTGCATTATTGCGTAAACTTTTACTCTCGAGATCAAAGTTGATGACCAGCTCCAAATCTAAGCAGCAATCCGATTACCAGAAAAAGCTAAGATGTATAAATTGGGAAAGCCAGATCAGTAGCCTTGAAACATCCCCATGGGTTACTGGGTCTCAAGTTTATTTTGCTTCGAGATGTCACAGTAGTGTACTTCGCATCACCATTGCTGCCAAGCCTAGAAGGAAGAAGAAATTCCTCAGCTCGTTGAAACAGCAATGGATTTGGTCCAAGCTTATTTAAAGATTAGCATCCTATCTACAACTTCCGGCAGTCTAATGAAGAGTAGACATGAAAAGAAAAAACTGCCATGAAGAAATGAGATACTATTGAAAATATTACAAATTGACCAGCAGTCCCCATTATTGAGAAAAAAAAAATGGAAACCATTACCTAAAAGACACAGCTACACAGAAGTGGGAAATAACCACCAGAACTACATTCAAGACAAAGAATCATCCACTTTCCAAGACAACAGAGTCACTGTAACTCAGCACTCCAGTCTAGAAGAGTGACAAATGGGAAGGTATCTCAACAAATCTGATCCTATCCCAAATTAACTCCACCTCCCTTCTCTTCTAAAATCTGGTCATTTGGTGTTCCAACCAACTACACCAGAAAAGGGTCAAAACAGACACTATCCAAATGGTAATTTTACTGTTTGCCCTCTCGCCAGGATGCTCCATAATAGTTCCTAGGCTGCACCCATGAAACCCCAGAACACATACCTCATTTGTATCCTAGAATGCAAAAAGAGATGACCAATTTCCCCCTGTACCTAAATGCTGAAGCTCCAGAAGGCTTCAATAGAGAAAAACCTTGATGCCATTCTCGTGAGGAGATAAACAAGCAAAGGGCCTCCTCCCAAGCATATGACAGAAGTACTTTAACTCTTGATGAGCGGCCCGCCTAGTGAAAATTTCCACCTCGATTGGAACAGCGGTCTACCAAATCATCTTAAGAGTTAAGAGGATCAAAATGAGGATCTCATTAGTTGATGATCAAATGCCAGGAAAAAGATATGCAAAATAAAAGGACTAAGGGAGGAGTATGATGCTATGGGGTGAATGGTATCATTTTTCTTAAAACAAAATTCCTTAAAAGTTAGAAAATAGGAGTTTAAAAGACAATTCACCATTGCTTTAACCAAAGAGAAATAAACAAAACAAAACAAAAAACAGAGAGAGAGAGAGAGAGAGAGATCAACCCTCATTTCCAGCAACAAGCTTTATCAAACAGAAGAGTAGATTATGACCTTTGGAGATTTATTTTCAACAACTTTGGAAAGAACCAATTTCAGCAATCCAATAATCCAAGCTGTTTACATAGACTCCATATTTGTTTCTAATGAGACAAAGGCTTGCAAGTAATCTGTTACGGTAAAACCTGCATAACCAATTACCAAGCAAAGCCAGGTTGCTTTCAATAACTAATATGATTCACATCAGCTGTACACTTGTGCAAGCATATGACATAACAGCACAGGATAGAACCTTGGAACCTTAACAGGACCCTATTAAGAATTATTTTCTGGAACCCCAACATCTACAGTAACTAACCTCCAGTTTACCTAAACTTCTACTCTCAAGATCAGTAAGTTATTGGTGATAAGCTCCAAATCTAGGCAGGAATGCAATTACCAAACACAGCAAGGTGTATACACAGGAAACCCAGATCAGTAGCCTCAAGTTTAACACACTTGGATATGTCACAGTAGAATGCTCTTCACATTATCAATGCTACCAATCAATTGATGATTAAACCAGTGAACTTGGTCCACACTCATTTAAACTTACAACATTCTCCTAAAGAGTAAAGTTGTAACAGCAGCAACAGCAGATCTAGGAGAAAAACAAAAGTGTGGGAAGCACTGAGCAAAGAGTGATGATGTCGGGTGGTCGGTATCATTGCAGTTCAGAGAAATTTTATACAGGCTAGGAAAATACAAATTTAAAAGTCAATTCCACACCGGAAGAACTTGTAACAATTAATGGGAGATTTATTTCCCAGGACTACAGAGAGAACCACTTTCGACAATCCAAAATCCCACCCATTTGCATAGACTCCATATTTGCTTTTTTTTTGTTTTTTGTTTTTGGGGTTAACAACTCCATCTTTGTTTGCAATGACTAATGACAGAGCTCACGTACAAGTAATCTTGTTCTAGAGGAAGCCTCCACAACCAATTACCATGGAAGCCTGGTTCCTAAAGTGCCGCGAATTATGTTCTGAATTGTTAAGGATATTGATTTGGGGATGTAGAATAATTCTATATCAATGGTTCTATAAAGGGCTACTTTTAAGCTGCAAAAGTAGTCATTACTAAAACTTCTTGAATTTTATTCTTTGACCGTGAAGCATGGTTTTATACGATTGTTATGATGCTGTAGTATATTGATTTGGGGCTGTAGAATGATTCTGTATCAATGTTGCTATTAAGGGCTAATTTTAAGCTGAAAAAGAAGTCATTAGTAAAACTTCTTGGAAACCGGTGGTTTCTTGGTCACGACCAGCTAATGCTAAAGTTCCATTAAAGAGCGTTTCCGCGGACATCCTCAGTTTCTTTATTTCTTCATGTTCAAAAACAAAACAAAACAAAAAAACAAAAAAATTCTTCATGTTCAAAAACAAACAAAAAAATTGATACTATAGGGACAACTCTTATCCATAGTTTTTCCTTTGACTGTGAAGCATGGTTTGACACCTTTGTTATGATGCTGGAACTTCTCACTTTTTTTCTCTTTGACTGATTCCTAGAACCCTACTATTGCAATTCTAGTAGCTTCTACCACTTGTGCACTTTATTGCTTGTTTTACTACATCACTTTGCTACCCTCGTCGAACACAAAAAATGGATAATATAAGTGAGCAGGCTACACAACACAGATTGAATTAAGGTCAGCATTGAGGAGTGCTTCTTATCGTATCCATGGTGCGACCCATTGCCCATAGATAGGGATCCCTTTATCTATTACAGGGTACCAAAAAGTAACTGCAATGAGATTCCACCCAAGGGATGACCTAGATAACTAAAGGCCCTTGACCGGTCTCACACCGGGATTCAGTCATTAAGATTAAAGACACTTGCCTATCCCCTTCTACGTGGATACCCAATATCACATTTTTAGCATATTATTTCCAAGATTTGAAGGTAATGAAGTCCTACAACCGAACAATATGACCAGTGTAACCAAACATGAAGATAGGACACTTGTATTTATCCTCTATCCACTACAAATCTATCAGATTAAGCTATGGGGCATACACACTAGAAAAATGAAATAAGTTAATCAACATAAGCATAATTAGTACTATGCCAATAATGTCTTCAGACGACACACTTCAGATGAAATAATTTTTGTTTTCTGTCGTCTGAATTTTTTAAACTTCTTTAAACAACATATAAATTAATTCTGTTGTCTGAATAGCATAAGAATCCATACTGTTTTAGTTTTTCTTGCTTTGAAAAATTCAGACGACAGATAACTGTCGTATGAATAAACCGAGAGACTCTCACTTTCAATTGAAAAAATAAGACGACAGATTTATGTTGTCTGAATGAAACGGAGAAATTACTTCACCATGTGTGTCCAAAAATTGTTTTTTTGTTACCATGTAAACTTATCATCAATTTGCCTTAACATGTCCGTGTTTTTCCCACACTCGGTCAAAAAAATCAAAAACACCTTCTCGCACCTAGTTCTCTCTCGACCCAGCAGCAACCTTAGGTAACCCAGAGGAACAACCCAGCAACATCCCATCCATTACCAGCAACCCAACCTAGATTCCCTTGATTCATTTCCATCAGAAAAGACAGAAGATTCCTTTGCACTCCCTGAACCAGGTTTTCCCAGAACTGGAGTTCTTCGATTTCAAGAGCTGGAGTCCGAAGTATTCAGTATTGTTAATTGCATGGTAAGCTTGTTCTTCCTCTTAGGGTTTCGACTTTGATTCGTTTTGGATTTTAGGGTTTTGTTGGGATATTGATTTGGGGGTTTTGCTAATCTTCTTTGAAATTAAATTGGGGCATTAGGGATTTTGTTGATTTACACGTTGGAGGTGACTAAAATGGAATTGAATTTTACTCAGGTTTAGGGATCTGGTACTGGGTTTTTGGATTACCTTATTGGTTTATTCTTTAATTCGATTTGGGTGTCTGTTAGCTATAACCTTTGAATAAAATTTGCTTAAACTTTATGGGTGTTCTTCAAATCGTTTTGAGCTGGACTCCGATTCGTCGTCGTTGTACTGTCTCCAGCTTTGAAGCCGTCTCTGCTCAGTATACCCAGAAGACAAGACCTTGAGTATGAGTAATAAATGGATGGACGTAAGTACAGATTACAGGGCTGGAAGAACAGTAGTGGATCCTTTGAAGAGATCTACTTAGGTGCGTTGTTCACTTTTCTTTTACTTTGCTTGGTTTTCGTTATTGCTAAGTCATGTTTGTGGTTCTATAAACTCTATACAATTTATATGTTCGGACTCATTTTTGGGGACTGGAATATCCCTTCTCTTACAAAAATCTCTACTTTCTGTCAATTACGAGTTATTCATTTGCATACTGACAATGGGTAGAGTGTAGTTTGCTTAGTTATGTTCATATAGCTTATCGTCAAATAGGTGCTAAGTTGTGTACAACAAATGTTTGTTAAAATGCCTCACCGATGGTTGATTAGCTAGTTATCATGTACCATTTGAATTAATACATAAATAATGAGCTCTGTTCATCCAAGTAGTCCAGTCTATCCAATATACAATTGTTTTATTTATTTATTTTGATTGATCTTGTTAGTCTTAAATCTCTGTCACATTATGATAAGAGCATATTGTATCTTTTTCAATTCTGAACAGGTCCACACAAGAGGCTGGAGTTTTTGCTGCATCAATCTGCAAACAAATCCTATGCAGATTGTGGATCTTCATATCCAAAATGGGTGCAAGTGTGGCTATGCCTTTTTCTGTCACTTGTCAATATATTTTATTTTTACAAGCTTCTTTTTCTTCGTAGCAATTCTACTTTTGGCTTTAAATATATATCAAGGTATGTACATCTAATAAGATGTCTATATCACAATGTGGGTGGTGTAAATTGACAAAGGTTTGAGATGTCTACATCATATTGCTTTGGAGCGAGTTTGTGATGCATGTTTTCAATTCTGGACTCCAAGGTTTTTGAGACTTTGATTCACTCTATTTTGATCAATTTAATTACTTAGCTTGGCCATTGGAAATTGCAATCATATTTGTATGAGTTATAACTTATAAGCAAGGTCTTGTCTTCATCTTTATAGCTGTTTGTGAGGCGGACAAAAGGCTCAAGGTCTACCGTCGATGGATCCTCGGGATTGCTACGCAGGGGAGAGGACCGTGAACGAGGTTGAGTGTGCGTTCGTTGGCAGATTTGGGCTGGGATGAGAGGAAGTAGAAGGCGGGGGAGGGGTGTTCTGTGATTGTAATATGGATAGCTTCTCTGTTCAAAATTCTCCATGGTTCATACTCACCTTCCAAGGGCGCTATCTTGGATGATTCTAATAATGGTGGGTGTTCTGCACGAGCGTTTGTATTTTACAGAGTGTTTTTTTTTTTTTTTTTTACTATTGGTTTACTATAATGTGTTGTTGATATCAAGTGGTAGTGCCAAGAAGAGAACTGCATTGCTGGTTGTTGCCCACCCAGATGATGAGTCCATGTAAGTATAGCTTTACAAATTGCTTTATAATGTTTCAAGTCCAATTGGCTTTAGTTGTGTCTGACTTCAGCTGAGTTTCTTTTTAGTGTAATTTATGTTGTGGATCTTGAATGATGGGATGGTATGAAGGAGAGTTCATCGTATAAACATCAGATTGCCTCTTATGTTGCCTTTTGATTTTGATGTCTGCATATATTTTCAAAATTGATTGTTATCCTTGATGATTAACATCTGAGAAAAGTTCAAAGCCTATTGCAGAAACTGCCCTGTGTGTGAGAGAGAGAGAGAGAGATATTAGGATACTCATAACTTGTAGTCCATAATTTGTTGATCCAAGAAGTCATGGATAGGTGCTAACTTCTTTTGGAATTCTGCAGAAACTGCCTGCAGCACAGCTCTCTTTGGTATTTGTTTTACCCTACTTACTGATCTTCAAATATCCTGAAATTTTGATATGTTTTTTTTCTGTTAGTTAATAAAGGATCTGGAAAGTTTCATCTTATTCCGAAGTAAAGTGAATTTTCGGTGATTTTTCCAAATTTGGTCTGCATTTGGGAAAGTTCCAGCATTTTGAATGTATCATCTGATTTTCTGTTGAGATTTGAAATCCTATTTGAATCATTTAACCTCTGATTTTTATGTATATTGAATTATGCATTTGAAATGGTTGTTTCAAAACTGATTTCATGTCAATTGGACTTACAATGAATTTTTGGAGAATTTTCTAAGTTGACCATACTACTGAGATTTTTTTATATAACTCCTGCAGTTCAGTCAGATTGTGTTCATCTTTTTCCTTACTTTCCGAACTCCAAATTGTATGAAATTTCAATGTGTTCTACCTTAACATGTTTACTATAAGTCTGCAAAATTTCAAGTTCATGGCTATATCAATGAATTTTTAATAAATTCCCAAAGCTAAGCTGTTCATGCCTTAACATTCCAGTTCACTTATGTCTCCCTTTTGATGTGTGATGCAGATTGCTTTGACTATTTCATGTCGATTTTACTGGGAGAGAACAGCTTGCAGATCGCTATATCAGTTCCATATATATATATATATATATATATATATATATATATATATGATAGATGAATAGTACTAAGGAACTTCTTTTGTCCCTATAGATAGAACTGGTCTCTATGGGATTATACTTAAACCTAGCTAGTTTTTTTGTGCCTTCATTGATCATACTTGAACCTAGTTTAGTATTAGGGAACTGATGGGATTGATCACTATATGTATTCATGTATTTTGGTGGAGACAATGACAAATATGGCGTTATTTTGGCTTTGGTGGAGACGATGACAAATATGACTAATTTTAATGGCTTTGGTGATTGTTATTTATGAATGATGTTGATATGGTTAAAATCCAACACAGGTTTAACAATATATGTTGTCTCAACATATGTAGGAACAACTAAACCAAACTATAATCTGTTGTTTCTTCTTACTTTTAAACAACAGAAAAGTGAAATCAAAATCAATATCAAACAACAGAAAAGTGAAGTCAACATCAATATCAAACAACAGAAGTTGCAATCAGACGACAGAACTCAACACATAGATGTTGTCTAAGTGACATTATAACCATAGATGCATGTCTAAATCTGTTGTCCAAGATTATTTCCCAAAACATTTATCTGTTGTTTCTTTCTATTTTCCAACAACATTTATATGTTGTTTCTTTTTATCTGCCAACAACATTTATCTGTTGTTTCTTCTTGTTACAAACAACAGAAGGTCACCAATTCTTCAAAGTTGGGAACTTCAGACGACAGTTTCTTAAATTACACCTGTTGTGTGAAGGAGGGTGAGACAACGGACGATGTCTATCGTCTGATGCCGTAAGAGACAGCAGCTGAATATACAACAGAAAATTTGCATATCAGACGACAGATATCATCTGTCGTCTGAAGGCATTATTGGCATAGTGAGTGCATCTACTAATAGGTTGGAAAGAAAAGGATAAGCAGGTTCCCCTTATCTCAACCCTCTAGATGGTAGAAGCTCAAAGCTTCCTCTATGCCTGCCCTTGGTTGTAATAGTAATAGAAACCGTATTCAAGCATCCCTCCATACATGAAAGACCATGTTCTATCAGCATCCATGTCATGGATGTTTCAATTCAAGGGAAGTTGGGAAAAAAAAAAAAAAAATTGTTATTTACTGTTCTTGTCCACTCAAAACTACCGATGCAAGCTAAAAATGCTAACGTCCCCCAGTAAGTGCTAAAATATAATCAATTCACAGTAAATTGAGCTATAGAGTGAATTTAGGAGCTCACCTGGAATTTGATGTCATGTGAATATGATCTCTTGTTTCTCGGCAACTTCTTGAGGAGAGTGACAGTTTATTATTGTGTGCTTCCCCTGGGGTCACCGGTAGTTAAACAAGTGTTTGAAACATTTCATTTCCTTTCATATATATGTTTAACACTGTAGACATTAACACTAAAAATAAAAAATAAAACGATAAGACTTGATACTTCATAATTCAGCAAGAATGAACTAATTAGTAGAAAAGGAAATCCTGAGTTGATAAATGGTTCAAATCCCATAATTCTTGCTTTTTCTGTCATATCATGATACTTGACAATAAATGCCAATTTGTCATTGATACCATACTATTCTTCTTCGCTCTGAGCACAGTAACAAACTAAGCAAGAGAAAAACATAAGAATCCACATAAAAACCAAACCTAAACAGAATCTGACTAGCAAAAAAGGAAAGCCTTTTGACCAACAAAAAAAGAGGGAAATCCAGATCAGTACCAAGTTCATGTGGCACAACTAGCAAATTAGCAAAGCCTTTTGATCATTTAAAAAAGAAAAAAGAGCATCAGATGATGCTGAACTCTCATTCTTCAACATTAGTCACAGGTGGCACTGGCTCTACAAGTGCAGGTATGCAGTCTACAGTAATAACTAAAGTCCAACATATAAAGAGATGCCAATTACAAATTTGGGGCACCAAATCATAAATATTTGCTCGGAAAAGGAACCAAAAGATAACATGTGAAGCGCAAATGCAGCCAATTACCTATAGTCCAAATGACAGAGCAGGTCTGAGTACGAGCAGCTAGTGATGGTTTAAAGCCTATTGTATAGTTTCTTTAGCCCACGCAGTGAAATGTTAATTCTCAGGTTTCAAAATTAACTTTCAAGGCCATGACAGATAAAAAAATTCTTAGTTTTGCAACAAAATTGGGTTTATCATCAGGTCTGCAAATTCACTTATAGAAGAAAAATTTAATTTCAGCGACTAAGGACTGTAAGAATAAAACATTACCGAGGGAAAACATACCATAAAATGCATCGCAGGCACTTAAGCTAGGGTGCTATTAAGTGGATGCTATAATCATTTTTTAGGTTTGACCGTTTGGGACAACATTTTATAGCCAATGAAAATCTCCTCCAAATAACTCTTAAGAGTATGAAAAAGAATTAGAGCCTCACCTCAGCAATACGGTAGTTTGTTTCTCACAAGCTCTCCTGACACTTTGCCTCATTGCTGCAACCCTGGTAGGCTGGTAGATTGGTACATGACACCTGAACAGCAATCAGACGACCTTTGTGGTTTGCTGCATGAACTCTATTCCAGTCCACAATGTCCATCTGGGTGTGTGTGCCATATGAAGTTTGACATGCATATAAATGTTGGAAAAGAAAAGAACTGAAACAGTAGATGACCTAATTATAAGATTATAACATAATCTAGAAAATTTCTGTTCAGCAATTCCAGAGGGTATTGATCACTATATCACAAGAAGATAAGAAACAATTTTAAGCTGGCTGCAACTTTACCCTCCCCAAAAATTTTCAGTCAACTTAATTAAGAGTACATAATAATCTAATTCTATAACACAAGGCAAAAGGAATACAAGACATTATGCGGATGCCTTTGTATTCCAAGAAACACTT
This sequence comes from Rosa chinensis, assembly GCF_002994745.2. Lineage (NCBI taxonomy): Eukaryota > Viridiplantae > Streptophyta > Magnoliopsida > Rosales > Rosaceae > Rosa > Rosa chinensis. Next base: position 42,777,705 of record NC_037092.1, read on the forward strand.
TTCTGAACCTCAAGGATGAGAAAAAGGATATAGGCTTTGCACTTAAAGCAGGTTTCAGAGCTTTGTAGATACTATGTTGAATTCCCCTTCAAGTAGGACAAACACAAATAGTTCGGGCCAAAAGAAAGTAACGAGCACTCTCAGTGGATATCTTCGGGCCAGATTAGATATGTCAATTTACCAGCGTCCTCTTGGCCGACCATCTGGCAACACTGGAACAAGCATCCTCTCTTCATTCTCTGTCGAATAGCCTTCTTGATTAATTGGTTTGCTCGGTTGATTGTTTAATGTTTTCCCATCTTCGTTGAAATCTGGGGGTGTATCTTCATCTTCATCACGTACTCCAATCATCTACATCATCATCATCATCAAACTCATCATCTTCATCACTCATAAAGTTATCAGTATCAGACCATTCCTCACCCTCATCAACAGTTCCATCTTGTGCCTCATTGGTTCCTTCAGCACCGTCTGCCTCTCTATTGGGATCCGAGCACCCCTTCTAGGATACCGTGGAACCGCAATAATAGTTCGAAGCTTCTCTTTTATAATCAGCAGACGATCCTCGTCTATCAATTGAGAATCACGGAATGCTTCCCTAAGAAAAACTGAATCCATATCTCCTTTCAACGAGATATAAAACATATCAGGGTGCCTTATCAGCATTCCCCTGACCGGCCTGTTGAGAAAACCTGAACTCCTAGCGGAAATGAGTATGGTGTTCTACATGAGTTTTCTTCTCCACAGCAAGGCTCAAGATCTCATGGACAACTGCACAAGCATGTTTCTCTTGCTTAGTTGTACCTGACCTCAGCCCCGAGAAATCATAGTAAGGGGATACATAAGGGATGTCTCTATACAGACATATTCTCCTCATCTCACCCTCGGAAAGATTAAGACCCCTTGGTAACTTTAATTTATTGAACTTGAGAGGTCTATCTATAATCAAATTCTTCTCTTCTAATTCTCTAGCACGATTTTCCTCTTCAGGATAACTCAGCAGCTGATACAGCAAGCTCAGGATCCCAATGAGTTTATTCTAATGCCGGACCTCTCGCAGTTGCAACAACTTTAAAGTACTGTGGGTATCGATGACAAATTGCATCACGAAAATCTAAAGGAAGCGCTAAATCGGTCCTCAAATGAGCAATCTTCTCCAACAAATAGACCATCAAAGTGGGAAGTGAATTTGCAAATTGAATAAAGCCAAAATTAGCCCTACTAAATAATGATGGGTGGGAGATTGAACACGTCTTAGATTCTGTCAACACATATTTTCTTCCATTATTAAACTTTTGAAATGGTTAAAAGTATTATTTTTACCCATCACTCACTTTTTTTTTTTAATCAAATAAGAACTTCATTAATAAGAACGAAGATTACAATGAGAATGGGAGATAAAAGCTTCAACCGAAACTTTTTCCACTTTAGACGTCAAAAGGGACATCTATACTGACGCACTGTTGAAGCCAAACTAAGCCCCGACTTTTACCCATCACTCACTTTTACAAATTAAGGTAAGTGTGAAAAAAAATTGAAATTTAATTACACTTAAATTACGATAAAAAATAATTAAAAAGTAACTACACCTAAATTAAGTTATGCCTATTCTCAATAATTACTCTTCAAATTGAACATTCGTTGAACTGTAGGCACGATCATAAGTGTAGGTTTGAACTTTTTTCGCATCGAACTTGTCATACTTAAACTTTGAATACGATTATTGGATAATCAAACATACACGTGAGTGCTATCGAATTCTGAATGTCAGCTTTAGAGTAAGTTTAGCTGCTCCCATTCCCATAGAGGTTGAAGATCATCATCCATTTCCAAATCATTATTCTCTGCTTGGAAATCAGCTTGGTCTCCTGAATTTGAACGAGTATCAGATGATGAGCTTGTTTTCTCTGCTACCATTGCTGCCTGGTGAGATGAAGAAGCACTTGCCCCCGTTAAATTACTTCGTCGATGTGATGCATATCCGCTTCCTTCCGGCGGGCGCCTATCGAATGCTCGAGAACTCCCCGATACTATGTACACCCGGCACAGTCGGAATTCATGCCTCAACTGTATATAGTAAAAGACAAGAAAACGTCACCAAATGTACGGAAGAGAGCAAAAGGTTTCAAAGAGTTGGCGAAAAATTAAAGGACAGAAAGAATTTTTCCAAAGTGGGTAATTATATTAAGGGTGGGAAAATAAGTCAAAATGTGTAATTATTCCAAATTTGGTGAGCAAAAAATTGGAAGATAAACACACCTTGGGAATGATAGCAGTACTGGCACTATTACTAGTGGTAGCTGAGGGAGCTGCTGTTTCGTCAATGGCTCTGTACTCATTCATCTTCCACTTGGTCTTTCTTCCAGTTGGAGCTTTCCCTTTGTAGAAAACCATGGTTTTCTTCACTCCAATGACCCGATTATCCGAGGAGTAAACATACCCAGGAGAGCCAGTTGCCTTCCAGTAGCCGGAAGCCGTAGTCCGGTTAGGTCTCCCACCTTGCGCTTCTCGTTGCTGCCTGGGCGTAAAGAAGAACCACTGCTCGGTGTCTCCACGGCACAGCTCCGCTGCATAATCTGCAACAGTACGATAGAAAACAAACACATAAATGGTTAGTTTTGGTACGAATGTACTAACAAGGTAGCTACATGGATTCAGCCCCAAGCTTTGGTGGGATTAGTTTGAGTGGATTGAATCATTGAAATGTAGGACGTACTTGGGAGCTCCCATGGCTCGGTGCTGTAAATGTCAAGGTCTGGGATGACGCGGCGAATGCTGTCTTGGTGCTTGGATTCGAGCTTGTTGAGGAGGTAGAAGGAGACGAGTTCTTCTTCAGTTGGGTAGAAACGAAAGCCTGTTGTGGGTGCTTGATCCATTGTTGCAGTCTTGTTTTATCTTAGTTTTGTATCTGGGTTATGATCATTTATGTTTAGGTCTGAGTTTGGGTTGGAGAGGTATATATAGGGACAGTGAAATTGGAAAAAGTTGGGGGGACTCCGGGGTTTGGTTGAGTCTTCCACGCGCTTCTTGGAAAATAAACTCTAGTTTAAATGATGATTGCGGTGACCTCATACCTTAACTCTACATAAAAAAAACCTCTTTTGAACCAGTCAGATGCCCCCCTTGTCTTGCACCATTGCCACAATGCTACTTTTTGAAGGCTCTATTATCTGCATCAACAAAAGCAAACAATTTTATTTTTTTGAGCAATTCTGCCCGTTGAGTTGTTAAGGATTTCAGGGCACTGAGATACTAGGTTATAATATGATTCACTCCTCTTTTTTTTAATTTAATTAGTTATGTCATTATTTCGCACAATCCTTTAAAAACTGTTTTTCAGATAAACAATCTTTTATATATATATATATATATATAAGATTGTTAGTGAACAATTTATAGTTTGGTAGAATTTTTAAGTGGGAAAGAGTCCAACAGCCCCAACCCCCAAATTGTTCACTTTAACTTTTCCAACATTAATGATCTTTCAATTTTTCCCAATAATGTTACCATTGAAGTTAATAATTATTTTTGTTTTGTAGTAAATTCAAGTTAATATGTTGATTCGATTCACGATTTATTAACATTCTCATAAATGAGTGTAATTTAATAGTTTTTGCAAGTTAAGGGGTCAATTTAAGCAACTGCAAGTTGGTATACAACCCGACAATTATCACTAAATTCAGAGTCGTCTGTTTCGGCATTAATGCCAAATAAAATTAAAGCGAATATATAAGGAATTGAATTTAGTAAAAACACCATCCTAATTTCTTTGGTATAGTAGGTAACTACTAATCTTCGTCAAGGGCGGCCCTGAGAAGTGAGAATTCAGAGGCTCAAGGTAAACAAAATTACGAGGCTTGGGATGAGCTGGGAACTTTTAAGATGTTTAACTATTAGGTTTTAAATAAGTGATACAAATTAAACTTAAAAGAAATTAAATAAAGATTTCATAAGTCATAGTATAGTACCAAATGTATTTCAATCAAATCTTGATAAGAAAATTAATTAATTAATAATTTAAGATAAAAAAAACATACCAAATTCGGCAAATATAGTTGTAGTCTGTTACTGTTTTTTTTTTTTTTTTTTTTTTTTAGAAATAGATAACTTCATTAACTTATCCATGGCCAAAAGGCACATATATCACAAGCTGTCTCATACCAACAGTTTTATATGGCACAAGCTGCCAAGTAAATGACAAGTGACCCTCACTGTAAACAAATGCTTGCACTTATTGAGCCTGACTACAAAAAAAAATCAATCCTCACTACTAACCTCTCTTTGAAAAGTAGACTTAGTCGCCTAGAGACCTCAATTAGTGTACAACTAGAGAAAACTAAGATGAAAGTAATAGAAGACCAACTTCCTAGTAGTAGGCAAGAAGACCAGAAAAACCAAAAGCTTTCATTGGCCATGTTCTCGAACCTCCAGCTACTGGGTAATGCTCCTCCAAGATCCCAAATACGAAACCCTGAAGAGACAGGGTCAAATCGCAGGGTCCGCCAAAGAGCCCCATTCCAACAGAAAAACACTCCAAGCCCATCTGATTGTAGCCTTAAGATTGATTTGGGCCACCACAACCTTTTGGGCACCCAACCTGATTTGAGCCACCCAAACCCTTTGGGCCCCCAAAATGGTCTGGGCACCCCACTTGCCGCTCCTCTGCCGCATACGCCAGACGCTGTCGTGACCACTTCTCTGCCAACCCGGGCATCAAATGCAACCACCATCCTCGAGGCAGACACCCCACCGGCGTGCTCTGCATACTCCAAATTCTAGAGAGCTGCACGGTGCACAACTACGATCTCCGCCACATCCACGGATAGGAATGCAAAACGCCCTCGCCGCCAGAGTCTGTTACTGTTGTAGTCTGTTACTGTTTGTACATAAAAATTAATATAAAATCTGAATTCTAGATAAAGTTTTACTTGGCTAATTATTCCACCATGCCTCCAACTCCAAGCCTCTCTTTAAGAGTCTATTCAAGTAACAAAGTTGAATCATTGAACGAATGTTTTTCTTTTTCTACAATTGAGGTAGATTTGATAAGTACAACCATTAAAAAACAACTACTCAAGATAATCCAAAACATGCTTAGGTTACTCTCTCTGAGAGGTAGGTGGAGGCCGTGGCCTTCTGGCTGCGGCTCTACGAATTGGGCTAGAGGAGAGAGGTCTTCCTCCTTGTCTGGTCTCTGGGAGATAGAGGATGGCAGGTTTCCCCATCATCGGCTTCTCGAAAGTGAAGTGCAACAGGGATCCGGTAAGTGAAGTGTCGGGCTGTGGCCTGCTTTGGGTTCTCGATCTCAGTCTAGCGGCTGGGTGCTGATGGGGGATGGAAACTGTGAGGACTGCGGTGTCGGGCTTACAGGTCCAACTCTGTTCCTTGGGTTGAAGGCGACTTGGTGCGGCGATTGCAATGAGAGGCGATGGCTGACTGTCTTGTTCCAAGGCGGCAACTATTACACTGGTGTGAGGCTGAAGGTTGCCAACGGTGGTGTCGTGAAGGAGGCAGATCTGTGGCGTAGGGTTTTCTCTAGGTTCATGGGTTGGGGGCCTATGAGTTTGGACTTGGGCCTGGGTTTTCTGTTTTTGGTTTATTCTTTAGGGATTCCTCCTGTTTTGTGGGTGGAATTTGTAGGATCTCTCTGAGACTTGTGGCCAAAAATACTAGGGATGTCTTGGCCTCTTGATTTTCTAGGACATTTTAGGGTAGATTTTGGCTGAGCTTTATGGTCTTTAAAAATGTTGAATTACTTAGGTAGTGACTCTTTTGACAGCCCCACAGGAGTGGATCATTATAAGTAATTTCGCTGATAAATGCAATAAGTTGACATTTCTCTAAAAAAAAAAAAAAAAAAGATAGTACAACCATTAAAACAGGGCTGCATCTTTTTATATTTATACTGTTTGGCTGCACATCTTTCTATTTGTCTAATTCTGGCATAATTAACTTTTGTCTTTTTTTGGCTGGGCACCTGGCTACGCGGTCGCAACTCGCAAGCAACACGCATCGTTCGATTTTTCTTTTTTTGGCACTTGTTTGGTCTGGGCAACGTTGTTTTTTTTTTTTTTAGGCCCTTGAAATTGGAGGCCTTGGGAATTAGATTTCTGATCTAGTCTAATCCTAACTCAATTTCCAACTCTCCCACACCACACACACATATATATTTATCAAATATCATTTTATGTTATCATGAGCGTAGGGAGATAGGGGCGAGAGATGTCAATTGACCATTCTCAGCATCAGTCAATCCCACATTTATATTTCTGTGGAAATAATCAGATTATTACCAACCACTATGTAACTTTGATTATTACCAATCAATCTCCAACCTTCTTTTTGAAATCATGCTGGGCAAACCGGATTATTCATAGGTCATTGCTAAAAGTATCAAATTCCAAGAGGTTTTATACTTTATTTGATATTAGTTTACTTATAGTTTCAATGATAAAACTAAAAGAAGTTTAGAATGATAACCATCAATGTTTTACTGTGGAATGGCAAGTCGAATCCATTTGAAAAACAAGTCTATAGTACATTAGATTGATTTCATTAGTTTAATAACTATTTAGTTTTGACCCTCCTAAGTAAAATTTCTCGCTACACCACTATCTGTTACCATCTTTAAGGCAGTGAAAGGTTAATTAAGTTCGGATTTTGGCTTCAGGTAAAAGATGTCCTTTTTTTATTGTTTGGGGGGGGGGGGGGGGGGGGGGATGTTATAAAAAAATGTCATTTTAAATTACAAAAAGTAGTATTTCATATTTCTCATCGCAATAATTTGAAAACAAGATCTAGGATAGATTTGGGATTCATAATGGGGTTCTGTCGTCTTCCGTTCAAGAGAAGAAAAAACAAATGCAATAGCAGATTGGGGGAGGGGGGGGGGGGGGGGGGGGGGTGGATGGGATGTTATGGTGGTGTATGTATTTTTCTTTGGTTTACTTATTCTTTTTCTTTTTTATAAAAAAATGTCATTTTAAATTACAGAAAGTAGTATTTGATATTTCTCATCACAATAATTTGAAAACGAGATCTAGGGTAGATTTGGGATTCATTACGGGGTTCTGTCGTCTTCCGTTCAAGAGAAGAAAAAACAAATGCAATAGCAGATTTAGCCCTCCCCTGCTAAACTCGTAATTCCAGCCTCACTTATCAGAGAAGACGACTATAGCCACTCCTTTATCAGAGGGTGAATAAACCCTAAGTAGCTTTCTTGTGAATAATATGACATGCTTTAATCTACGCTTAACACACATTATAAAGAAATGAAAATTCGATAGTACGTATGTTTCAAATGGGAACCTGTTTTACCCAAATGAGGATCTTATTTACCTTAACGAATATTTTTTTCTAATTACCACATGAGTTCTTAAAGCCCTCAAGGTGTTAATTAAATATGACATGTATGAGAAATGTTTTAACGTATCATAGTTTTACCCAGAAAGAAAATAATTTTCAATTCACAAGCTTATGGTCCACAATGCCGAAATGAGGAGAAGATCTTTGATCAGATTGTTGAATTATTCTAATGATACGACAGATGAATGACTTTTTTACCTAATTAATTAATTAAGTATTAGGGCATTTATGGCATTTTTGTAATTTGAATTTTAAAATATGAAAATTTTTGGCCGTATAACCAAGTAGTTTGCCTCCACGAGTCACTAGCTATAAGTAAGGTGCACTCCTGCTAATGTTTTTAATGGGGTCTTCATCACAAATCTAGTTTCATGACTAAATTTACAAGTAGAGTCATAAAGTCTTCACTAACAAGTGGAGAATCCATTCAATAAGAGATGGTGACACAAGGTTGTCGAAGAGCTAATAACTAATACGTGTGGCTCTACTGATTGTGCGGCCGGGCATAAAAATTTAATCAACAACAACACTCATTGATATCTCATTTTATTTTCCTTTAAATAAATGATTTTCCAATAGATTCAGAATACAATTATCTAATCACTAGAGACATGGTAATTCTTTTCAATATTAAAATTAAAAAATAAGATAGCCTCATGTTTTCGTTGAAGCGAATTCTCCAAGTACTTGAATATATAGGGAGAATATCACAATCATTTGATTAGAGATAGGAGTTTTTAACTAGAGGAACGCGCCTCACGCGCTAGGGTTGGTTTTCACAAAAATTGGATCTTGCTTGTTCCGCGGCCTCCTCACATCAGCAAAGGCGTTATGCCTTGCCGGTGTGTGGCAGGTGCAGCCGGACGGGCATCTGGATTGTCTGTTGTCTGGCTCTCTTGGAGTCATAGGTGCTATGGGCAGGTACCCTGTACCGGCATGCTTCGTCTCTCTCCTCTGAAGGCAGTGTGGGCTGTTCTGATGGCTGGATCGAGCGGGGCTTCTCTGAACTGGGGACCCAGGTTTGCAGTTTGGAGATGGGGTTGCGATTGGGTTGGGCTTGACATTCGATGTAGCGGTGTTACATGGTGGAACCTCCGGGATCAGCAAGAAGATGGGGCAATACATCAGGGCAGATGGTGGTTGACGGTTTCGAGCCTATGGAGGCTATGCAGCGGTGTTTTTGGAAGATGGCGATGGATGGAGACTTTGTGGGTTCGAGATCTGAAACTGGGTGATGGGGTTGAATTGATGTTTGGGGTCTTTGGATGGGTGATCATCGGTGGCTGGGTTGGCATCAAGTTGCTATGTCGAAGAGGGCGGTGGTCGTATTTCGTTAACCCCAAATGCTGTTGCAGCGGGATGACGGTGGCCATCGGGCAGATGGAGGCGGCGGTCTTGGAGAGGATAGTTGTTCGTGGTAGGTATTATTGGTTTTCTTTTAGGGTCTTATTTTTTGGTTTAGTTCTTTGGCTTAGTCTAATAAGTCCCTACTCTATCGAGCTAGGGTTTTGGAGTCTTAGTATGGTGGTTGTATCGTGTCATTCCCAGGAATTCAATTTACCTTTTTGTGGTCAAAGTAATGAGGAGAAGCTCTTGCACGTGGTCTGGCGGTTTTGGGTCATGGTGTTGAAGGGAGTATTTTTCCTCTTGAGGTCGGCTGTGAGGATGTATTTTGTCTCCTGGGTTAGTATGGATGAAGTGCTGTTGATATGGCGTTATGTCCGAGGCCTACATGTTTTATTTTCGGTGTTTTCTTGTTGTCAATGTGGTAGTCAAGGTTCTAAAAAACGCTAAGTGCTAGTCGGGAGGTAACCCGGGGCCTAGCGCCTAGCCTAGGCGGGGACTAGGCTGTTTTGTTTTTTTTTCAATTTTATCTATATTTTTATTACATATAATTATATAAATAAATATGTAACTAGCCATTTTACTCATCCTCGCATTATCTTATTGGTAACTAACTAACTATCACTTCTAATTAAATAATAAATATTAATTTTATTAAGAATGCATGCAACCACCTCTGTGTTAGCCACGTGTTGGTCTAAAATTCTTGGTTACCTCAATTCTTGCAACGTGTTAGTCTTAACTACTCAAGGGTCTACTTATCTCTTTAAGTCTATCTACGGTGGTAAACAGAGATGGTGACACATCACACTTTCTTCATCAATTATTTATTTGGTTCCCTTCATCTTCGCTCCATGTCTTCACTGAACTGCACTTTTCCGGCGAAACCAGAAAATCAAAAACCAGAGAAAAGTGACTAATTTCAACCCCACGAGGGATCCGAAGAGGCCTATCCTCACCGTTTCAACATGGGTCTGGCGCCAACTGACAGAGAAGAGTCATTGACTGCCACTCTACCGCTGCATCGACGATCAAGAAGACTGAGAATTTGAGAAAGCCAAGCGCCTAGCGCTCAACGCCTAGCACCTAGGACCGCCCAGCCTCCGCCTAGACCGCCTAGGCTGCCGCCTGAGAGCCCGGCGCCCAAACCATTCGCCCAGGCCAAAATCGGATCGGGCAACGCCTAGTGCCTAGACGCCGCCTAGGCGGCCGCCCAGGCCGATTTTTAGAACCATGGTGGTAGTGACTTGCTCTTGCATGTGGTCTGGTTGGATTGGGACACGGTGTTGATGAAGGGGAAGTGGCTGTGTGTAATGTTGGCTGCAGGGATTTATCGTGACTCTCGGAAGTTGTCTTATAGTGTAGCCCGAGTTGAGGGGCGATTGGTTTGGTTAGGGGTTGAGCCCTTTTGGCTCATGGATGTCATCGGGGATGACGGACCCGTAACTGAGGTGTTTTTAGGGAGGAGAGTGGGGAACTTATGTCCACCACCGGTCATTCCCGTTTTATGTAATCGTATTATTCTGGAATAAAATGTTTCTTTCATTCTAAAAAAAAAAAGGGAGAATATCACAAATTGTCAATCAACTTTTACCTATTCGACACTTTAATCACTCACCTTGTAAATATATCACTTTAGTCACTCAATTTTAACTCTGTTAGTCAATTCGTTAACTTTTTTCATTAAAAAAAATTATTTGTCACAATATTAATGATATTTTCGTCCAGCCAATTGTGAAAAATTGAGAAATCTATATTAGAATTATTAGGAGAAGTGATTAAAGTGAGATAAAATGCCCCTTAGGTGACTAAAGTGATTGACAGAGTAAATAGTTGAGTGACCAAAGTGATATATTTGAAAATTGAGTGACCAAAGTATCGAATGAGTCATAATTAAGTGATCATTTGTGAAATTCTCCCTAAAATATATAATAACTCCTGTTTGGTCGGATAATATACTCTTTATAATAGAACTGTTTGGCTCCAAAACCAGTATGGGTGCAAACTGTCTCTTTTGAGCGTGTGCGCAGGCGTGCCAGCACCTTGGGGTGCAGTCGTCGGAGAATCCCTTGACCTGACTTCTTGATCAAACGATGTGGACTAGGAGAGCACCAGCCTCGTCACAAGGTTCTTTTCTCTGCCTTCCAGAAAAGAACTTTTTGCCTTACGGGTAAGAGCTTTGGTTATGATCTCTTCGCGTCACCGAATCGATACTCAACGTTGTAGGTTGAGCAGAGCAATCATTGGAAAGTTTGGAGAAAGCACGAGTTTGCTAAAGCGTATCTTTAGCTTCGCTGGGTTGCGAGGGCGTTACCCTTGCTTCGCTGGGTTGCGGGTAGGTTTGCTCCGGAGAGGCTTTGATAATCTATATGATTAGTCGATTGAAGAGTTCTCTGTAATTCGTCCTTGAAACCTGGTATTTATACCTAGGGTTTCGATTGTTTCTTGTCATAGAAGGATTATTGATTGAAGTTTCCAATTCGATCACCGCTACTTGACTCCAATAGGGACTCGTTTTCCTTATGGATCACAGAATGTGTGAAGGTATAACTCAAACCCAAATAGACTTATTTTTGGTCTGCAGGTATCAGTCCATTGTGTTAAATCCCCTAAGCGATCTTGCCAAAATTACTTTTGGGCTCAAACAAGAACTATTACAGCTAACAAATACTCGTTTTGCCCATAGTCATCCGTACTCGTTCACAACTTCACACCATATCATTTGTTAAATCCACACGTCACAGGTAAAACAACCGTGGCACTGGAGTACAAAACACCGAAAAACCATCAGCAAAATAGAAGGCAGCAAAAAGCAAATTGAAAGCGACATAAAAGCAAGAAAGATAATATATTCTGGTTAATATAATTAGTAATTGGAAAAAGGGTGATGGACTGATTCTTTTATATGGAGGGGACATAAGAAAGTAGAAAACACAGTGTAATTGACCGAGTCATAGGAGGCAGTGAAGGGGACATGAGTGCATGATATCCATCTTGTGCCCAAAAGCCAAAACCCAATCTTCGCACGCGGATTTGGGAGATTTATTCGTTTACCTCTTCTCTTCATACCCCGCGTTGAGGTTATTTGTTAGGCATCTAAAGCCTTTCATTCATGACTTTGTTAAGGGTTTCAACTCACACAACATGCAAACTCTTTTTATTCTTTTACTAAACCTCTTACAAGGAAAATGAAGTTAAATGGAACGACATGAAAGTTAAAATCCCTGAACTTAAATACAACGGCAACTGAAAAAACTAGAAGGAAAAAAAAAAAAAAAAAACTTAAACAAATATTATTTCCCAAAGAGTGCAAAACTCCTAATTAGGAGTCTCCTTGATCAATATGACCATTGATCTAGCCTCATAGTATATCGGAGATTTTATAGCTCAATTAGTATACTTTTAAACTTAGAAAGTTATGTTCATACCCATTAGTTTAATGTTTGTTATGAGTGGGTCGTTAGTTGCTCTTTTTTGTATCATTTATACCATTTGTAACGATTTCTTCTCTCTGTGTGTGTGTGTGTGTAGATTCTATCCAAAGCAATGCCTCGCTCTGAAATTAAAGTGCTCTTTTAGAGTTTAGGGTCACTTTTCGGTCGCATATCCACATCTCGATCATTCAGTTTTTAAGTACTAATGTATAGATCATCTTTGCAAAATTTCAGCCAAATTGATGGTCATTAAGGCATTAATAACTGTCTTAAAGCTAGTACGGTTTAGGTTGGACAGATTCAGTTCGTCCATTGGTTTAAGCGAGTTAGATACCTTAAAGATCATCAATTTCATTGAAATTTTGCAGAGATGATTTATACATTTGTACCTAAAAACTTAACGGTCGAGATGTGGATATGCGACCGAAAGGTGACCCTAAACTCTAACCTCGCACTTTAATTTCAGAGCGAGATTTCGCTCTAGATAGGATCTATGTGTGTTGTGTGTGTGTGTGTGTGTGTGTGTCTATATATATATATATATATATATATATATATATATATATATATATATATATATAAAGTCTTTCGATGCTAAGGACCTTCTTAGATTTTAAAATCAAAGGATTTCTTTGAATAGACTCACTTTTTGATTGCATATCTACATCTTAACCATTCAGTATTTATGTATATATGAGTTGATCATCTCTGCAAATTTTCAGCTAAATTGATAATCAGAAATGCATTCAAAATTGTGATTTACAATTATGAACACGAACAGTTCAGGTTGGACAGATTCGGTTCGTTGATTGATTTAATCTAGTTCAATACCTTAACGATCATCAATTTGGCTAAAAATTTGCATAGATGATTTACTCATATATACCTAAAAGCTGAAGGGTTAAAATGTGGATATGAAATCCAAAAGTGAGTCTATTCAAGGAAATCCTTAGTTTTTAAAATCTAAGGAGGTCCTTAGCATATAAATATTATATATATATATATATAATATTTATTCAGAGCAAGGCCTCACTCTGAAATTAAAGTGCGAAGTTAGAGTTTAGGGTCACTTTTCGGTCTCATATCCACATCTCGACCGTTTAGTTGTTAGTAAGGGTCATCATGGGCCTGGCTAGGGCCGGCCCTACCCTAAATTTTAGGGCTTAGGATAGGGCTAAGCAGGGCCTAGTCAAAGTCAACAAAATTTAGGGCCGGATAGGGTCGGGCCGGGGCTTAAATATGCTAACCCTTACCCACCCGAAAGGCCAGAGCCATTTGGGCCGAGTCGGGTCTGCCTTCTGAAAAGGGCCGAAATGGGCCTAAAAGGGCCTTAATTTGTTTAACAAAAAGAAATATATTACTTTTATTTTTTATCTCAAAATGTGGCTCAATGGTTATATAGGTAATACAAGACTCATTAGTTTTTGTTGATCATATTTAATATAAATATATATATATATATATATATATATATTGGAATTAACTTATAAGTTATAACATTTATAAATGGACTAAATTCTGCTTACTACCCTGTACTTTCAAGGGTTTATCAGTTCAGTCCCTGCACTTCTAATTTAATCAGAAAAGTCCTTGCAATCACCAATTTCATCAAATCGATCCAATCCGTCACCTCTCCGTCAATTTTCGGGTAAAATTTCCAAACTACCTATCTGCATTCACAACACTGGCACATCGGCGGGTTGCCTAGCGATGGGTAGTTTGGAAATTTTCCCTGTGAGAAGGTCCCACGTGAGCATTTTAAGAGCGAAAATTGATAGATTGGATCGATTTGATGAAATTGGAGAGTGTAAGGACTTTTCTGATTAAATTAGAAGTGTAGGGACTGAACTGATGAACCCTTGAAAGTACAAGGTAATAAGCAGAATTTAATCCTTTATAAATATTAGTTAAGATGGTTATATTCAATTAACTATCTCTCTAAATCTCTCAAAATTAATTGTTGTTTAACAAAGGAAACAAAAATTAAAGAAAATAAAGCTTAAGAAATCAATTACAAAAAATAGATAAGTTGTATGTTATAGACTAAAGAGAAACATATTTAAAAAATAGAAAAAATATATAATTATTAGGGCTTAAATGGCCGGGTCGGGCCGGGCTTGGCCCTAAAGGGCTCAAACCGGCCGGGCCGTAGGGTAGGGCCGGCCCGCCTAATGCAAGGGCCGGGTAGGGCTTTGGCCTTACTGGCCAGGCAGGCTTAGGGCCGAAGGGCTAAATGATGAGGCCTAGTTGTTAGGTACTAATGTATAGATCATCTGTGCAAAATTTCAGCCAAATTGATGATTTTTAAGGTATCTAACTCGCTTAAACCAATGGACTAACTGAATCTGTCAAACCTAAACCGTACTACCTTTAAGGCAGTTATCAATGCCTTAACAACCATCAATTTAGCTAAAATTTTGCAAAGATAATCTATACATTAGTACCTAAAAACTGAACGGTCGAGATGTGGATATGCGACCGAAAAGTGACCATAAACTCTAAAAGCATACTTTAATTTCAGATCGAGGCCTTGCTCTGGATATGATCTGTGTATATATATATGGCCCTCACTTATTCTTCTGTTAGGTATATATGAGTAGATTAATTCTGTAAATTTTCAGCTAAATTGATAATCGTTAATGACATTCAAAACTATGATTTACAATTATGAACATAAACGATTCAGGTTTGATAGATTTCGTTCGTCTATTGATTTAATCTAATTCGATACCTCAACGGTCACCAATTTGGCTAAAAATTTGCATAAGTGATCTATTCATAGAGTCATAAGAATTAAACAGTGGAGATGTCGAAATGTGGTGTAAAAGTAGGTCCCACTAGGGATCCCTTAGTGGAATGGCCTTAATTAATTTATTTATTTTTTTGGAAAATGAATTTTTTTCCTTTCTTTCTTTCTGTTTATTTTTTTTTTCCCTTTCTTTCTTTCTGTTTGAAAAAACAGAATAAATAAAATAAAGAAAAAGAATAAATAAAAAAAGAAAAAGGAATAAATTTATTAAAAAAAAAAAACTAAAGGCATAATAGACATTTCGCCGTGACTTTTAGACGGCAAGGACCTATTGGTCTGAAATTTTGAAGTACAAGGACTAAACGTGTGAAATTAGAAGGTCAGAGACTGAAGTGTTTTATGGTCAAAAACTCAAGGACTAATCAATATTTAGTCCTATATATATATATACACACACACACACACACACACACACAAGCCCGTTCCAAAGCGGACGTCCGCAGTTTGCTAAAGTGCGGACGGCGACACAGCGGAGGCGTTCCAGGCTGCGACGGCGGCGCGCTGCTTGCAGGAGGGAGGAAGGAGGCATCTCGGACTGTTCTGGGCAGCGTTCGAGGTTGGAGGAGGTCGGGGTTACAGGTTCTGGGCAGCAACCTGCAACTGCAGGTTTTCTGGGTAGAGCTGCAACGACGTCGCTGGCGACTCCACCGACTGCAGACGCTCCACCTGACCCCTGGCGTCCTTCTGGCAACCCCCGCCGCTCCGCCGCGCCCCGAGCAGAGCTGCAGCGTCGTCATCCACACTTTAGCGAAATTGCGGAGGTCCTCTTTGGAACGACCCGCTATATATATATATATATATATATATATATATATATATATATATATATATATATATATATATATATATATATATATATATATAAGGCCCTTCCACTAAGGGATCCCTTTTTTTTTAATCTTTTCTAGGATAGGGCATTTGACCAACTTTTCGATCATATTTTCGCATCTCAACTGTTCAGTTTTTAGGTCTTAATGTGTAAATCATTTTTGCAAATTTTCAGCCAAATTGATTATAGTTAAGGCATTTAAAATGGCGATTTAAGATTATAAGTATGAACGGTTCAGTTTGACAGATTTGGTTTGTCCATTGATTTAATCTAGTTTGATACCTTAACGATCACCATTTTGGCTGAAAATTTACAGAAATAATCTACACATTATAACCTAAAAACTGAACTGTTGAGATGACGAAATGTGATTGAAAAGTTGGTCTAATGCTCTATCTCTAGAAAAGACCAAAAAAAAGGGATCCCTTAGTAGAAGAGTCCTCCACACACACACACACACACGACTTTCTAGTTCACTAATTGTATCGCAATTGAGTGCTTTCAACTGTATTATGAGTTAGATTACCTAATGTGTGACGTTTTACCCGTTTTTCTAAGTTAGATTACCAAATGTGTGACATTTGACTCGTTTTTATTAATAATGAGCTGCGAAATTTAAATAAGAGGTGTGTTAGTTTTTTGACCCTCAAAAATATAAGTTTGAATCTAAAACCTTGATCCGTACGTCGCTTTGCTTTTGGTAACCGATTGATATCACGTGTCCTTCAAAACAACAAGTCTAGTATCCGCTCAAAAAAAAAGAACACAACAAATTTAGTAGTCTTGCTGTCTTGGTATCAGGTAAACATGTCAACATGAAAGCAATGTAAGATAAAGACAGGTGTACCGTAAATGAAAGAGTTGACAACAAGTCGTACTTGGTATAGGTTCAATGAGGAGTTTATATTCCCATTTGCTTCATCTTTTTGTGTCTTTGGGCAAGACTCATTCAACATACTTAAGACTATCGTCCTTCGGTCCTTACCGACCTTAAAAATCACTACACACGCTCACGCACAAAAGTACTTTGTCTTTAACTATAAAATAAAAAATTATTTTAACCCGATGAATAAAGTACTCGCAAACAAAATTATTGTGACTATCAGAAATTAGCTCCAAAGCGTGCAGTGAAAATGGTGTCGGTGATCTTCGTCTTGTTTTTTTTTTTTTTGGAATGACCTGTGGGTGATCCTTGATCTTTGTAGGATTGCCTAGATGAGATTATTCCCAGTTGATCAATATACAAACAATGCTCATATCTGTTAACGAAGCTACTACAAAGACTATTTCTTGTGTTGAACCAGATATGGTTGCTAGCCATCCTTATCAAATTCTCAACAAATTGTCCTATACTGATTGATGATCAAATGCCAGAAAAAAAGATATGCGAGATAAAAGACTGAGGGAGGAGTATGATGCTATGGGGTGAATGGTATCATTGTTCTCAGAAAGAAAGAAAGAAAGAAAAATCTTTGAAAGTCAGAAAATAGGAGTTTAAAAGACAATCCACCATTGCTTTAACAAGAAAAGAAAAAGAAAAAAGAGATCAACCCTCATTTCCAGCAACAAGCTTTATCAAACAGAAGAATAGATTATGACCTTTGGAGATTTATTTTGAACAACTTTGGAAAGAACCATTTCAACGATCCAAGAATCCAACCTGTTTACATAGACTCCATATTTGTTTCTAATGAGACAAAGGCTTGCAAGTATCTGTTTCAGTAAAACCTGCATAACCAATTACAAAGCAAGGCCAGGTTGCTTTCAATACCTAATATGGTTCATATCAGCTGTACAATTGTGCAAGCATATGACATAACAGCACAGGATAGATCCTTGAAACCTTAACAGGACCCCATGAAGAATTATTTCTGGAACCCCAACATCTACAATAAGTAACCTCCAGTTTACCTAAACTTCTACTCTCAAGATCAGTAAATTATTGGTGATAAGCTTCAAGTCTAAGCAGGAACGCAATTTCCAAACACAGCAAGATGTATACACAGGAAACCCAGATCAGTAGCCTCAAGTTTAACACACTTGGATATGTTACAGTAGAATGCTCTTCACATTATCAATGCTACCAGTCAATTGATGATTAAACCAGTGAACGTGGTCCACACTCGTTTAAACTTACAACATCCTCCTAAAGAGCAATGTTAATTTTCAAAAAAAAAAAAAAAGCCATGAGATTATTATTATTATTTTGGATGGAAAACAAGATATTTGAATTAAAAAGATTACAACCATGACCAGCCCCACAATTACACAGAATTGGGCAACATAAACCGCCTAAACTCCATTCAAGGCGAAGAATCATCCACTTTCCAAGAAAAGACAGGTACTGCAACATGTACAGCAAGAAGGTACTGCAACATGTACCCAATTAAGAAGAGTAAGAAGGTGTCTCTACTGTTTGGAAATAGAGGTCTTCAGTGAGGCTGAGAATCCGATTCTATCGCAAATAACTCCAATTAAATCCACCTCCCATTCTCTTCAGGAACTGGTTATTCTGTTCCAACCAAAGGCAACACAAAATAGCCAAACCAACAAACCTCCAAAGGGTAATCATTTCTTGTTGGCCCTCTCCCCGGGATCCCTGACAGCAGCCCATAACAGTTTCTAAGCCACACCCACAATACCACAAACACACTGGCCTTGTTTGTAATTGTAAGCCTAGAATGCAAAAAAGGGAGTTCCACAGTTTCCCTTCATTACAGAAGATATGCTTCGGTGAGGAGATAAAAAGACAAAGGGACTTCCCCTAATTGCATCTTGATTTTTTGATAGCCAAAATTTGCACATATTGGTGGTTCAAATCATCTTAAAAGGATGGAAGGGAGGATCCAATAATTGATGATCAAATGCCAGTGACAAGACCAGATGAGTTGACTGACCAGAATCTTTCATGAATCTAGCTCTTGTAATCCCCTAATCACAGATATATATAGACACACACACACACACCACACACACACACACACACACACCACACACACACACACACTATACACACCAGCTTCATTAAACAAAAAAGAAAGATACAATAAAAAAGTGGACAAGAAATCCACAAATGGGCAGATCTACAAAACAAAGACCCAAAACAACCAACAGCAACCACAGATCTAGGAGAAACACAAAAGTGTTGAAGTTCAACCAGGTAGCATTAAGCAAGGAGTGATGATGTCGGGTGCGTGGTATCATTGCAGTTCAAAGAAATTCTATACATACTAGGAAAATACAAATTCAAAAGTCAATTCCACACTAGAAGAAATTGTAACAATGGGAGATTTATTTCCCAGGACTACAGAGAGAACCACTTTTGACAATCCAAAATCCCACCCATTTGCATAGACTCCATTTTTGTTTCTAGTAATCTTGTTCCAGACGAAGCCTCCACAACCAATTACCAAATTTACCATGGAAGCCTGGTTCCTAAAGTGCCGTGAATTTGGGGCTGTAGAATAATTCTGCATCAATGGTTCTATAAAGGGCTACTTTTAAGCCGAAAAAGAAGTCATTAGTAAAACTTCTTGAATTTTTTTTCTTTTGACTGTGAAACATGGTTTGATACCTTTGTTATGATGCTGTAGTATATTAATTTGGGGCCGTAAAATGATTCTGTATCAATGGTTCTATAAAGGGCTACTTTTAAGCTGAAAAAGATGTCATTAGTAAAACTTCTTGAAGTTTTTTCTTTTGATTGTGAAGCATGGTTTGACTCCTTTGTTATGATGCTGGAATTTTTTACTTTTTTTCTTCTCTCTGAGTGATTCCTAGAACCCTACTATTGTAATTCTAGTAGCTTCTACCACTTGTGCACTTTATTGCTTGTTTTCCTACATCACTCTGCTACCCTTGTCGAACACAAAAAATGGATAATATAGGTGAGCAGGCTACAAAACACAGATTGAATTAAGGTCAGCATTGCCCATAGATAGGGACCCTTTATCTATTACAGGGTGACAAAAAGTAACTGCAATAGGGATTCCACCCAAGGGATGATCTAGATAACCAACAGCCATTGACCGGTCTCACACTGGGATTCAGTCATTAAGATTAAAGACACTTGCCTATCCCCTTCTACGTTGATATCCAACATCACATTTTTAGCATATTATTTCCAAGATTTGAAGGTAATAAAGTCCTACAACTGAACAATCTGACCAGTGTAACCAAACTTTTCCTTCTTCCCATGGTGAAGGAAATGGTGCATCATCAAATTGACGATAGGACATTTGTATTTATCCTCTATTCACTACAAATCTATCAGATTAAGCTACTTGGGGCATACACAGTAGAAAATGAAATAAGTTAATCAACATAAGTATAATTAGTGCATCTACTAATAGGGTGGAAAGAAAAGGAGAAGCGGGTTCCCTTTGTCTCCACCCTCTACAGGGTAGAAGCTCAAAGCTTCCTCTATGCCTGCCCTTGGTTGTAATAGTAATAGAAACCGTATTCAAGCATCCCTCCATACATGAAAGATCATGTTCTATCAGTATCCATGTCAGGGATGTTTCAATTCAAGGGAAGTTGGGGAAAAAAAAAATTGTTATTTACTGTTCTTGTCCACTCAAAACTACCGATGCAAGCTACAAATGTTAATGTCCCCCAGTAAGTGCCAAAATATAATCAAAATAAATTGAGCTACATAGTGAATTTAGGAGCTCACCTGGAATTTGATCTCATGTGAATATGATCTCTTGTTTCTCAGCAACTTCTTGAGGAGAGTGGCAGTTTATAATTGTGTGCTTCCCATGGGGTCACAGGTAGTTAAACAAGTCTTTGAAACATTTCATTTCCTTTCATATTTATGTTTAACACTGTAGACTTTAACAGTAAAAAAAACGTTAAGACTTGATATTTCATAAGATTCAGCAAGAAGGAAATCCTGAGTTGATAAATGGTTCAAATCCCATAATTCTTGCTTTTTCAGTCATATCATGATACTTGACAGTAAATGCCAATTTTTCATTGATACCACACCATTCTTCCTCGCTCTGAGCACAATAACAAACTAAGCAAGAGAAAAACATAAGAATCCACATAAAAACCAAACCTTAACAGAATCTGACAAGCGAAAAAGGACCGCCTTTTGACCAAAAAAAAGAGGGAAATCCAGATCAGTACCAAGTTCATGTGGCACAACTAGCAAATTAGCAAAGCCTTTTGATCATTTAAAAAAGAGAGGAAAAAAAAAAGCATCAGATGTGCTGAACTCTCATTCTTCAACATTAGTCACAAGTGGCACTGGCTCTACAAGGGTAGGTATGCAGTCTACAGTAATAACTAAAGTCCAACATATAAAGAGATGCCAATTACAAAATTGGGTCTATACCAAATCATAAATATTTGCTTGGAAAAGGAACCAAAAGATAACATGTCAAGCGCAAACGCAACCAAATACCTATAGTCCACCACAGTTGGAAATTAGGTGAAGTCAAGTGAAATGTTAATTCTCAGGTTTCAAAATTAACTTCAAGGACATGACTGATGAAAAAATTCTTAGTTTTGTAACAAAATTGGGTTTATCATCAGGTCTGCAAATTCACTTATAGAAGAAAAATTTAATTTCAGCGACTAAGGACTGTAAGAATAAAACTTTACTGAGGGAAAACATACCATAGAATGGCAGGCACTTAAGCTAGGGTGCTATTAAGTGGATGCTATAATCATTTTTTAGGTTTGACCATTTGGGACTACATTTTATAGCCAAAGAAAATTTCCTCCAAATAACTCTTAAGAGTATGAAAAAGACTTGGCCTCACCTCAGCAATACAGTAGTTTGTTTCTCACAAGCTCTCCTGACACTTTGCCTCATTGTTGCAACCCCGGTAGGCTGGTAGATTGGTACATGACACCTGAACAGCAATCAGACGACCTTTGTGGTTTGCTGCATTAACTCTATTCCAGTCCACAATGTCCATCTGGTGTGTGTGCCATATGAAGTTTGACATGCATATAATGTTGGAAAAGAAAAGAACTGAAACAGTAGATGACTTAATTATAAGATTAAAACATAATCTAGAAAATTTCTGTTGACCAATTCCAGAGGGTATTGATCATTATATCACAAAAAGATAAGAAACAATTTAAAACTGGCTGCAACTTTACATTCCCCCAAAATTTTCAGTTAACTTAATTAAGAGTACACAATAATCTAATTCTATTACATAAGGCAAAAGGAATACAGGACATTATGCGGATGCCTTTGTATTCCAAGAAACACTTTTCTGAACCTCAAGGATGAGAAAAGGATATAGGCTTTGCACCTAAAGCAGGTTGCAGAGCTTTGGAGATACTATGTTGAATTCCCCTTCAAGTAAAACAAACACAAATAGTTCGAGCCAAAAGAATGTAACGAGCACTCTCAGTGAATATCTTTGGGCCAGATCAGATATGTCAATTTACCAGCGCTCTCTTGGCCGACCATCTGGCAAGACTGGAACAAGCACCCTCTCATCATTCTCTGTTAAATAGCCTTCTTGATTAATTGGTTTGCTCGGTTCATTGTTTAATGTTTTCCCATCTTCGTTGAAATCTGGGGGCGTATCTTCATCTTCATCACTCCAATCATCTACATCATCATCATCATCATCATCTTCATCACTCATAAAGTTATCAGTATCAGACCATTCCTCTCCCTCATCAACAGTTCCATCTTGTGCCTCATTGGTTCCTTCAGCACCATCTGCCTCTCTATTGGGAGCACCCCTTCTAGGATACCGTGGAACTGCAATAATAGATCGAAGCTTCTCTTTTATAATCAGCAGACGATCCTTGTCTATCAATTGAGAGTCACGATATGCTTCTCTAAGGAAAACTGAATCCCTATCTCCTTTCAACGAGACATAAAACATATCAGGGTGCCTTATCAGCATTCCCCTGACCTGTTGAGAGAACCTAAACTCCTCGCGGAAATGAGTAAGGTGATCTACAAGAGTTTTCTTCTCCACAGTAAGGCTCAATATCTCATGGACAACTGCACAAGCATGTTTCTCTTTCTCAATTGTACCTGACCTCAGCCCGGAGAAATCAGAGTAAGGGGATATATAAGGGATGTCTCTAAACAGACATATTCTCCTCATCTCACCCTTGGAAAGATTAAGACCCCTTGGTAACTTTAGTCTGTTGAACTTGAGAGGCCGATCTATAATCAAATCCTTCTCTTCTAATTCCCTAGCACGATTTTCCTCTTCAGATAACTCAGCAGCTGATACAGCAAGCTCAGGATCCCAATGAGTTAATTCTAATGCTGGACCTCTCGCAGTTGCAACAACTTTAAAATACTGTGGGTATCGATGACAAATTGTATCACGAAATTCTAAAGGAAGCGCTAAATCGGTCCTCAAATGAGCAATCTTCTCCAACAAAATCCGTTTATCTAATGACATCATCAATAATTTCCTCAACTTCACGACCAGCAAGTCTTCCATCTCATTTCGAACCTGCAACTCTTCAAGATAAAGCCTTTCTGCTTCGGGCGTTAATTTAAATTTCAACGAAAATACACCTTCTTCAACAATCTCAAACACAGCAGGGAACTTCTTCAGTAATGCAATAAACCGCCTCTTTTTCTGCAGACCCAGTTCTCTTCTATACCTACCTAATTCCCTAAGTGACATAATTCTATCAGGTTGGCCCACTAAAATTTTTCTAATCTTCAAAACTAACTTCAACTTCTTATCCCTTTGGATCACATTGTCGAAAGGAAGTTCTTTCCTTCTCTTCACAGCAGCACGTATCGGTCCAACTGGGACATGTCTCAAATCACCCAAAATAACATCTCTCTCAGGTAAAACCAAACTATTTCCCCAAAAGTTTGATTTTTCCGGCTGTATCCTTGAGATTGGGAGATGGGTTTTCACAGACTGTTTCGATCTTAAATGAAAAGGAGACTTGTATGAAAGAAAACAGGGTAAGGAAGTGGCTGGTAAGGCTGTGGTTGAAGAAAGCAACAGCTTTGGTTCCATTGAGAGCTGCATCATTTAAAATGTATCAAAACCCATAAATCAGGTTGTTTATCATCATATTATCCATTAAAATACACATGAACAAAGTAGTCCTCATACATTCAACAGTGACACAGTACATTTTGAACCCAATGCTAATTGAACTAAGCTAAATGGCAATAGCTAGCTACTCTAAACAAACAGTAGCACAATGAGAATTTGTATACAACTGAATCAACCCAGCAAAATCTGATGAATCCAACGCAATCAAATGACACTATGGAGAGAAAACAAGAACCCAATTGAGCTCAACCCTTGATAAATCTTCAAACTGAACCAAACAACAATAAGAAGCAAAATTGAACATACATATATTTCTTTGCATAAGCTAGACTGATTGGATAGGGAGAGAGATTAAAAGAGTAGAGATATCTATAAAGAGTCTTGAGTTCTCTGAAATTGAAATTTAAAAAAAAAAAAAAAACGAGAGCTGATATGAGAGAACAGGTTAATAAGTAAAAGCAGAGCATAGAAGAGATTGTAGAGAGCGAAATTGAAGAAAACAAACCTTGGGTGAGGGCACAACCGAAGAAGACGAAGAGAAGAGCGTGAGAGAAATTGAAATATAGGAGGGATTACTGAGCTTCGTAAGGGTTAAGGTATTATTTTCTATAACAGAGAGAGTGAGAGATAGAAACAGGAAGAAGAAGAAGAAAGGGTGTTACGAAGTTGAGTAAGGTCGAGGATGGAGGAGGAGAGGAGGGAAATTGAGAATGGGAATAGGCGGAAGTTACTGTTGAACACTCTAAATACAAATTTGGGGTGATAATGTAGAGAAAAGGTCATTTCCCAAAAGAAAAAGAAGAAGTGTAATCTTTAATAATTAGAAAAGGGTCCTAAATTTAAGAGCAAAATATCCGGTTTAGGCTCTCAAAAATCAAGAATTACACATTTCATATGGAGATTTTAGTTATTATTAGAAGAACAGGCAGGCTCCGTTTGGATTTATTGTATTTTAAGTTGTGTTTTGCAGGTGTTGGTAGTCCATTTTTTAGAGGAAGTCCTACTAAATATTCGGAATGATTTCTCCTAATGTGGACCTCGTAGGGCCACTTCAGTCCTGCAATTATTCCTCATCCACGAGGGGTTTTAGTAAGATTAGAATTAGACTCCAAACACACTTTTATGGGTGTAAATAATTATTGGGAAGTTTTTCCACATAATATGGAGAAAATTACTGCACATATTTTGTTTTTAATTTTTAATTTTTTGGTTAAATTTCTTTTGTTTTTCTTCTATTTGTGAATTAACCATTTTGTCTTTCTCAAATATTTCAGTTCAAATGTTTTTTAATAGGGAAAATGCTCATTTACCCAATTTTAGCTTAAAATTTGCCCACTTGCTCCACTAACTGTTTTTTAACCCCGTTTACCCAAAACACTCTAAGGGATTATTTCCCCTTTACCCAATTAATTCTTTTTTTCTTCTTTTTATTTATTTTTGGGACTTTTTTGCCCTCTCCCCCCTCTCTCTCTCTCTCTCTCTCTCTCTCTCTCTCTCTCTCTCTCTCTCTCTCTCTCTCTCTCTCTCTCTCTCCAGACGACATCGGATTTCTCTCTCCCTCCCTCCATCCCTCCAGCAGGTCGCCCACTATGCCTGCTCTCGCCATCGCCTCGCCAAAACTTGTCGTCGTGCTCTCCGCTGCCAAGCTCGACGCCAAGCCGACAGTCTTCGTCGCTAAGAAGCTAGGCGAGGCCGGGTTTGACCTTCTGAAGGAATCGACGACGGACTGAAAACTACTATCTGGGACTGAAAACTTCTATCTGCTATTGTGCAGTCATAACCATAAAAGTTGTAACATTAGTGCCCCCCAGTAGACTTTGTATTAGGGGCCAATGATGACTGCTTTATTTATTGACGGACTGAAAACTGTTATTCTAAAGTAAATGTAGTGTTAAATTGCAGTAATCGATAAATGAAAAAAATTGTGTGGTTTGTGTCAGTCTAGTGGGGGGCAGTAGACAGAATATTGACCCTCATAATGTGTGTTTTTAGACATTATCTGTTGTTTTGAGTGTGAATAATTTCTATAATCTGTGAAACATAGGAAGCGGTGTAATGTTTGATGGTCTATTGGGGGGCAGTAAACACATTAGTGCCACCCAATAATGTCTTTCTTAGGAGACAGTAATCATCTCTTGTTGATTATAAAATGATCAATTTGGTTTTGTTTGTGATAAAGTGCAATACACTATGAATCCTTGAAACTGGTGCAAGTTTTAATGGTTTAGTGGGGGGCAGTAGACACATTACTGCCCCCAAATAATGTCTTCATACGAAGTCAGAACCCTTCACTTAACTATCATTGACAGATTATTGTAATTTAATAAACTCAAAACAACATAAGACTTATCAAAACTCTAATTTCAGTGATTAATTAACCACAGTTAATAAATTAGTGGGGGGCAATAATCTGTCTATTACCCCCTAATAGACCACAGTTTTGATGTCGTCCGAGACCTGCAAGCGAAGCCCAGACCGGATTCCCGCGTGGAGCTTCCCGGACATCTGACGAACAAAACCGGCGAAGCCCAGAGGGGTTGGGATCGTGGAATTAGATGGCGTCATCCTCTGGTGGTCCGACGGTGGGACAGAGCGGCGGTGGTGGACGCCGACATCGACGGAGGAGTGGTGGGCGTGGTGGCTCAGAGAGAGAGAGAGAGAGAGAAAGAGAGCCTGAGATGAGGTTAGAGAAAGATAGAGAGAGAGAGAGAGAGAGAGAGAGAGAGAGAGAGAGAGAGAGAGAGAGAGAGAGAGAGCCTGAGACGAGGTTAGAGAAAGAGAAAGAGAGAAATCGATGAGGGGGAGGAGAGAGAGATATGAGTGTAATTTGTTAATTAAAATGAGGGCAATACTGTCAAATACTGTTAAATTGGGTAAATGGGGTTAAAAAACTCTTGGTGGAGTAAGTGGGCAATATTTGGCCAAAAATTGGGTAAGTGGTCACAACCCCTTTTTAATATTTAAGGGATATTTTGGTAAATTTTTTTAGTTTTGATTGACAAACTCTCTTATCTTAATAATACAGTATAGATAAAAATAGGTCAAGAGTTTGATCCTAAAAATAAATAAACAAATAACACACACGCACAATGATCAATCGTAAATTATTGAAAACAAAAAAACCTTAATTATTAGGTATGAGAGCTCTTCCTCTCAAAAACTAGCTGCCAATGGCTCGACTTCCAGCGACGTCTTTTGTCGTCAATTCACACCCCAACCACCACTAGTGCTAGCTTTGCCACCACTTCTTGAGCATTGGACCAAACGATAGTGTTTGCCGGCGAATGCTTTTCATTCCTCGAAGATGTTTAGATGGTGTTGGACCCGGTTTCAAGTTTGTGTCTTCATACCAACTTAGGTTTCAGCGGGGGTGTTGCTCTCTAGTGTGGGACACTCGGTTTCAAGATTTCAAGATCAAGGTGGCTACTATTTTGGTCTAAGATGGTCTTCAATCTATGGTACTTGATTTGGCTTTGTTGATTTAGCGATCTGGTGTAGACAGACGGGAAACTTTAATCAAAGATGGCTGTTGGAGTTTTACTTTGCTCATGGAGGCATCAGGGCATCGACGATCTCAAGCGGGGATGGTTGCTTGGCAGTTCCATCCCTGGCTCAAATAATTAGGTTTTGGGAAAATTTTACAAAAAGTACCCCAAACAAAGTTCATTCATCATTTCAGTACCTCAATCTTAAAACTATAACAATGGTACCTCAACATTGAAATCCGACACAATATCGATGCCTTCCGTTAATAACGCCGTTAGGGCAGATTTTTTCAATGGGCAAAATCATCTCTCCATCTTTTCCCCCCATCCATTGGTGCATACAACCAAAACTAGTCAAAACGACTTCTCTCGGTCTCTCACCATCAGAATCTCACTTGCTCACTCTCTCTCTTTCTCTATGTTCAAGTGAATCTGAAAAAAGGCAGAGAATAAGAGATTTTGTTCCAATCAAACCTCGGTAAATTAGATTCGGGAATCCCAAATCCTGAATGGACATAGCAATTTATTGGAGGTACTTTCGGATTGATAGACATCCACCTGTATTTGGAGGTATGCACAAAGGGTCCCTCTATATGACTTTGTTTTCTTTTAGGGTTTTGTCTCCCTAACTCAGTACTATGCTTGTTAGTGGAGTAGAAAGTATAGATTGTTTAAGAAAGTGAAGAATTTATGTCTAGGATTTGTTTTGGTTCTAGGGTTTTCTGTTGTCATGTTCTGTCATACTATAATGTTATTATTGATCGGAATGGAGTTTAATGTGGGGAAAGCTTTGAATATTGGTGGATGATGAAGAAATTTGAACATTGAATTTGGTTGGTGAAGTATTGAACTCATTGATGTTGAACATTTGAAAACTGGGACTAGTACAATTAAAAAACACACTACTTATTTGGACTGACAAACATAAAAAAAAGAGATATTGAATTGAGTCTATTTAGTATGCAGTTGGCATCATGTGTATTGGGTTGAGTATATTAGGTTTAAATATGACTATAGCAAACTATTGTTGACTACTATTGATTGTTATTGACTTAGCTAGGTTTAAATCATGTTGAATGATGCAGGTCCTAATTTATTTACTATAAAAATACATTATAGGGGGAGGTTTTACAGCTAAGGTGGTGTAAACAAACATTATAGGGTGGTTCAGTTGGGGAGGTTTTACAGCCAAGGTGGTGTAAACAGACATTACAGGGTGGTTCAGCTGTTTTCGTGGATATGGTGTGGTTCCAGAGAAATTATCATTTATAGGCTTCAACTATTGGGCACATGACTACCCAATGTCCAATTGCATATTGGTTTCAGGTACCTGGCAATGAAGCAGGAAGTGGCTATTTACCAATTGCAACAGATGCAGATGCTGTGGATATGGTTTAATTTATTTCAAGTACTAGAAGATTATTGGATGTGCATATTGTCTGTTTGGGTGAGAGGAAGGTTTTTCAGCCTTGGGAACTAGATGCCTATGATGGTGAAGTAGACCATTTGTCATATATTGGGCATGCATGTCATTCATGATCTAGAAGATAATCTAGGACTATTGATGAATGATGGGGTAAATGCACTTGGTGAAAATTTCACAATTGAGATGCATGTTGAAGATGATCACATTGATGGGGGTAAATGCACTTGGTTTAAATTTCCCAATTGAGATGGGATCTTACTATGATCATGTTAATGGGCCAACTATTGATTCTACATTCCAAGAAAATGGAGTTGCATCTATTTCTCATAAGCAAAAAGATAACGAAAAAAAGAAGATGGAATATGCTGAGGTGGAAGTAACAAAAAAGAAGGTAGGCAGACCCAAGAGAGTATTAAAAAGGAGATATGAGACAAGATTCAAAGGAAAATGTTCTTATGCTGCGGACTTAGTAGATAACTGATCTAGCTCAGATGATCCGGAATATGCTGATGAAATAGTTGATAGTGATTGGGAATTTTTTGACGAAGATGATGAGATGGGATTTGGAGGGAACATATCTGATGGTGAGGGAGAGGATTCTAATGGGCTTGCAAGTTATCATGGATCCTCAAATGAGTCTGCTGAAGATGCAGGAATTTTTAAAGTGAAGTCTAAGAGGAGGTTTTCTAAGTGGAAGGAATTCAACAAGCACTTTGATATGAAGAGGCCAACATTTGAGCTTGGCATGGCATTTCCCAACTCTGTTGTCTTCAAGAATGCAATTAGAAAACATGTAGTTTTGACAAAGAAAGAGCTCCGGTTTGTAAAAACACAAGGTACAAAGTGAAGGTCATTTGTAAGACATCCCCTGATTGTCCTTTTTGGATTTATGCAACAAGTCCATCTAAAAATATTCCTACTCTTTATATTAAGACTCTTAGGCCTCAACACATGTGCAATGATCTGGTTGGGAAAGTATACCATTGTCATGCTCCTTTTATTGCTAATGAGTACCTTGATCTTTTTATGAATGATCCTAAGTGGAGTAGGGAAGGGGTTCAAAATGATGTTGGAAGGGACTTTGGAATGGACATTGGTTATCAAATATGCTACAAGGCATAGAGAATTGCAATGAAGCTAGCTCAAGGTAGCTTTGAACAACAATACAATTTGCTTGAAAGCTATGCCCATGAATTGAAGAAAACAAATCCAGGAACTTCTGTTTGGATGCACACTGAGATGGAAGGTGATATTTATAGGTTCAAGAGAATATATATTTGTTTAGAAGCACTTAAAGTTGGATGGAAGGCAGGTTGTAGGAAGGTTATTTGTTTGGATGGTTATCATTTAAAGGGTGTGCATAAGGGTCAGTTATTAGCTGCTGTTGGAATTGATGGCAATAATGGAATGTATCCCATAGCATATGCAGTGTTTGAATTGGAGAATAAGGAAACTTGGACATGGTTTCTACAGTTTCTTCAAGAAGATTTGGAACTTTGGAATAGTTACCACTATGCTTTCATATCTGATAAACAGAAAGGACTTGAACAAGCAATTGCTACACTTTTTCCACATGCAGAACATCGGCACTGTGTAAGACACTTACACAGCAATTTCAAGGGAGATGGATTTGCTGGGTTGCAATTGAAGCAGATTTTCTGGGCAATAGCCAGGGAAAATACTGTGAGACAATTCACCAAATCAATGGAAGATTTCAGTAAAGTTTCTCATCAAGCATGGAAATGGTGCAATGATAGGTATATAATTTGGATTTATAATCAATCAGAATGTTAAATTAATTATGCTTTTAATATTCTCTATATCTATTTGCCATCTCCCATGCTATATCAGTTTCTATTTTTGAGCTATCAGAGTATTAGTTATATTGATTAAGGTTTAGGTGTGCCATTCTTTTGTCTGATAGCCATTCAACAAGAAGTTATTGATTCCATTAATAACTTTGTGAAGATGGTTTTGTATAGAGCATTTGACAGGTCCCGCCCCGGATTTCACCTTGAAATCCGAAGTGGTCCTCCGGTGCCCACCTTAGAAGAAATTCTACAAAAAAATTTGGCGGAACTCCCTCTAAAAGTGGACTACCCAAAATCTGTAGAAAGACATTTACACTTCTAAAATAATCCACCCTTATTCTTCTGGAGCCGCCATGCTCCCTAAATCACAACATCTCCCATTCCACAAAACAAATAGCAGAGCAATCTAATGTACAGGCGTATAATAAGATAGAATACAAGATAAAGGACCGATACTTTTATAATGCGGAAGTTATGACAGCTATGCCTCAATCCCATGTACGCTCGACCTCAAGAAAATCTAGCCTGCAAACTGGGCATTTAAAACCGAAAGGCTCAGGGGAAAAGCATTTGAAAATCGTAAGAGTGAGTGGACGAAAAATAAGTAATTTCGAATGAATAAGTGAAATTTAATGTTTTCTCAAGTTATTCTCTAAAACCTCGCATGCAGTAACAATCTTGAAAACACTCTTAATCATCATCTTTACTGCAATCTTAATCACGTAAAATAGAACATCTCGCAATCTCTTAAAATCTCCAATCCCTCATATGTGTAATCATATTCCAAACATCTTGTTAAATTACTCATATCTCAAATCATATCTCAAAATAGACGATGACTAAAGGGAACTGCTGATTAGTCATATATTTCAATTAATCCAACTATTTCAATAAAAGAGTCATACATACAAAAATGAATTGCAATACATACGAAAAGAGTCATATGCCTAAGCCAACATGGGTTGGGATCATTCAAAGCTCTTGAGAGAAATCGTCAAAAGAAACTCCATAAAATCAGTTTAGTCTACATGCACATACCTGAGATTTTCTCTCATCAGCGGCTTTTTTGTACTCAAGCGATAGGTAGTTGAAATAGAACTGCTTCTAAACGTGGGTGAAGCCCTGAAGGCATGAAACCCTCACGTCTTGGAAAGGAGTTAAAACTTGAAAATACTTGGATGAAATGTTTTTCTGGGTTTCAGGGATTGATAGACACGTTGCAATCCTTACTGGGCAGAAATAAAAAAATTCACACAAAAAGCACAATTTTGGTTACGCAGTGAAAACCTCAATTTTAAGATTAAAAACACTGTGGGGCTCTTACTCTTGAGAACCCAAATAAAATCAATCAACTTATTGATGAAGGATATGGTTCTTTACAAACACATATAGCTCTCTACGCGGCTACAATCTCTAAACTCACAGAGGTGCTTGTCTTGAATCTTGACCTTCTTCTTCACTTGAACGATATGCAAATATCGCTCCACTTGCACCACCAATCTTCTTTACTGATCTTGAGAGAATCAATGCATGTATATACACTATGCCAATAATGCAAGTTTTCTGTCGTCTGACATGTTTCAAGTTTTTTAGACGATAGAATAAACTAATTGTGTTGTCTGAATAGCATGAAAATCCACACTAGTTCATTTTTTCCAGCTTTGAAAAATTCAGACAACAGATAACTGTTGTATGAATAAACCAAGAAATTCTCACTTTTAATTGAAAAAAGAAGACAACAGATTTATGTTGTCTAAATGAAAAAGATAAATTACTTCTCATTGTGTGTCCAAAAACTATTTTTTGTTACAACATAAACTCATCAAATTGATGCCCTAGCAGGCCCCGTGTTTTTCCCACACTTAGTCAAAAACTCAAAAACATCAAAAACACATTCTCTCGCGCCTAGCTCTCTCTAGACCTAGCAGCAACCCTAAGCAACCCAGATCAACATCCCGTCCATTAGCAACAACCCAACCCAAATTCCCTTGATTCCTCTCTATTAGAAGAGACAGAAGATTCCTTTTCACCTCGAGCTAGAAGAGACAGATCAGATTCCTTTAGCAGAACTGGAGTTCTTCTATTTCAAGAGCTGGAGTCCGAACTATATTCAGTATTGTTAATTGCATGGTAAGCTCGTTCTTCCTCTTAGGGTTTCGACTTCGATTCGTTTTGGATTTTGGGGTTTTGTTGGGATATCGATTTGGGGGTTTTGCTCAATTGGGGTGTTATGGCTTATTCTTTCTGGGTATTTCAATTTGGCTTTCTCCTCGGTCGTTCTTCTTATTCTCGTTGAATTCGATTCATCTCAGATGCTTCCAATTCAGTGGCTGGGTCACTCGTGCGCGATTTGCTCTGTCTGAGCGTCCTTTGTTCGTGCAGAAGAAGTGGTTCATGAAAGCAGTAATAGCAACATGTTCCCCTAGCCTTCTACAATTGAATTCGTTCTTTACGAGATGTTGGATTCATCAGTGTTAAATATCGGTAAAGCAATTTTATCAAGATGAGGTTAGCAAGTACCAAGTAGCATTATAAATACTGATGTTAGTGTTACATTGTTTAATTGCAATTTCATTCCATGGGCAAGATTGCAGGTTACAAGTCTTCACTGACTTGAAGGGAAAAGCTAAGCAAGCGTTGGAAACTAGTACAAGGACTGATTATAATCGTAGATATTGTATTGATGTCCGGGTTTTTGGTGCCGATCCTAATAAGAAGATAGAAAGGTATGCTCAAGCAGCGGCCTTGGATGCAGGTATATATGCTACTTTTGATATTCAAGTTTACATAAGCAATAAGTGATTGTAGGAGTGTATTACCACACTAGCTATTATGGAGGTAGCAGCTACTGTAAAACCCCTACTGGGCATCGTTTATGCTCATTCCCTTTTTCCTCAAACTTTTTCAGGTGGTGGTTAGTAGATTAAAGTGGAGCTTTGGGTGAAGTAAGACTTCTGAATTCTTTGGCAGCTTATCTCTTGGTTGAGCTAAGCTATTATTTTGAGCAAATTCGGTTGAAGGACTAGATTGTGGTAAATTGCAGTTTTTGTTGATAGTGTATGTGTACAAAGGGAAACTTTGAAATCTACTTACTTGGGTATATATGAACAACCATATGGGGTTCTATGTTACCCCTTTTCATTTGTGTTGTATATTATGTTATGTTTTCGTGGAGCAAGTCTAATGGCAATTGCAACTTTTGTGCTTGTGTAATGAACTTAACTTTCTTGAGGGTCTGTTACTAAATTCATGATTTCAGTTTGATTGAGTTTGAAAAATACCATGTGAAATACCATGTGCAGGAGTTTGAGAAAAGCTTTGCAATAAAATTTCCGGCTTGTACTATTGCTGACTGCAAAGAGGCACATATAAACAGCTTTTTTATTAAACTTTCTTATAGTTTCTCTTTCCAGCTTTACTTTACTAATCGCTCTGGCATTTTCACATGCAGCTATAAATTTGAATTCCCAACTCTAGGCGACAGAGCTGGTGCTCCTATAATAAGTTTCAGGTTTGTAAAAGCATATAGGCCTAGTTGTGCACACACACCATCCCCGGGGGACTCTTGTTTTAGGAGTGCTTTAATTGTAGCTTTCATTTCTTTTCTGCAAGTAAATCCTTTGCATACTTCAAGTTTTTTTTTGTTTTTTTTTGTTTTTTTTTTTCAAGTTTATTCTGCCTTTCATTATTCCACTTCTACCTTCAGTCCATGGACCGAGTACTTATGTTGTTGATTATATGTATTTGCAGTGATGCATAATTTGGTTATCCTGGTGGACCCCCTTTGTTTAAAAATTTAAATTTTGGAATTGACCTAGACAGCAGCATTGCAAGTAAGGATGCTTCTCCATTTGAATTTTTAGTTTTTCTATTTGAAAAGATCATTATTTCATTTGAAGTTATGGACGATGTTATTGTAATTGCAAGTTCCCATGCAATATATCAATATTGATAGTGTGTCTTCCCAATGATGTGTCTCTTCTAGTAGTTCCATTTCGGCGCCTCACGAGCTCGGTGGAGGTGGCAGCAATTGGTCTCTTCTTCTTCCAATTCCAGTCAATTAGATATTTGTTCGTATAAGTATTTATTTGACATTAGCCTTAGTTTACTGAATAAGTATGATCACATTCATCATTGTGAAAGAGAAAAGTGTAAGATAGAAGCAAAATTTGATGGAAATATGTTACATGAAATCATAAAATTTGGAAATGTTGTGTCTTATTGTAATATCTCTTTGGTAAGCCTCATTGTGGAATAGTAAAGGTTGGGCATGCCTCATTGTTCATTATAGCGGAGTGGAAAGCTCCATTTATCAATTACCACCCTTTGAACTGTGTTGTGCAGACACAGATGTGCTGTAAAGAACATGGCCTATTGTGGAATTCGCCTTAGAAGAGTATGGCCTTTTATGCACTCTGGATCTGGTAAGTGTCATAATAGATCTGGTATGTGAATACTATCCTGCAAATTTTAGTATATTAATTGTTAATCATTGTTAAATGAAATTTATCTTTCACTTCACACTTTGAACTGCTTCTTCTCATTACAAGTTTATCAGTTCAGAGCTATATGCTCATCTGAATCATTGTAAAGCCTGTCAACACTATAAGAACGTGCAAATTCCTTTAGGCAGTTTGTAATATTGAAACATAAGCTGACAAATACCTTTTATGTGACCCATGTTAGCAAAATCACATTGCATCATTCAAGTTAATTTTGAAAAGATAACATTATATGGTTCCTGGATATGAGAACCCTGTTGAATTTGGTCTTTTGACTTTATAACATTATATGCTGGAATTGTTCATATTCTATTATTGTGTTGGAGCAGACCATATGGGCAAGGTGATGTGTATTAACTACTCTACTTTAGTTGTGATGCCCCAGAAATTCGTAGTTATTTTCCGAGGATTTTTCAGAATTTAAATTATGGGTATCGGACGGTTTCGTGGCTCGTGGATGGAGTCCGTTTCGGACGAATTAATTATTTGAAAGGTATGACTTTAGGGGGGGTTCAAGGTTGACTTTTGATACGTTGGGATTCTCCGAAAACTTCATTCACGAAAGTCGTAGAGCGCGTCAATACAAGTTCGTGGACATACGGAACGCGAGAATCGGAGTTCGTATGAAGAAGTTATGGGCTTCGGAAAAACTTTCCATTTTGGTATAAAAGGACAAAAAATTTCGGAAATTGCAAAAAAGGCCAGGTTTCCATTTTGGGAAACCCAGCTCAGTTTTCTCTCTCCCCAAGCCCGAATCGCCTCTCCATTTTTGCCGGCTTCGTTCTCCCTCCTCCGGCCACCATAGGATGCGATTCAAAGTGGGTTCTCTTCGCCTCAATCCCCTCTTGAGGTCTGTGGAAGAATTGGAGTATGAAATGAGCTGTGGAGGGCGGTGCAAGGCCGGAAAGTTTGGCGGCGGCGATGCTTCGAACCCAGATCGGAACTTCCGATTCCGGCCACCTTTGCTGGTGTTTCTTGAGGGCTTTTGAAGCCCATAAGACGTTGATGCTTCTCCCAAAGTGGCTTGGGATGATTTCCCTTGTGGAGGACGAATCAAAGCTTTGAAATTCTAGAGTTCATCGAATTTCAGATGTTGCGAGGTAAATTCCGGCCAAACGGCTATGATTTAGACTTTGTGTTAGTTATGAAAGTTTAAATTGGAGTTGAGATGAAGAACTTTGGTGTTGGGAGTTTTGTCAAATTCTGACTTTGGTCAGGCGGCGGTGCCGCCACTATGGTGGTGTTTTCTAGCGGTTTCCGGCCACCTCAGGGATAGTTTCTATTCCTGATTCGATCTACTCGTCGATACGAGCATTTCGATATATTGTTTGTAATTTTTGGAGATTGTATGAGCATGTTGTGATTTTTACAGTTTCAGACCGTTCGATGTTTCGATCCGTGAGGATTCGAGCTTCCGATCGACTTGTGATTTTGGCATATCGATCGTAGAAGTATTCCGGAGACATTGGGTGGTCTCGGATGTGGTTTCGCTTCGATTGGCATCACTTTGGGGATTTTAGTTCAAAACAGGGGTTTCGGACTTAAATCGTTTGTGGGTTGTTGCTAAGTTGAAACTGTATGTGATTAGGTGCTTGACGAGGTATCCTTGGACGGTTGTTTTGTGGTGTAGCTGCCTTATTCAGTATTGAAGACGCAGCGGGAGTTTCGAGGTGAGTAATCTCACAAGGTTCATTATGAACGGAATTACCATTATTGTTTTGGCGTTAATTATTTAACTGCAAACTATAGTTGGTATTAGTAGGCATTCCTGAGCGAATGACTACGTATATATATATATTTATGTGAAATATATATATATTCTTGTGGATGATGTGTGATGAATAATATGCATGATGGGTTCATATTATTGTTGAATGGGACTTTTCATAGAAACAATATTGTGGAAAAGATGTTTTCTATTGTTTGAAAAGTATTGAGTTTGATGTTACATTTTGGAGTTAAGCGTGACTCATTTTAAATGTATTGGACCTTGTACCAAGGGTCACAGATGATGAGCAGGGATGGGGAAAGCCGGAACTAGATGGTCGTAGCGTTTTGAGGTCAGGTGTGACTTACTTAACGTTGACTTGAGACCAGATGGGGTCTGAAAAGCATGGGTCGCAGATGGTGACCAACGGTTGGTTCTAAGACCAGACGAGGTATGAAAACCAAGAGTCACAGACGGTGATAGGTTGCAGATGGTGACCAATGATTTATCTGTGTTATGAGCCTAGTTACCATATTGTCTTGGAGTTATGGAATTAACTGTGACTATAGATGTATTGTGGCATTTCTAAGTGAATGATTATGTGTGTACATATATATATTATGGGATATATACACACACACATATGTATTCATGTATTGGTTGCATTTCTAAGTGAATGATTATGTGTGTACATATATATTATGGGATATATATATATATATATATACACATATGTATTCATGTATTGATGGCATTTCTGAGTGAATGACTATGTGTGTACATATATATATATATATTGTCACGCCCCTGATTTTACACACATGAAAATCGATATATATAACCCCATAATTATATATGCGTGAACGTCCAGTCATCAATACGAAATACCTGAAATCTTTTTCCCTTAACTTACACACATATTGATGCCCTGAACCCCCAAAGTTAATATACACTCGCTCCAAAGAGTTATATATTACACAAGCTTACGAATTAAATTGTCAACAACAAAATAAAACGTAAAGGCTACTCAGAGTAACTATACAACGGAAGTCCTTATAACGGTAAAGTCACAAAATTGGCTTCCTACCGTAAAGCTGCAAAGGCGCTACCTCAGCTTCAGCGCGATTATCCTAACCTGCAGGATTAACCCCTACACCGTTGGAATGGTGCACCGGGTTGCCACACAACAAACCCGGTAAGCTTTTGCAAGCCCGTATGAGTAACTCAAACCACACATGCACAACTCACGCCAAAAACGAGGAAAACCTTTCAACTCGCGAATAAGGAAAACATACCATGCTTCCAAAAACAATACTCTTTTCCCAAAAGAAACAACGAAAGTCACACCGTGACAAAATCATATAAATCGTTAACCTAACAATTCAAATATGATAAATCGATCCAACCTGGATAAAACAATAATTAGGTCCAACCTGGACAGAACGGCAAATAGGTCCAACCTGGACAAAACATCAACACAAATAAATCATACCCATTGTTAACCTAACAAGTAGAATATGATAAATCGATCCAACCTGGATAAAACAACAAATCAGTCCAACCTTGACAAAACAACAAATCGGTCCAACCTGGACAAAACATGTACCCAGGAGTCTTAAGTAACCTACTTAGATCCTTAAAGTACGATGGCAGACAGACTAGAGCTCTAACTGAATCGTAACCTGTCACCCGGCCAAGGTTCAATCTTACGATATAATATTGCCATGAGGATGCAACCTGCAACCCCGGATCCTTAGGCCAACCTGACCCTCAGATCAAAACGTCAAATCAAATCAAAAGGAGAAATCACAACCTGTGACTCTCAAATCCTCCGACCACCGGTCGTCAGATCAAAACGTTAAATCA
Organism: Rosa chinensis; assembly: GCF_002994745.2. NCBI lineage: Eukaryota > Viridiplantae > Streptophyta > Magnoliopsida > Rosales > Rosaceae > Rosa > Rosa chinensis. Next base: position 42,816,302 of record NC_037092.1, read on the forward strand.
ATTCAAAAGGAGAAATCACAACCTGTGACTCTCAAATCCTCAGACCACCGGTCGTCAGATCAACACGTTAAATCAATTCAAAAGGAGAAATCACAACCTGTGACTCTCAAATCCTCAGACCACCGGTCGTCAGATCAACATGTTAAATCAATTCAAAAGGAGAAATCACAACCTGTGACTCTCAAATCCTCAAACACTTTTCAAAACAATAGAAATACCATTTCCCACCAATTGTTTTCCAAAAGCCACAACCCAAAACAATAAAAAGCATCACTCATGCATATTGTTCCACAAATCCACAACTAATACATGAATACGTATGCATATATATACATCCCATAATATATATATATACACACATAGTCATCTACTCAGAAATGTCACTAACACCATCCATAGTTTGCAGTTAACTAAATAACTCTCAAAGAAATAGGGTCAACCCGTTCGTGATATGAACTTCGTGAGATTACTCACCTCAGAATCCCGCTGCGTCTTCTATACAGAACCGAACTAGTACACTATCACCAACAACTCGTCCAATTCACCTTCTAGAAGCACCTATTCACCAATGATCTCAAATCAGTAACGATTCATAACCAATTTTAAGTCCGAAACCCCTGTTTTGAACTAAAATCCCCCAAAGTGGCGCCAATCGAGGCAAAACCACATCCGAGACCTCCCAAAGTCCTCGGAATACGTCCACGATCGATGTGACCAAACCACAAGTCGATCGGACGCTCAAATCCTCAAGGATCGAATAAATCGATCGGTATGAAACTGCAAAAATCATAACAATTCCATACGAACTCCAAAATTTGCATATTATATATCGAAACGCTCGTATCAACGAGTAGAACATATATAATACCAAAACCAATTCCTTAAGTGGCCGGAACACCGCCGGAACACCGCCACAGACGGTGGTGCACCGCCGCCGGCCAAAAACTCATTATTTCACAAAACTCCCAACATCAAAAAGCTTCATCTAAGCATGCTTGTGAACTTTCATAACAGGATCGAAGTCAGAAAACAAGCCTAAGGGATCGAAAACTACCTCACAAGCCGTGAACAGTGATCCCAACTGAGTTGATCGAAGTTTCACGTGAATCGATCCAAACAACCACCAAGGATCGATCGGCGAGCTTGTTCTGAACTCAACTAAGGAAACTCAAAGCCTTGCCGACGTCGGAGTTGTGTTTTCCGGCCGGGTCCGAAAACACCAACCTGCACCACCTTGTAGCGCCGCTGTGGAGGAGAATCGGCGCTAGAGGACACCAGAGGGACGACCAGACGGAGGAGACGATGCTATCTGGAAAGTTTCGTCGCCGGAGACAGCCGCAGTCCGCCGGAAAAGTCGGGTCGGATCGACCGGGTCCGGGTCGGGTCAGTCGGATAATTTCGAATCTGAAGGTGCGAACGAGAGAGAAGAGAGAGAGAAGGGATTTCCGGAAACGGAAATAATGAAAAATAGTAAGTTTCCAACTTGGGAAACTTCTATTTATACAAAAATGGAAATTCCTTCCAATGGCCATAACTTCCTCATACGAATTCCGATTCTCGCGTTCCACATGTCCACGAACTCGTATCGACGCGCTCTACAACTTTCGTGAAGGAAGTTTTCGGAGAATCCCTACGAATAAAAAGTCAACCTTTGGCAACCCCCTAATACCATATTCTTCAATTAATTATTCGCCCGAAACACTTCCGCTCCATCCACGAGCCACGAAACCGTCCAATAGTTATAAAATTAATTCCGGAAAATCCTCGGAAAATAATTACGAATTTCCGGGGCATCACATTCCACCCCCCTTAAAGAAATTTCGTCCCGAAATTTACACGTACCACACCCACGAGTACGCATAAACCAAGCTCAAATCCTATTCTCATTTCTCAACAACCTGTTCTTGTCTCACTATACAACATACCTAGCTCAATAATGGATACAGGCACCCTACCTAGTATCACAACACTAGGAATCCTTACCACACTACTTGGTGGTCACCCAATCGTTTCATGGATCTCATCCACGCACACTACCCAACAAAGACTCTATGACTGCAACACTACACACAGATCACACAAGAGTCCAGAATCCTGTCATCACGACAGTATCTGTATCACATTATCGTTAATGTAAACCTTACATTACAAGAATTGAAAATGAAACCTTCATTTCAACTCAAATCGTGCCTTTGCTTCACAACCTAACAAGTGCCTACCCAACCTGGGAACACAAAATCAAGCTAAGGTCCGGCACCGCCTGACCCCCACATATATCATCACCTGTCATTGTAATCACAACTAAAGTGGTATAGATCCCCTACTACCACAACAATGAAGGATGCATCACACCATGCTACATGCCATACTCAAAAGTCTAACTATAGACAACAGGCAAAACCCAACACAACACACAGAAAGAAGTACACAATTATCACATATCAATCTAACAACCCAAGTAGAAATAGATAAGGTACCTCCTTCCCTAGCACCCTGCTGACCAACAGCAAACACCCTCGCATTTCCCTGAGGTAGTTGCCTCTGTTGATTCCCTTGTCCCCTTCCTTGTGCTTGGGTGCAATCCCTGGAGTAATGCCCTGCCTGGCCACATCTAAAGCATACAATGTTCTTCGGTTTCGCACAAAACCTAGAAGTATGGCCCATCTCATTACAATTGAAACACCTCACGGGTGCCACCTGCCCTGCAGGTGCAGCCCCTACAGGTGCAGCTGCCTCCCTAGCCGGCGCTTGGAAATGAGTCCTCCGCCTTTTCCAGGACCCTCCCTGATTATCAGTCCCTCCATCGCACTCAGCAATTGCCTTTCCCTTCCTTCGGGAGTCCTTCTCAGCCGACTCCTGCTCCTGGAAGATCAGGTTCTCCTGCTCAATGGTCATGGCCTTAGCGAAAATGAGCTCTACCGTCTTCAATTCCAGAACAGCGACATCGCGCCTGATCGAAGCATTCAGTCCCCACTGAAACTTCGAAGCTAAGCTCTCAGCATCCATCTGTCTCACAAAGCGGTACAACCTTGAAAACTCAGCTTCATACTCCCTCACACTCTTAGTCCCTTGGACTAACGAGACAAATTCCCTTTCCAATCGCTCCCTCACAGAAGGCGGAAAGTACTTCTTCCTGAACAGTTCCACAAACTCATTCCAAGTCAGGGTGGACACATCCATGACTCTCTGTGTGCCGCTCCACCAAACTCGTGCATCACCTTGGAGCATAAACGCCGCAATCTTCCTCTTCTCAATGTCGTCGCAGACGACCATCTCGAAGTAGGTCTTCATGTTCTCGATCCATTGATCCGCCAACATGTGATCCGTACCTCCCTGGAATGGAACTCCTCCCAACCTCGAAATCTCCTTTGCCAACTTCGACAAACGAGTGGGATCCACAACATTCGCAACCTCCACAACAGGTGGAACAGGCAGCTCAACATTCGATGCATCGACCTCATCCTCGAATATCTCCTCAACAGGTGGAGGAATCCTGCCCCTACCTCGGGCTCCACCCTTGCCTCTGGGTCTACCTCGACCTCTCGCTCTGCCTCCTTGTGAATCCATCACCTAAAGAGCATAGCAACCTGTGATTAATACTTGTACAACTTCCAACTACAAGTAAAAGTCAACGTTATGACTAAATCAACCACACACAACGTCGGAAGATACAATTCTATCCCCTACGTAAATCTCGAGTTAAATCTAAAGGCCCTCATTCCTCAAAAGACTAAAACTCCTAGAAGCTACCTTAAGCTCCTACACTTCGTTCACCGAGCCAACACTACCCTGAAAACTCACAATCCACCGCTCATTGCATACCCAATGACTATATCAATACCGAAGAGCATCAGATGGGGATCCGCTGCAGACGGGCCATCACTCGAGGAGTATTGATTGTCACCAAATATGCACCTTACGCTCTGATACCAAACTGTCACGCCCCTGATTTTACACACATGAAAATCGATATATATAACCCCATAATTATATATGCGTGAACGTCCAGTCATCAATACGAAATACCTGAAATCTTTTTCCCTTAACTTACACACATATTGATGCCCTGAACCCCCAAAGTTAATATACACTCGCTCCAAAGAGTTATATATTACACAAGCTTACGAATTAAATTGTCAACAACAAAATAAAACGTAAAGGCTACTCAGAGTAACTATACAACGGAAGTCCTTATAACGGTAAAGTCACAAAATTGGCTTCCTACCGTAAAGCTGCAAAGGCGCTACCTCAGCTTCAGCGCGATTATCCTAACCTGCAGGATTAACCCCTACACCGTTGGAATGGTGCACCGGGTTGCCACACAACAAACCCGGTAAGCTTTTGCAAGCCCGTATGAGTAACTCAAACCACACATGCACAACTCACGCCAAAAACGAGGAAAACCTTTCAACTCGCGAATAAGGAAAACATACCATGCTTCCAAAAACAATACTCTTTTCCCAAAAGAAACAACGAAAGTCACACCGTGACAAAATCATATAAATCGTTAACCTAACAATTCAAATATGATAAATCGATCCAACCTGGATAAAACAATAATTAGGTCCAACCTGGACAGAACGGCAAATAGGTCCAACCTGGACAAAACATCAACACAAATAAATCATACCCATTGTTAACCTAACAAGTAGAATATGATAAATCGATCCAACCTGGATAAAACAACAAATCGGTCCAACCTTGACAAAACAACAAATCGGTCCAACCTGGACAAAACATGTACCCAGGAGTCTTAAGTAACCTACTTAGATCCTTAAAGTACGATGGCAGACAGACTAGAGCTCTAACTGAATCGTAACCTGTCACCCGGCCAAGGTTCAATCTTACGATATAATATTGCCATGAGGATGCAACCTGCAACCCCGGATCCTTAGGCCAACCTGACCCTCAGATCAAAACGTCAAATCAAATCAAAAGGAGAAATCACAACCTGTGACTCTCAAATCCTCCGACCACCGGTCGTCAGATCAAAACGTTAAATCAATTCAAAAGGAGAAATCACAACCTGTGACTCTCAAATCCTCAGACCACCGGTCGTCAGATCAACACGTTAAATCAATTCAAAAGGAGAAATCACAACCTGTGACTCTCAAATCCTCAGACCACCGGTCGTCAGATCAACATGTTAAATCAATTCAAAAGGAGAAATCACAACCTGTGACTCTCAAATCCTCAAACACTTTTCAAAACAATAGAAATACCATTTCCCACCAATTGTTTTCCAAAAGCCACAACCCAAAACAATAAAAAGCATCACTCATGCATATTGTTCCACAAATCCACAACTAATACATGAATACGTATGCATATATATACATCCCATAATATATATATATACACACATAGTCATCTACTCAGAAATGTCACTAACACCATCCATAGTTTGCAGTTAACTAAATAACTCTCAAAGAAATAGGGTCAACCCGTTCGTGATATGAACTTCGTGAGATTACTCACCTCAGAATCCCGCTGCGTCTTCTATACAGAACCGAACTAGTACACTATCACCAACAACTCGTCCAATTCACCTTCTAGAAGCACCTATTCACCAATGATCTCAAATCAGTAACGATTCATAACCAATTTTAAGTCCGAAACCCCTGTTTTGAACTAAAATCCCCCAAAGTGGCGCCAATCGAGGCAAAACCACATCCGAGACCTCCCAAAGTCCTCGGAATACGTCCACGATCAATGTGACCAAACCACAAGTCGATCGGACGCTCAAATCCTCAAGGATCGAATAAATCGATCGGTATGAAACTGCAAAAATCATAACAATTCCATACGAACTCCAAAATTTGCATATTATATATCGAAACGCTCGTATCAACGAGTAGAACATATATAATACCAAAACCAATTCCTTAAGTGGCCGGAACACCGCCGGAACACCGCCACAGACGGTGGTGCACCGCCGCCGGCCAAAAACTCATTATTTCACAAAACTCCCAACATCAAAAAGCTTCATCTAAGCATGCTTGTGAACTTTCATAACAGGATCGAAGTCAGAAAACAAGCCTAAGGGATCGAAAACTACCTCACAAGCCGTGAACAGTGATCCCAACTGAGTTGATCGAAGTTTCACGTGAATCGATCCAAACAACCACCAAGGATCGATCGGCGAGCTTGTTCTGAACTCAACTAAGGAAACTCAAAGCCTTGCCGACGTCGGAGTTGTGTTTTCCGGCCGGGTCCGAAAACACCAACCTGCACCGCCTTGTAGCGCCGCTGTGGAGGAGAATCGGCGCTAGAGGACACCAGAGGGACGACCAGACGGAGGAGACGATGCTATCTGGAAAGTTTCGTCGCCGGAGACAGCCGCAGTCCGCCGGAAAAGTCTGGTCGGATCGACCGGGTCCGGGTCGGGTCAGTCGGATAATTTCGAATCTGAAGGTGCGAACGAGAGAGAAGAGAGAGAGAAGGGATTTCCGGAAACGGAAATAATGAAAAATAGTAAGTTTCCAACTTGGGAAACTTCTATTTATACAAAAATGGAAATTCCTTCCAATGGCCATAACTTCCTCATACGAATTCCGATTCTCGCGTTCCACATGTCCACGAACTCGTATCGACGCGCTCTACAACTTTCGTGAAGGAAGTTTTCGGAGAATCCCTACGAATAAAAAGTCAACCTTTGGCAACCCCCTAATACCATATTCTTCAATTAATTATTCGCCCGAAACACTTCCGCTCCATCCACGAGCCACGAAACCGTCCAATAGTTATAAAATTAATTCCGGAAAATCCTCGGAAAATAATTACGAATTTCCGGGGCATCACATATATTATGGGATATATATATATATTTATATATATACACATACGTATTCATGTATTAGTGGCTCCGTGGTGAATCTGTGTTGATGTGTTGTGTGTCTACGTTGGGCTGATTTGTTGTTGGTACATCATGGGGTTAGTGGGGAGCTATCTGATGCTCATGAGTACGTGTTTTTAAAAGAGAGTTTCGGGAATTCTTTCTTTTAAATGTCCTGGGAGGACTTGTGAATCATATTCTATATGTCACAGATGGTGACTAATGGTTGATCTGAAACCAGATGGGGTCTGAAGATCATATGTCACAGATGGTGATAGGTCGCAGATGGTGACCAGTGGTTGATTCCGAGATTTGATGGGGTCTGAAGATCATATGTCACAGATGGTGACAGGTCGCTGATAGTGACCAAGGCAAGAAATAAGGAATCACGCAGTTAGCCGGGCTAGTGGTTACGATACGCTAGAGCGCTAGTATGTCTGCCATGGTACCTCATGGATCTAAGTAGGTTACTTATGACTCCTGGGTACGTATTTTGTCCAGGTTGGACTAAGAATCATATGCTATTTGTTAGGTTAACGATAGGTATGATTGATGTGCGTATGTGTTTTATCCAGGTTGGATCGATTAATCATATTTGAATTGTTATGTTAACGATTTATATGATTTTGTCACGGTGTGACTTTTGTGATTTCCTTTTTGGAAAAGAGTATTGTTTTGGGAAGCATGATATGTTTTCCTTATTCTCAAGTCGAAAGGTTTTCCTCGTGTTGGCGTGAGTTGTGCGGGCTTTTATCCCGTAATTTGGTGTGAGTTATTTTGAGTTACTCATACGGGCTTGCAAAAGCTTACCGGGTTTGTTGTGTGACAACCCGGTGCACTATTCAAACGGTGTAGGGGTTAACCTTGCAGGTCAGGGAAATCGTGGCTGAAGCTGAGGTATCTTGTTGGCAGCAGAACTGGTAGGAAGCAAATTTGATCTGGCTTTGCCATTGTTATGACTTCCGCTTTGTAGTGAATTCTGAGGAGTATTTACGTTTTATTTTGTGATGGCAATTTAATTCGTAAGCTTATGTAATATATAACTCATGTTGAGCGAGTGTATATTAACTTGGATTGGTTCAGGGCATCAGTATGTACTTGTTTTAAGGGAAAGATGTTCCAGGTATTTGTATTGATGACTGAACATTCACGCATATATAATTATGGGGTTATATATATATATATATCGATTTTTATTTGTGTAAAAATCAGGGGCATGACATTAGTGGCCTTCTCAATGAAATGTATGAGTTATAGGCTACCTATTGCAAGATTTGTTATTGATTTCATGCATTAGCTACTCTAATTTGTTCTATAATGAGCATTAATTTGGTTGTTTGGACATGAAAAGTTGATGGGTTTGCCTGAAGGCCTATGCACAAACACGTTAGCCCTGTACATGGATTAATCTATGCCTTTAGCAATTACTCTATTTTCCATGTTATTTCACTCTTTTGTTTGTTTTATGATTGTTGTAGGAGAAAACAATTAATGTGATTGTTCAGTTGCAATTTCTTAGGACTGAGGAGGATAACAGCCAACTAGGTGGGATCTGATATCATCACTTGTGCTCATGTAATATTTTTGTTTATATTGTTCTTACAGAACTATGCTTCCATAATGCCTTTTAGTTGTGTATAATAAGCTATTATGTTTGGCATGCAGGGAGGAGCTCATATTTAGTGCAGTTCTAAGATGAAATAGCTCAATAAGATTTTTCTTTTTTGTTACTTTTAGTTTTGCTCATCATTAGCTTGTCTAACTTTATGATATTTCTGTATTGTTCAGGTCCTATCAGGCAGAAATAGCATATTTAGATGTCAAATCAGAAGAACGAGATTCAACATCTGAGAAAGATGATCTTGGTGGTCGCAAGCGACCATTTTGGAGCTCAAATAAATCTAAAAAAGTGATATGCTGTGCCAACTGCAATGTTTGTTGCACCAAGCCTATTCACGGGTCCATAGATGATTCCCATACGACCCCTACTCACATGCAGGAGAGACAAAATGGTCCAGTTCCAAGGGAAAGTTTCTCAATGTCGGTGCTGCAGTAATTTCTTGTAGAAATGAAAAAGCACCTGATGGTTACATGAAAGAAATTGTGGAGGACAAGAACTTGGATTTTAGTATTAAGGTAAAATTGATCAACTGCTTACCTATGGACTTTATTGTTTAATGATATAGTGCATGCTTTGTGCATATAACTTTCATATTTAATTTGCTGCATTTCCTTATTGCAGTGGGCAACGAAGTCAAATTTGGTTTACACAGACAAGGATATTGATGAGATCCAAGCGGAATGGGCTAAGCATGTTTTGAAGTTTCCAGAAAATTAAGTATCAACCTATATATCTGCTTTTGTTTCTGGTAGCTTGATAACTTGCAGTAGTAGTGTCGAGGAACTGCTTTTGTGCATTTTGATAGAACTGATGGAAAGTGTTGAACAATATAATGCATGCAGTTGCTGTAACTACTATATGGATGCTACTAGGTTTTTGTCTTAGTTAGATTAGGATCCATGCAACAATGGCAGGGGTTAATGTAAAGGCTAGCATGCTAGCTAGTTTAATTAGTATTATGCTACTGATGGGAATGTATTTTTGTGGGTTAATAGATGCAATGAGGAATTTGCTGATTTCAGATCTTATAATATGCCTTTTTGATGACTAGTGTACATAATGAGGTTTGCTATATGGTTCAAATCCAACAAATGCAGGTTTATGATATGTTGTATCACAAATACAGTAACAACATAAAAGAATATCTCTCTGTTGTTCCTTCATGCTTGTAACAACAGAAAACTGAAGTTTATTTCACTATCAAACAACAGAAAAGTGAAGTTTAATTCATTATCAAACAACAGAATACTTTTACCAGACAACAGAAAACTGAAGTTCAATTCACTATCAAACAATAGAAATACTTCTAACATACAACATAAAACTGAAGTTCAATTCATTATCAAACAACTGAAGTTCTTCAAACAAACAACAGAAACGCGTAGTTCATTTAATTATCACACAACAGAAGAGTGAGTTTTCGACCTCAATCAAACTACAGAACTACATGATTACATATAGTTATATTGTCTATCAGACAACATAAATACTTAAAACTGTGGTTGGAATACAAGATAAAAGACATAAAAATAAAGTCTTAAAACTATTTAGACGACAGATGAGCATAATTTAACCAGTTATAAGATATTTTCAAACAACAATTAAATGTCTTTGAAAATGCATTCAGACAACAGATTGTTAAACAAGCCTTTATTTTGGTAACTTCAGACGACATATAAATGTGTTCTTATTGCATGTCAGACAACAACAATTTTATTAAAACTGTAGTTTGTAGTTCATTTGAACAACATTAATTTGTCATTGTATGTGATTATTAACGACAGAAAGTCCCCAATCCTTCAGTGTTGGGTTGTTCAGACGACAGAGCCTTGTGAAACTTCTGTTGTCTGAGTGAGAAGAGACGACAGAGGATATCTGTTGTCTGATGCCGTAAGAGACTGCAGCTGGATACATAACAGATAATTTACATATCAAACGACAGATATCATCTGTCGTCTGAAGGCTTTATTGGCATAGTGATGAATGAACAATGAAACACTTAGACACGGAACAAGTGTTTCATGCACTCCTATGGAACTCTTTCTAAGCAAGCAAGACACACAATAATTCTTGCATCAAAATCCCTACACAACCAACACTACTTTTCTGAATATATTGAGGAGAAAATAAATTCTCAACAATTAAGACTTAACCCTAATTGGACTCCTATTAGGAAAGATCTTTTAATATAAGATATCCAATTAAAATAAACAAATCCTAAATCACCTAGGACTAAAAAAGCACGATTTTATAAGTTGAAAAATATCTTTGTAAAATAAAATCTAAAAGCCAAAAGATACTTTCCAAAATTGGACTCTGAAAAACGTAGGGTTGACTAGGATTGACTCGGGGATTGCAACACATGTTGCAATCCCGTGATTATGCATGATATGCAATTACCTGAAATTCTTCAAGATCAGTTTTGATGAACTTTGTAGGCTTCTTTAGTGCTTTGTATAGGGATGCCAACACATCAAGTATCTTGTGATTGTTGGAAGATGGAAGACATGTTCGGTATCCAATCATTGCTGGAGCTAAAAGGCTTGGGAAGACTACCGTACCATTATAGTTGCAGAATGTAGTGCCCTCAAATATGGTTTAATCCATGCACTACAATGCAATTGTAATAGATTGTTGGTGGAAGGCGATTCCAAGCTTGTTATTGATTGTATCAACAAGCTTTGCGACCCTCTTTGGAAAATCAAGATGTTGGTTAAAGACATTCAGCGTCTTGCTGATTCTTTTGAGTCTATTTCCTTCACCCACATCCCTCGTGAAGTGAATTTTCTTGCAGATGCAATTATACTTCAGAGGGCATCCTGAGCTGCTTATTTGGCAAAATGAGCTCCCTATTTCGGTCTCTTCTATTTTTGTTTTTGACATTAGTGGTAATGGTGTTGTAAGAGGTTTTAAGCTTTAATGTATTTTCCCTTCTCAAAAACAAAAAAAGAAAAGGATATGTTCGGTTCTTGTTTGGCGGCCAAGTGAGATCTTTCGGCTACACTATTCAGATCTTAGTCAAAACATGTGATTGGAAACTTTCATCCAATGTGATTGAAAACTTTCATCCAATTGCCTGCCAACTAGGAGGAGGGAAGGGCTTATGTGTCGATTACCAGGATTTTGCAATAGGACAACCTATTATCAGAATCAAATAAGATAACTATATATGAATTGGAATCAAATTTAATGGAGGAGAAAAAAAATTTACTAACTCTATAAAATTAAAATAGAACATCTCCTTGGATAAACTGTATCAAATACAAGATAAAAATTAAAAACAGTGCATCAGTATGATTGACTTCACGTTTTCCCTGGATTGACGCCATTGGAGTAGATTTACGGTCGTCATTAGAATCTTGCGCACTACGTTATCCAAGGAAAAGAGGAAACAGCAAGAGACTTTTGGACTACACAAACGCCCTTAGTCAACACTCTCTCTCGTAGTCATCGCTCAGTTCACTTATAAAAGCCACACTAATCATTCATTTTGAACACAAACCATGGAGCTGTTAGATCCATCAATGCACGCCGTCTCTGCCTTTTTCTCATTCATGTATTCAGGTACCGATTTCCTTCTTAAACCCATTTTCATTCGTGGGTTTTCTGGCTCATTACATCTGCTTCTGTTATTTGTGTTGCTTATCTCCTGGGTGTGGAAGAAATTCAAGGGGGGTGATGGAGGAGGTGACCCAAAAGAGGGTTTTAGGAAAACTGAACCTTTGCACTTTAAGCCCACTTTAATCTGTTGTCTTGGTGTTTCTGCAGTTAGTGTTGGCTTTTGTTTATTCAACTACTTTTCCTGGTCTAGATATGGTTGGTCTGAAGAAAAGCTAGTGACCCTTTTTGATTTAGCAATTAGAACACTTAGTTGGGGTGCAGTTTTTGTTTACTTGCATACCCAATTCTCTAATTCTGGTGAATCAAAGTTCCCATACTTACTCAGAGTCTGGTGGGGTTTCTACTTCTCTCTTTCATGCTATTGCTTTTTCGTAGACATTTTTCTTTACCAAAAACACGTTTCGTTACCCGTTCAATCCTTAGTTTCTGATGCTGCCTTCCTTATCTCTGCTTTGTTCTTTATATATGTGGGGTTTATTGGGACGAAAGAGGGTAGAGATACCCTTCTTGAGGAACCCCTTTTGAGTGGCACAACAAATTCTAGTATAGGTAACACTGCAGAATCAAATAAGTCCAAAGGGGTTGAAACTGTGAAAACCCCTTATTCAAATGCTGGATTTTTCAGCATCCTCACTTTTTCTTGGATGAGTCCTTTAATCGCTGTTGGCAACAAGAAAACATTAAACCTTGAAGATGTTCCTGGACTAGACAAGGTTGATAGTGTAGTTGGGTCCCTTCCAATTTTTAGAAATAAGCTGGAGTCAGAGTGTGGTACTCTTAGCAGAGTTACCACACTTCATCTGGTGAAGGCATTAATCGTCTTGGCCTGGAGAGAGATTCTTTGGACAGCTTTGTTTGCACTGCTTTCCACAATGGCTTCTTATGTCGGCCCATATCTAATCGACACCTTTGTGCAATACCTCTATGGGCGACGTGAGTTCAGAAATGAGGGCTATGCTTTAGTTTCTGCATTTTTGGGGGCGAAGGTTGTGGAGTGCCTCTGTCACAGGCACTGGCTCTTCAGGGGGCAGCAGATAGGAGTAAGAATAAGAGCTGTACTGGTTGCCATGATCTATAATAAGGGTTTAAACCTGTCCTGCCAGTCCAAGCAGTGCCACACTAGTGGTGAGATTATCAATTTTATGACTGTTGATGCTGAGAGGGTTGGTGAATTCACTTGGTACATGCATGAACCATGGACCATCATTCTACAAGTTGCTTTGGCCCTTTTTATTTTGTATAAAAATCTTGGTCTTGGTGCAATTGCAACTTTTGTTGCAACTGTAATGGTTATGTTGGCAAATGTTCCTTTCCGAAAATGGCAAGAGAAGTTTCAAAAGAAACTAATGGAGTCAAAGGATGGAAGGATGAAGGCGACATCTGAGATTTTAAGGAACATGCGGATTCTCAAGCTTCAAGCATGGGAGATGAAGTTTTTGTCTAAAATTAATGACCTCAGGAAGATTGAGACAGAATGGTTACAAAAGTTTCTTTACACGTCGGCCATGACCTCATTTGTCTTCTGGGCTGCCCCTACATTTGTGTCTGTGGTCACCTTTGTTGCTTGCATGCTTTTTTTCGAGATCCCTCTGGAATCGGGGAAGATCTTATCTGTGCTTGCAACTTTCAGAATTCTTCAAGAGCCCATCTACTCTCTTCCGCAAACAATATCAATGATAGCACAGACAAAGGTATCCCTTGAAAGAATTTCATCATTCCTTTCTCTTGATGAGTTGAAGCCTGATGTTATAGAGAACCTTCCTAGAGGTAGTTCTGATACTGCAATTGAGATAGTAGATGCAAATTTCTCTTGGGATATATCTTCACCTAACCCCACATTGAAGGATATAAATCTCAAAATTAGCCATGGTATGAGGGTTGCTGTTTGTGGTACTGTTGGCTCAGGCAAGTCAACCTTACTTTCTTGTATTCTGGGAGAAGTGCCCAAGATATCTGGTCTTCTTAAGTTGTGTGGGACAAAGGCTTATGTTTCTCAGTCACCGTGGATACAGAGTGGCAAGATAGAAGAAAACATATTGTTTGGTAAAGTGATGGACAGAGAAAGGTATGAGGGGGTTCTCGAAGCATGTTCGTTGAAGAAGGACCTGGAAATTCTACCATTTGGTGACCAGACCATTATAGGGGAGAGGGGAATCAATTTAAGTGGAGGGCAGAAGCAAAGAATACAAATTGCGCGAGCTCTGTACCAAGATGCTGATATCTATCTGTTTGATGATCCTTTTAGTGCTGTTGATGCTCATACAGGATCCCACCTTTTCAAGGTATTTCACTTTGTCTATTCTAGTGCCATTACATTCAATCTAAATTGAGCCTTCAAAATTGTTCACTCCCTAGAACTACTGACTTATGCAGCTCAAGCTATAAATGCTTCTTTAAAAAATTTGAAAGAGTTGGACCTTCACAATGAAAAATTTACTTGCTATTTGCATTGCAGGAATGTTTGATGGCCCTCTTGAGTTCCAAAACAGTAATCTATGTCACTCATCAAGTGGAGTTCTTACCTGCTGCTGATATTATCTTGGTGAGAAATTTTCTAGTTTTTTGTTGGGATTTCAACTGGTAATTAGATGTGTTATTCTCTGTTCGGTTTCTGTCTACTCAAACTTATTCCTTGTTATTAGGTCATGAAAGATGGAAGGATCACTCAAGCCGGAAAGTTCAATGACATTATGTATTCAGGAACTGATTTTAAAGATCTTGTGGGAGCACACAATGAAGCTTTGTCAGTGCTTGATTCTGTTGGGGTAGGGCCAGGTGAAAAAACAAGCATCAGCGAGGAAGACAACAATTCGACTAGTACTAATGGGGCTGTCAAAGAAGTTGACAACAACGATGTTGAGGATTGTAAAATAGATGATTTAGGTGTGCCAAAAGGGCAGCTTGTTCAAGAAGAAGAGAGAGAGAAAGGTAAGGTTGGGTTCTCAGTGTACTGGAAATACATTACCACAGCGTACAGAGGTGCTTTTGTGCCTTTTATATTGCTTGCGCATACTCTTTTTCAACTTCTTCAAATTGGAAGCAATTACTGGATGGCTTGGGCTACTCCTGTGTCAGCGGACGTGAAACCTCCTGTTACAAGCTCTATGCTTATACTTGTCTATGTGGCTTTGGCTGTTGGAAGTTCTTTATGTGTCCTTTTCAGAGCTCTGCTTCTTGTAACGGCAGGGTACAAGACAGCCACTATACTCTTCCATAAAATGCACTTGTGCATTTTCCGTGCTCCCATGTCATTCTTCGATGCCACTCCAAGTGGAAGAATCTTAAACAGAGTAAGCAAAAGATATTTACAATATTGGCTGATGCAAAAAGGAATCAGATGAACCTTGTGTTCTGCTTTTTATTAATTTTTATATACATTTTTATTTTATTTTTTTTAATCCTGTTTCCATGCCCTTCTGATGACTATACTGACTGTTACAATTTTCTTGCAGGCTTCTACAGACCAAAATGCATTGGATATGAACATATCAAATCAAGTTGCCTCCTTTGCCTTCACAATGATACGGCTTTTAGGAATTATTGCAGTGATGTCTCAGGTGGCATGGCAGGTTTCCATCATATTTATACCTGTGATTACAGCCTGTGTTTGGTATCAGGTAATACTTCTGACTTTGTCAGAATTCTGTTACTTTGTGTGTCCTGCTGATTTATATGTCACATGAAATCTAATATGGAACTAATAATCTCAAGTTAGGGCTGCATTATCATTGTTCATGGTTTGTACATGCTCCCTAATTCTCAGTTCAGGCCTAGACATTCCCTAGCTGGCTGCCTTAGCAACTGAAATGTTCTGTTTGATAAATTAATAATATCGGAAACTTCCTCCCTCTCTTGAGAGCTACTTAAATGACTGAACAGAGAGAATATTGTCAATTTTTATCCCATCAAAATTCCATTTAACTGCAACTGCAACCTGGAAGATTTAGTAATTGTATTAATTATGAAAAAAAAAAAAAAAAACCCTCACAAACTTATATTCCTGCAGCAATATTATCTACCTTCAGCACGAGAACTATCAAGATTGATTGGAGTACGCAAAGCTCCTGTGATACAACATTGTGCCGAAACAATTTCAGGATCAACTACTATTAGGAGCTTTGACCAAGGATCTAGATTCCAAGATATCAACATGGAACTGATAGATGGATATGGTCGGCCAAATTTCTACACTATTTGTGCAATGCAATGGCTATGCTTTCGCTTGGATATTTTGTCATCCATTACATTTGCATTGTTTTTAGTTTTCTTGATGTCTGTTCCAGAAGGAGTGATAGATCCAGGCAAGTGATAACCATCTGGATTATTATTAATTTTTAGTTTGGATACTATTGTATAAGACATCTAGACATTCTCCACCTCTTATTTGTTTTGCATTTTTCTTTACCATGAAGGCATTGCGGGTTTAGCCGTCACATATGGACTTACCCTAAACACTTTACAAACTATGCTTATATGGAATCTTTGCAATATGGAGAACAAGATAATATCAGTGGAGAGAATACTACAATATACTACTAGTATACCAAGTGAGCCTCCTCTGGTAATTGAATCTAATAGACCAGATCATTCCTGGCCATCACGAGGAAAAGTTGATATGCATGATCTGCAGGTACTTGATATTCTTGTTTACTAGATTCAGGCCATATTCTTGAAATAAATATAGAGTCGTTCATGTCTGAATCTTATGCCATGTTTATGTACATAGGTGCGGTATGCTCCACACTTGCCACTTGTGTTGCGGGGTCTCACATGTACCATTCCTGGAGGAATGAAAACTGGGATTGTGGGGAGAACTGGCAGTGGAAAGTCAACTCTTATACAAACTCTTTTCCGAATCGTCGATCCTGATGCTGGCCGGATTTTGATAGATGGCATCGATATCTCTTCTATTGGATTGCATGATCTGCGGTCTAATCTAAGCATTATCCCTCAGGACCCAACCATGTTTGAGGGAACTGTAAGAAGCAATCTGGACCCACTTGAAGAGTACAAAGATGAACAAATTTGGGAGGTCAGTTGATTTTCGGACGAGGATGATAGGAAGCTGCTTCTTTTTATATGTTGTTCATACTGGTACCTCGTGGCACTAGTACCTAAAAATATCTGTTAATTTTTTTAGGCCTTGGATAAGTGCCAACTTGGAGATGAAGTTAGGAAGAAAGAAGGGAAGCTGGATTCTGCAGGTTAGTTCTATACTTCTATGGCTCTATTCCAACATAGAGGCAATATATGATGCATTTGATTCCAAAACTTAGGTAATAGAAATGCTTTTGTTCATGTTCATGTGGTTGCTGCAGTTGGCGAAAATGGAGAGAACTGGAGTATGGGTCAGAGGCAGCTCGTTTGCCTGGGCCGTGTGCTCCTCAAGAAAAGTAAGGTCCTGGTGCTTGATGAAGCTACAGCATCTGTTGATACTGCTACAGATAATCTGATTCAGCAGACCCTTCGGCATCACTTCTCAGACTGTACCGTCATTACTATTGCGCACAGAATATCTTCTGTTCTTGACAGTGACATGGTTCTTCTTCTAAGTAATGGTTAGTATTGCCATATGATCAATCCTTTTGACTTCCTAATAGTTACCATTGACACTCATTTTTTTTTTCAAATTTGTCCTTGTTTCTGTTTCAGGGCTTCTTGAGGAATGTGATTCTCCTGCAAGATTGCTAGAAAACAAGTCATCAGCTTTTGCCCAACTTGTAGCGGAGTACACAGTGAGATCGAATTCCACTCTTTAGTAATTTGACAGACGATGATTACGAAAAGTAGTGGTGACTATATTCTTATTCAGGCTTGTGCTTAACCACAGCCACAGAAGCTGCAGTTTGTACTGTATTTTAGGGAATATGTTTGAATGTTTGATGCTTTAGTACATTCAAGAAATTTGATGATCATGTGAATTTCATCAAGCCGTGATATTTAATGGTTGAAATAATGGAGTCTAAATGTCTGGTTGTAACTCACCAGCATTCAGTTTCTTTACTGTAGTTTACTGGGATAATGCTTCTTGCTTATGTCATGATTCATATGAAGCAAATAAATCATTTCTAACCAACAAAAAAAAAAAAAAGATTAATCTTGTCTTTTACCATACAACAATTAGTCTCAGCTACAAATGAATGACTAATGTCAATAGGTTAAATTATAGTGAGTGGCGTAATAACTTACTATGACATGCTCCCTATTTGCTTGATCCAGTCCTGTTCTTTCCTGAAATGATTTGGAACGTTTTTATGTTCTTTTTTTTTTCCGGCTGTAATGACTAACTAACAACAAAAACCTGGAGCTGTACCACCAATGATTCCCTCAAACAAATCCGCAGCCATGTTGAGCTTCCTGTGAATACTCAAGTGAAACAAAATCAGTACTCACTACAATATCCCCTACATTTGCACAATCAACTTCAATAAATGATTCTATGAGACATATTTGGTAGTTTCCAAACAATCTGAGGTCTATTTGACGACACTTGAGTTGACACTAGAATCAGTATCAAGTATCAGCTTGCACCTGCATTTCCAGATAAATAGACGAAAGATCATATTGTCTTGGGAGTTGGGAACTTGGGATTTTGCACTTAAAATTCGACGGTG
The DNA here is from genome assembly GCF_002994745.2 of Rosa chinensis. Classification (NCBI taxonomy): domain Eukaryota; kingdom Viridiplantae; phylum Streptophyta; class Magnoliopsida; order Rosales; family Rosaceae; genus Rosa; species Rosa chinensis. The sequence goes on from NC_037092.1 coordinate 42,834,993, forward strand.
ACCAACTCCGAGTTCTAAAAATCTATTCCTCGATCAGCTTGCCGCATTCCAAAATCAATATGCTTGAATTTATTATTATTATTATTATTATTATTCATTTAAAAAAAAAAAATTTAAGAGTTGCAGCACGCTGCTCATTGCTCACTTGCTCAGTAACTAGCCATGGCATAAAAAAAAAGTCTTTGATCTTAGGTGAGCCATTATCTGTATTTACCATCCTATTATCAATTAATGAATTTTGAATTGGTAAGCCTATAGAAGATAGAAATGTGCCTGCAATTTTCGGACAGTAGGAATGAGAAGAGTAGTTGAAGCCATTCCCTGACTAGCTGACTACATGTCTCAATAATGGAGCTCCTGCAACTTCTAGATATCTCTTCTTTTAATTACGCTGTTTTACTAAGCAAGACTACGTGAATACTGGTCCACTCATTGATACGCTAAAAGTAAGCGCGCAATTTAACCCTCAAAAATGTCATAGTTAGTATATGGTAAATAGAGATCGTTCTAACCGAGAATTGAGGGTACACATGTAATTGTAAAACAAATAAATAATTAATAAAAGTATAAATTGTAATTTACAAAAATAAAATAAAGAATATGTACAAGAAAACGCAACAAAGGGGGTTTTAGGATTAGGAGTTTGAAAATTGAAAAGAAATAAAATAAAAATATAAAATACATATACAAGATAGGGTGGACGTTAGGTACAAAGATTAAAACCAAATTCATATGATCAAATTTAATTACAAGTCCTATAGTTGATCATCTAAGTCATGAGCGAGAAGTTGACCATGTGAAACGTTAAAAGCAAACGATTTCCCATATTTTACTTTCCTTATTTAATTAATCTAAGTGAAAACACCTAAATTAATCCTACCAAATATGCAATCAAAGTCTAAAAAGTTAGCTAATCAAAACAGTTCAACACATTAAGAACAAAGAAAGGATGTCAACTTGAGTGCACAACCTATTATGAATAAGTTCATTTACTTGCAATCCTCTTCAATTTGTTTCGACTTTTGTCCAAAGCCTTTACTACTTATGATTTAAGTTTACAAAACTATTAGGTGAATTGTTTACCTAAATCAATTACATGCAAATCCTATAAGTGTCGACCCAAATAAGATAAACATGTAAAAGATATCAATCAAGCAAAACCAATTGAACAAACTCACAAAAGCAACTTAGAATCACAACTTATAAGAATCGAAATTTTATTCAAACATAAGAACGGGCTTAAACTTTGCCCTAAATGTTTATGTCAACTAGAAATCAAGTTCATATGAATTCAAAACAAAGAAAACCTAAAAGGTTACAAGGAATAAGATGGAATTACATCGTGAATGGAGATGGTGATGGAGAGCTTGAGATGTAGGACTCTTGCATCTTGAAAGCAAGGCTTCAAAGCTTCACGACACAAGGTGGATGATGGCGGCTAGGAGGTTTCACGGCTTCTTCTTCTCTTCTTCTCTTTGCTTGAAGACACAGAGACTTGAAACTAGAGGATGGAGAGAGAGAGAGAATTTGGACATTGGAATTTTTCTGAGGGGGAGAAGGTGTGTAAAACGTCCAAGGGTGAGGGGGTATATATAGGGGATGGCAAGGCTTCATGAATCTTCTTTTAATTTTCCCAAGAATTATCTGGATGTTCCACACAGCTTCGACCAATCACATAATGCTATGTAAGCCCTGTTGTGTCATCCAACCAATCAAAAATCTCCAAAATAAAGTCCATAATCCTTTAAATATATTATTGCCAAAATATATAGGGATTTTTTCTGATTTTTCTCTTCATTTTCAGCCAAAGAAATAGGAATGAATCTAGACTTGTTTTGGACTTTTTTGCTTGTTGCAATCTCTTGAAATTCTCCAGGAATGTATCTAGACATATTTTTAGTCCCAAAACGTCACTTTTTATGCCTCCTTATATATCTCACGGCAAAAACAATTATTTCACTTAAAATTCACTTCTTTTGCGTCCAAGAAACCCTAGTATACTTAGGTCTCTTCCTTTTTGCCGAAAATCACAATTATTCTGGAAGAATCTTGAGCTTTCTTGTGTCATCTTCAAGCCATGTAGTCTCCTAGTCCCTTCAGGACTCTTCTCATTTCGCCATTTTTCTTCATTTTTTCGACCATGCTTGCTAGTTAACTCAGGAGTCTTGCTTTAACAAAGTTTCCTATTTTGAACAGGATTTCTTGGTTGAATAAGGATTTCTTGGCTGGACCAGGAAAACTTCATTTCTTCTTTTTAGCTCATTTTTGCAACCCTTGTGCCCTGCCTTGACCATTTCCAACATTTTCTAGCTTCTCTTTCTCCTTTAAACTAATTTAAGCTCCATATGCTCCATGGGACCTAAATTTTTGTATTACAATTCCTAAAAATTGAAACTTTTATTAAAATTCGATTTAATTAATAGGAATAACTAAGTAAATATGAGGAAATAACATTCAAAACGTCGCATTAAATGATCCTATTAGATTCCCCCACACTTAGCTTTTGCTAGTCCCTTAGCAAAATCAAAACAAAGACACAATAACAAAAACTAAAAGAAAGAAAAACACTGACACTACACATACAATAACTCTATTGCCTTTCAACATTTTGTCTCAGAAATCTCTTACTTTCACAACATCAAGATTAACACTCAACCAAGAATCAATATTTAGATATTCGAGAGTTAATTCAAACAAATAATCCATATATACACAAGTAGGAATTGGTTGTAACAATGGTGATGGGGTGGAGCTCAGCATGTTTCAAATAAGTATGATTCATATCCTCACAAGGTATATCCACTCTTTCTTCTCTCAGATCAGGGCGATGCTTAAAACCTTATAATCACTCAATTATATGTGAGAGAAAATATTTTGAGGCAATCAAACAGCTCACTTATATAAAAAATGAAAAGCATTTTGTGAATATATATATATTTTTTTCAAAAGATCTCATGAAAGATATCAACTAGTTGAACAAATGAACCCAAGTCATTTCAACTCTTATAACTCATCTCCACAGATCAAAGACTGTCCCATCAAAGGTTGAAATGGGGCTAAGGTTGTAAGGTTTTAAGAAACAAAGGGATAAGGAATTTCACAAAGTATCCTAAAAACCTAGTAGAGCTCATGTAGATGCAGAGAGACTTCTAGAGATCTACCAAAACTTACATAACATCATCCCCATAGAGGCAAACTAAAAAGGCCTAATGTTTTCATGTTGGGCCCAAACTTCATTCTGAACTTCCTTTGAACTCTTGTGAATTGGATAAAGACCAAATTTTCTGTAACGGGCCTTCAATTCAAAACAATCTCCAAACTCACCAAGTATGGGGGGCTAAAATCCATAAACATTTTTTTTTTCTTCCTTTTTCTTTTCTTTTGCCGTACACATTTTTTCATTTTCTTTTTCACGGTTTTCACATAATTTTTTTTTCTTTTCATGGACAAGTCTACCCCCTTACTCGAACTTTCACCTCTTCTAAATCTTCATCCCTAACGCCAAATCCATGTAGTAAGTCTCAAAAGGCAGCTCCACTAAGTTTTTAGAACAAAGGATAGGATTGTAACTATACTAAGGTTCAGGGTTAAGGATTTTAAGGGTGATGAAAGAAAAGGCTTAATGTAGGCTCAAAGGGTTTATCTAGGGAGGTGTACATCTTGTGCACACAATTAGGGACACAGGCTTATTTGGCAATGGTGGTAATTCCTAGGGTACCTCTATCATTTTCAGAATCAGGGACATGTATTCATAAAAGTCTCAACAAGCACATGAGTGAATTCTAGCATTCTCTAGTCCATTAAACTTAATCTATGGCAAGCAATCAATCAGATGAAAGAATAATGAGATCATCAAAACATTGCCAAGAAAATAAGAATATATTTTTAATATTTCACTCCAAGAAAAAGGGACATGGCTCAAATATCTCACATGAGCTTTTATGAATCAAAACTCATCCTAACATGCTCATATTCAGTACCAAGGTCACGAGATCCATATCCACTACATATGCACATGCTTTCCATATATCTCAATTAACCAAAAAATACCATTTAAAATCATCTCAATATTGTGATCCTCTTTTAGCCATAATTTCAGAGATATAGACTCATCCTAGACAGTTGAAAGGGCATTCTATGACTCAAAAATAAAAACAAAGGACTAAGACAGAAACCAAAAAGGTTTTGGACTAGGGCTATTTCATTTCTCCTTTCGGTAACTCCTTTGGTACATGACTAGGTGAGGAGGGGACCAATTTTGGCGGAGCTCAGCTCACTTGATTAGCAGGGGACGAGACCCTTTGCTAGCACTCCTCGAATCCAAACCAAACCTTAGACATCACATCTTAATAAGATGAGCCTAGTTTGAAGTATTTCACCAAAAAATCATTTTGACTCAATAAATAAAAGCAACAAATTTTTTTTTAATTTTTGACATTTTTCGCATTGTCCTCAATGTAATCAATCATAAGCATGCAATGAAACAATTAAGCATATAGGAATGGAATTTACGAAAATCAAGTTTAAAACAAAGGAGAGAAAGAAATAGGGAAAGAAAAACAAATCTACGTTTGTAAACTCCTTCACAACTACTTCTGAATTAGGTTGCCTCCCAAGTAGCGCTTGGGTTTAACGTCTTCTCAGCTTAAACGGGGTTTCCTCTTGTCCTCAGTTGGTTGAGCCTTCAAAGCCTCCGTTCGGGTTTGGAATTGTGTTGCTCGAAAGCTTACCAGTTTCGTGAAACTTGGTCATGAAGTCCACCACTTGTCCCATTTGCTTCTTGAGGTCTACAATTTCCTTGGTATGGTTCTGTTGTCCTTGAACTAAGGCTTGAGTGGAATTAGTTAGTGCCTCAATAATCTTATCATAATTAGGATTGGAAAAATTATTTGAATTAGAAGCAAAGTTTTGAGGAACCCTGAGGCCTCTGAAAGAAGCCTTGAGGATGTTGGAAACTGCCACCAAGAGGGTTCTGAATGTTGTCATTATTGGTCCACTTGAAGTTGGGGTGATCCTTCTATCCAAGGTTATAGGTGTTCGAATATGGGTCATATCTTGGACATTGGGGCGCCCCTTGACTTCCTTGGTATCTTCCTATGGTATTCACACACTCCCACCCACCATTCTCAATTAGCTGAGGACATTGATCCGTAGGGTGTCCTTGGTTAGAGCATACCCCACAAGCAGGGGCTCCTCCTTGTCCGTTAGTGCTCACAACCTGATTCACAAGAAGGGTGAGTTTATTCAGTTTATCCTCAATAACAGGACTAGTGCTTACCTCATTTACCCTACGAGTTGTTTGTCTCACACCATCATACTGTTGGGCATTTAAGGCACGATTCGCAGTCAATTCCTTCCAAACAGCAGGTGATTTGTCCACAAAAGGTCCTCCAGCTGCAGCATCAAACATTTGTCATTCCAAAGGCAGGAGTCCTTTATAGAAGCTCGTGAGTAGGTTCTCGTCCTTCATTTGGTGTTTAGGACATTGGGCGAGTAGGGACTTGAACCTCTCATAGTAGGCGGCATAGGACTCATCTTGTGCATGCTCAATACCACTGATCTTCTTTCTGAGCATGATAACCTTTGATGTTGGGAAATATTTCTCCAAGAAAGCCTTCATCATGGCGTCCCATGATGTAATGTGCCCAGAAGGAAGCTCATATAGCCAGTCCTTGGCTCTGTCAACTAGGGAGAAGGGAAAAGCCTTCAACTTAAGGATATTTTCATCAGCTCCTTGTGGAATCATGCTTGTACATACGAACTGAAACTCTTGGAGATGCTTGTTAGCGTCCTCCATAGTAAGGCCATGAAACACAGGGAGCCTATGCAATAGTCCACTCTTAAGTTCAAAGTCCGCAGACCTCCCTTCAGCAGCAACAGGGTACACAATACTTGTAGGGAGTCCTCCTTGAACCACGGATGAAGATAGTTCCCTAATGGATTGATTTGCATTTACACCCATTTCCTCGTCTTCTTTTTCTTCATAATATGATTGTGGTGGTGGAGATGTTGATCCTTTAGATTCTTCTTCAGATTCTTCCTCCAGTCAAATTCGACCAATCCCAAATGGATCACTGAATCCAGTCAAATTCTCCCAGCACCAGAAAATCAAATCATTCCCAAATGACACAAAATTCAAAGGCTCTAAACCTTTCAAATCTCCCAAACACAAATCCAAAATAAATGGATCATCTACCCATTGAAATCTCAAATGCCGGAACTACATGTGGTTTGATCACACAAAGGGTATGTAGGCAATCTAGAACCAAATTTATCTAGATGCAACCGCGTCCTAAACACAAGATCGAATCCTTGGTCCACTTAAACCAAATTCGTCCCAAGCACTACTCTCATTCCAAAAAAAAAAGCCCTCCAATGAGTCATTCCCCCATTGGAACTCTTGAACTACGAGTGGCTTGATTCCTCTCCAAGGGTACGTAGGCAACCCATTTAAATATCTGGGTGCAGCCGCAAAAACAAATAAACACACATCCTATCAATTGGTTTCTTAATAAATGGAATCAAATGGTGTTTCCCTATAACAAGGGATTGTAATTAAAAGACACATTCTGTTTTGAATGGGTCGAACCCAAAATAATAAAAACTCTATTCACTAAATGAATACAAGTGAAATTATGTTGGGTGACATTTTCGCTCACTGTGTGCAATTTTCTCTCAACACCCATATTTTACTTTCCTTATTTAATTAATCTAAGTAAAAGCACCTAAATTAATCCTATCAAACATGCAATCAAAGTCTAAAAAGTTAGCTAATCAAAACATGTTCAACGCATTAAGAACAAAGAAAGGATGTCAATTTGAGTGCACAACCTAGTATGAATAAGTTCATCAACTTGCAATCCTCTTCAATTGGTTTACACTTTTGTCCAAAACCTTTACTACTTATGATTTAGGTTTATAAAACTATTAGGTGAATTGTTTACCTAAATCAATTACATGCAAATCCTATAAGTGTCGACCCAAATAAGATAAACATGTAAAAGATATCAATCAAGCAAAACCAATTGAACAAACTCACAAAAGCAACTTAGAATCACAACTTATAAGAATCAAAATTTTATTCAAACATAAGAACAGGCTTAAACTTTGCCCTAAATGTTTATGTCAACTAGAAATCAAGTTCATACGAATTCAAAACAAAGAAAATCTAAAAGGTTACAAGGAATAAGATGGAATTACACCATGAATGGAGATGGTGATGGAGAGCTTGAGACGTTGGACTCTAGAATCTCGAAAGCAAGGCTTCAAAACTTCACGACACAAGGTGGATGATGGCGGCTAGGAGGCTTCACGGCTTCTTCTTCTCTTCTTCTCTTTACTTAAAGACGCAGAGACTTGAAAGTAGAGGATGGAGAGAGAGAGAGTTTGGACATTGGAATTTTTCCGACGGGGAGAAGGTGTGTAAAACGTCCAAGGGTGTGGGGGTATATGTAGGGGATGACAAGGCTTCATGAATCTTCTTTTAACTTTTCCCAAGAATTATCTGGATGCTCCACACAGCTTCGACCAATCACATAATGCCATGTAAACTCTGTTGTGTCATCCAACCAATCAAAAATCTACAAAATAAAGTCCATAATCCTTTAAATATATTATTGCCGAAATATATAGGGATTTTTCTGATTTTTCTTTTCATTTTCAGGCAAAGAAATAGGAATGAATGTAGACAAAGAATCTGGACTTGTTTTGGACCTTTATGCTTATTGCAATCCCTTAAAATTCTCCAGGAATGTATCTGGACATATTTTTAGTCCCAAAATGTCACTTTTTATACCCCCTTATATATCTCACGGAACAGGAATGTATCTGGACATATTTTTAGTCCCAAAACGTCACTTTTTATACCCCCTTATATATCTCAGGGAAAAAAAAATTATTTCACTTAAAATTCACTCCTTTTGCATCCAAGAAACCCTAGTATACTTAGGTCTCTTCCTTTTTGCCGAAAATCACAATTATTCTCGAAGAATCTTGAGCTTTCTTGCGTCATCTTCAAGCCATGTGGTCTCCTAGTGCCTTCAGGACTTTTCTCATTTCGCCATTTTTCTTCATTTTTTCGACCATGCTTCCTAGTTAACTCAGGAGTCTTGCTTTGACAAAGTTTCCTATTTTGAACAGGATTTCCTGGTTGAATCAAGATTTCCTGACTGGACCAGGAAAACTTCATTTCTTCTTTTCAGCTCATTTGCAACCCTTGCGCCTTGCCTTAGCCATTTCCAACGTTTTCGAGCTTCTTTTTCTCCTTTAAGCTCATTTAAGCTCCATATGCTCCATGGGACCTAAAAATAGAAACTTTTATTACAATTCCTAAAAATGGAAACTTTTATTAAAATTCGATTTAATTAAGAGAATAACTAAGTAAATATGAGGAAATAATATTCAAAACGTCGCATTAAAATGCTTCTATCACTCATATCACAAAATTTGTATCAGCATTCCTATATTGCAGGTTAAACAGATTTCACTAAAACAAATGTATGAATTACAATTTCATGATGGCAGTTTCTTCTCTTCTTATTCCTCTCCCTCATCATATTTATGGCTCATTGCAGAATCCTATATGTGACGCCAGTGGTTCTTCCTCTCCTTTATATACTTCAAAGAATTCAAGCTTCTTTGGAGCTACGGGCCAGAGCAGCAATTAAGTCTGCTCCAAGGGTAATATATCAACACAGCAAAAGCTTGCACAAAAACACCGCAAACCATTGTGGTATAGAACTATAGATAAAAACTAAAAACATGTGAGAAAAGCCGATAGAAATTATTCCTACTTAAATAAGGCTTGTTAAAAAAGCACTACAACAAACTCAAAAAACCCCAGGTGCCCAAGCTGGAGACAAAGGCCAAAGTCCCAGTCCCAAACAAAACCAGAGCTAGCAGGAGGACAATGTCCCTGTACCTCTTGCCAATCGTTGCTGCCGCCAGTGGCGGACCTCTCCAGCATCGCTTTAAGGCTGAAAATTTGTAGTTCTGCTGCCTGTCTTCTACAAACGCAATTAGCACAAGCCTCAATATAAACCCGCAAATTCCTCCTTGATCGCGCTGCAACATGTACCCCGCTTGCTGAAGGAAAGGAATGCTGATCCAAAACCCACCGGCGTCGATACCATACGATCACCGATCAAGATTCTTGATCCTAAATCAATTAACGCAGCCTGACTAAGGTCAATCACCAATCTGCTGCATACCACCAAAACCACATGCTCTCACTCCGCAAAGCCTTGCAGTCTATGATCTGAAAACCCGTGCCAGCCCCACACGTGATTGACGCTACACTTGGCGATGAAAGTTGCCGTCAACACTAGAAATCTGCTTTCTCGCCAACACTTTATAAATTATTTTTTTATAGCGTCTACTTACTATATAAAATTAAAATACAAATTAGGGGTTTTGACCATTTACCCTAATTCTATGGACTTTTTCCCCCTTACACCACTCACTTATTTTTTTTTTCCCATTAACCCATAATGACTCTAGTAAGTAATAAGTTCTTCCTTAATGCCCAATTAAGTTTTTTTGTTTTTGTTTTTTTAGACTATTTTTCCCTCACCCCTTTGTCACATAGAAAATGGAAGAGAGAGAAGCCATAGGAGACTTCGCAGAAGTTTGGTCACTAGACGCTGGACTCAAGTCACTGGTCACCCGAATTAGGTCATCGGCTGCAAGACTCCGATCATCTATCACCAGAATCCAGTCCGATTTCCGGCCTCCGGACTTCTCTGAAAACCTCTTAGGTAGTCCCCAAAGTGGTCGTCGGAAATCTCATAGATTGTTGGAGAGGTTTACTACCCCCAAAAAGAAATTTATTGGGGGCAACAAAAGTTTATGAAACCTCGTCGGAGGTCCCAAAAGAGGTCGTTGAAAATCTCATAGGTTGCCAGAGAGGTTTATTACTCCCCAATGAACCTTTATTACCCCCCAATAAACCTTTAGGTCGCCGGAATGTGAACTAATCTCCCTAAATTTAGACAAATAAAACTTTGATCAAGGAAAAAGAAACAAGAAAATCACATCAATTCAAAAAATTTATTAGGGGTAATAAACGTTTTTTCTCGCTAATAAATATTTTATTAGGAGACAATAAAACTTTTTTTTTCTTTCCTTCTAGGCCTTCTGCACCCGTTTTACCCAAAAAAAAAAAAAACCAGAGAGGAGATGAGGCCTAAATTGGACCGACCTCCAAGAGACGAGCCACTGCCTGGCTAGCTCTGTCACTGCCACTGTTGTACGATCAATCTCCACACTCTTCCTAAGCAATGATTAACTCTCTTCAGTTGAAAACCCTTTGGCCTCAAAACCTTGAATAGTTGCTTGAACCAAAAATCAATATGCTCAATCTCACAAATAATGGAAATGAAGAATGATCATCAATAGTAAACTAGCCTTACCTAATATGAAGTTGTGATTATGATATCTGCACCAGCTTCAAGATAATCAAGATGAATCTGCTCAAAATTTAAGCAATCAAAACAATGGAAGGTAGGCTCGTATTAGTTAATTTAGTTTTTTTTTTTTTAAAAAAGAGAAAAATTGAAAGCAATCAAAATGGTATAGAGAGAGAGAGTGATAGGAGCATTTTAATGCGACGTTTTAATATTTAACTCCCTATATTTTGCGTAGTTATTTCCTTTACATCGGAGAAAATGACAAGGAAATGAGCTGAAAGACACATGAGAAGGATGTGAGACGTTGGAGATGACAAAAGCAAGACACAAGGAATCTCAGTTGAACTAGGAAAGCAAAAGAAGATTCCATAAGGTTCAAGAACATTTCATGTGAAGAGTCCTTGTTTGACTAGGAATCCTGATGAGCTTAGGAAACTTGAGGGCCTTGGGAGACCATGTGGCTTCAAATGTCTAAAAACTCAAGATTCTTCTAGAATACTTGAGTATTTTTGGCAAAATGAAGAACCCTAGATATTATAGGGCTCTTGGAGGTAAAAGGAGTAGTTTTCGGGGATAAATACATGATTTTCCATGAAAATAAAAGAAGATTCAAGAAGGTGACGTTTTGAACTTATCATGGAGAAATTCAAGGGATTACAACAAACAAAAAGGTTGAAAACAGGTCCAGATACATACCTTGAGCTCCACACTCCATCCTTGGCCTAAATTAAGGAGATAAATCAAAAGATAATCATGTAATTAATGCAAAAATAATCTCCCTAGAATCAAGGTGCTAATTTGAAGGCTTCTTATTGGTTGAATGACATAGGAAGGATGATGTGGAATTATCTGATTGGCTAATGTAGTGTGGATCAATCTTGAAGGCTTGGGGACCAAGTTTCCATCCTCCTATAAATAAGAGCATCATTGGGACGTTTCATTCACCACACCACTTTACACACCACTTATCCCATAATTCTAAACACCAAAAATTCTCTCCATTCTCTAGTCTTCAGAAGGTCTGCATCTCAACCAAGGAGGAGTAGAAGTCATGCAATATATCAAGATCCTAGTCGCCATCCAGCCTTGTGTCGTCCCTAGAAGATTGCTTGCTTTCAAGGTTCTTCAAGTTCTTCATCTCAAGGCTTTGTCATTCATCTTTCACGGTGTATTTCAAACTTTCTTTTGTTTGATTCGTAGAGTTATGGATTCTAGTTAACATGACGTTAAAGGCAAAGTTTAAAACTAGTTTATATGTTTTGAAAGAAAGTTGCGATTTCTATGTGTTGATTTCTATGTTGCTTATGTGAGATTGATTAATTGATTTTGGATTATAGAAAATTTTTATATGTATGTGTTCTTTGGTGGCGAACTTAGGATATATGCATGTAATTGGAGCTAGATTTAGGTAAACAATTCAACTAATAGTTTTGTGAACCTATTTCATAAGTAGTAAAGGCTTTGGACAAAAGTCGAAACCAATTAAGGAGGATTGCAAATAGATGAACTTTTTCATACTAGGTTGTGCACTTTGGTTGACATCCTTTCTTTATTCTTCATGCATTGAATGTGTTCTTGAGTAGCTAGCTTTCTAGACTATGATTGCATGTTTAATAGGATTAATTTATGTGCTTTCACTTAGATTAAATACTCAAGGAAAGTAAAAAAACGGAAATAGAAAATCAACTATAGGAATTGTATTTGGATTTCATTCATATGATTGTGATTTTGATCTTTGTTCCTTGCGTTCCACCCTTGTATATGTATTTTACATTTATTCAGTTTCTTTTAATTTTTAATTTAAAAATTCCAAAACCTCCTATTTGTGTTTACTTGAATATATTTTTATTCTTTGTTTTATTTTTGTAAATAATATTTTATACTTATTTTAATTCTTTATTTTTTTATGCAATTACAGGTGTACCCTCAATCTTCGGCTTGAACGATCTCTCCTTATTCTATACTAACAACTACATTTGCAGGGTTAAATTGCGCGCTTGTTTTTAGCGTACTGGAGAGAGAGAGAGAGAGAGAGAGAGAGAGAGAGAGAGAGAGAGAGAGAGAGAGTAGCGTACGGTGCGAATGAGGTGAGAGGAAGTGAGGAGGCAATTAGCGATCTAGAGAGATCAACGTTGTGCCAGTCGATCTCGGTCATCAGAACATCGTTGATGTCGGCCACGCCGCTGGCCTATATGTGAAACTCAGTCATTGATGATGACGACACAATTTCGATGCTGATCGAGGGTGAATCGCTCAATGATTTTCCAGTGTCTTTGCAATCGAGCTTGGGGTTAGAGCGGTCGGTGTCCAAAATGACATCGTTCTCCTAGTGGTGGCGCTGAGGCCCTGTCGCATCTAGAGGAAGTTGTTAGTGGCTAAAAGAAAACAACTAATTATCAAGAAAGAAATTAAATTCGGATTTCAAATTAACTATCTTGCAAATATCGATTCCAATTTCACAAATGCATGCATTTTCTATTTGTGTTAAGTCCCGTATCTAGTACCAATCAAGGCTACTAAACCAATTATCATTTTGGTGTATTGATTATGCCGGTTAGGGCCACAATCAACTCTCTAATTTAGGCATTATGCCGGTCAAGTCCACAATATCTAAAATTAGAGTCCTGGAGTGTAAGATAATAGAGACCCAAGCAAGCTTAGCTACAATTAAGCTAGCCAAAAGTCACTACACTTAAATCCTTGATGCAACAAGACTAATAAGTTATCAATTTATCAATCTATTCATCTCAATTTCCCATGACATAATTTCAAAGGTTGACAAGGCCTAGAAACATGCTTCTAAGGACCAATAAATTCGGATTTAAAGCATACACAATGGAAATTGCATTTATTAAAAGTAAAGCATCGATCAATATTTCTACAAGATGAGTTAGAGTTTCACAACTCTAACTCCCAAATCGAACTACTCAGAACCCATTATCAAATACATCACTAAAAGCATAGAAAAGTTATGAAAGAGATAATAAGGAAGAGAGATGAGAGTTAGCTTGGTCACTTCTAGTTATGGGCTAGTATGAACCAAGTAATTTCTTCACTCAACTACCTACAAATGGATGTGTGCTCTTGATGATGATTCACTTGAAGCCTTGAGTGTCCAATCCCAAAAGATGAAATTAAAAATGAACATGGGAAGAGGAGAGAGTGTGAGGTGATGGGTGAGAGAAGAAAATGGAATAGTGGCGGTGGGTGTGTTGCGATAGTCGGGAAATAGGGAAAAAAAATAGAAAATAAAGGTCTCCCCCTCTGGTATTTCCGTATTTGTGAGAGAGGAGAGATTACATATGTGGGTGGCTGATGTTTGGGAGTGGACAAAGAGAAAAGAAAGAAGAAGAAATAAAAGAAAAAGGAAATAAAAAGAGGGGCACGTGCAGATGATGATGGCTAATTAAGCAAGTTGATTTCAATCCTTTGACACACGTGTAGCACCATGTTTGTTAATTAAGTTAATTAAACAAAATAATTAAATATTTTGTTTAATTAACAATTCTCCATCATTAATTTTTTTCTCTCCCCCTTTTTCTTCTTTCCTTCCATTTTCTTCTCTTCTTCTTTTGCTTTCCCCAACCTTAAACCAATGATTTTCACATATTTGCTTGCCTTGACAGGTTGACCATTGTTGACTTTTTGCCTTTTTGTCGATAACTCCAATTAGCTCCATTTTTGCACAACTTCTACCGAAATCTACAACTCCGCTTATTTACTACAAAATAAATTAAAATGGATTAATTACATAATAATTAACATGAAAATTAACTTAATTATAGAGTTTTAGATACAATTACATGCATAAAAATGCGTTTAATCAGTGGCTGCACTAGCGATGATCGAGTTCCAGGGGTCGGAGCCTTCTAGAGAGAGAGACAGAGATGAGAGTTGAGAGAGTGGCAATGGCATGTAATTCATTAATCAGGTTGAGGGTAGAATAGTCATTTCCCTTTAAATAAGGCTAGTATGAATAAAAATATGTTGCCGAGATAAGTGAGATAATTTTGGCTCATTTTGATGCTTTGGGTCAAAGACCTTTTCAAGAAAGGAATTACCACTACTAAGGACTTTTACATTAGCAACCGGGTGCAGTACGTACTACATGTTTTGATTAATTAACTCTCTCGTGCGATTCAGTCATGACAGTTGCAACTAAATAAATTCCTGGAAAGAAAGACAAAATTAATCCAACTATTTCAGTAAAAAGAGTCATACATACAAAAATGAATTGCAATACATATGAAAAGAGTCATATGCCTAAGCCAACATGGGTTGGGATCATTCAAAGTTCTTGAGATAAATCGTCAAAAGAAGCTCCATAAAATCAGTTTAGTCTACATCCACATACCTTTGTTCTTTTTCTCTCATCAATGGCCTCTTTGTATGCAAGCGATAGGCAGTTTAAGCCGAACTACTTCTACACGTGGGTGAAGCCCTGAAGGCATGAAACTCTCGCGTCTTGGAGGAGTTGAAATTGAATCAAATTGCTGTTATGAGAACGTGGATAGAATCCACATCGTGCACTTCTTTTTGTTTGTTGCAGATTATCATTTTAATTTTTTTTTAAATTTCTTATTTCATTTTGTATTTGACCACAATGATCTTTTTACATATGTTTCATTTGTCAATTTTTGTCTATATCATGGATAATAGAGTAGTGCTAGGGATCCCAAAACTTTGTACCAAAATTACTTACCAAATGACATGGCACATGCCATATCATCTGTTTCTTTGGGATTTCTGTTGATATGGTTTTCCTTGTTGGATATAATAAATTTCATGTTTTTTCAAGAATTAAGAAAACTTGTATTAAATAAAAGTCACAATTAAACAAAGGGAAAATTTCACAAACAGTACACCAAGTAAAGGCCACTAATAATTCTTATACATAAAGTTCCAAACCAATCATTTCGGTACATGAAATCTGAAACTCGACCCATTATCAGTACACGACGTCATTGACGCCGTTAATTTGACACCAAAATGTCTATTATGCCCTCAGTTCTCTTTCTTCTATTGTTTTTTTCCTTCTTTTTTTTACCAAAAAAAATGAATTAGAGTGTGAAAGTACCAAATTACCCTTTTCTGCAAGGTAATATTTAGCGGCGTCATTGACAACGTCTACATAGTGGGTCGGGCTCAAAAGTCCATGTACCAAAATGTTCAGTTTGGAACTTTATGTATGGAAATTATTAGTGGCCTTTACTTGGTGTACTGTTTGCAAACAAAATACTGAATTAATTTAGAAAGGGAATAGATGCAGTTGTTCTAGCAATCTGGCCCTCTGCAACCTTGATGCCCAGATCAAAATATATATTAGAAAAAAAAAAAGCAATTCCCACATGAAAGATTATAACTGGGTATTTGATGTTTGAGTTTTGAATTGATCTATGCGAGCTTTCTTAATGTCTTTCTTTATTTGTTTCTTACCTAAAGCTTTTGCAACGTTGTTGAGGCCTTGAAACCATGGCTTATTCCGATCATCATTAGATAAATAGAACTGAGCAGGGATGAGGTCAACTAGCTTGTCTGTAAATTAAAAATGCTGATGGATAATAGACTTTAAATAAAGAATTGGATAAGAATCAATAGTCTCCCTGTCCGTTTTATTCTTCATCCTTTTCCCCATTTGAGCAAGATGAAGCCAATGAATAATATTGGTTGCTCTTCATGACAAGCCGTGTAATTATATTTGTAATTGCTTTGATTTTTATAAAACATTAGGGTTTTGATAATATACAAAATATTTTCTCAAAAACATTCTATTTTTAAATTGAAAATAAATAAATCCAAGTAATTGAAATTTATGGAATGATATTGATGAAATGGTGTATGCCACATCATTTGGTACTCAATTTTGGTATAAATATTTGTTGTCTCAAGCATTTTCCTGGATGATATAGAAACTTTCAAAAATTGGTGAAGTCTTTGACACCAAAAGAGGGCATCACTTTATAGTAGTAGAGGTTAGTATTGTTTACCAATTCTTAAGAATATTAAATTAATTTGGTAAATTAAAATACACCGATAAATGCTGTAATAATCTTTTGACGGTGATGCTCTTTGCAATAGCAGATTCTTCTGGGTTGGTGACCTTCTCTCTTGCATCTCGATATGTTTCGCTATTAACCTTATGATTGAGGTCTCTGTAGAGATAGCCTCTACAGTTTGAGTCACAAGTCTTTGTTATAATAGGTTATACGATTGTCATTGTTGGAAGATGGAAGACATGTTCGATATCCAATCATTGTTGAAGCCAAAAGGCTTTGGAAGTCACGCCCCTGATTTTTAACACAAATAAAAATCGATATATAATCTCATAATTATACATGCATGATCGTTCAGCCATCAATATAAAATACCTGGAAAACTTTTTCCCTTTAAACCAGGTACATACTGATACCCTGAACCCTCAAAGTTAATATATACTCACTCCACAGAGTTATATATTACACAAGCTTACGAATTAAATTGTCAACAACAAAATAATAAGTAAATGCTCCTCAGAGCTCACTACAAGCAGAAGTCATAATAACGGTAAAGTCACAAAATTGACTTCCTACCGTAAAGCTGCTAGCACGCTATCTCAGATTCAGCCACGATTTCCCTGACCTGTTGGATTAACCCCTACACCGTTTGAATGGTGCACCGGGTTGTCACACAACAAAACCGGTAAGCTTTTGCAAGCCCGTATGAGTAACTCAAAAAAAACACCACACAACTCACACCAAAACGAGGAAAACCTTTCAACTCGAGAATAAGGAAAACATACCATGCTTCCCAAAAAAATACTCTTTTCCCAAAAGAAAACAATGAAACTCACACCGTGACAAAATCATATAAATCGTTAACCTAACAATTCAAATATGATAAATCGATCTAACCTCGACAAAACATTAAATTGGTCCAACCTGGACAAAACAACAAATCGGTCCAACCTGGACAAAACATCAACACACGTCAATCATATCTATCGTTAACCTAACAAATAGAATATGATTCTATGGTCCAACTTGGACAAATTATGTACCCAGGAGTCTTAAGTAACCTACTTAGATCCATGAGGTACGATGGCAGACAGACTAGAGCTCTAACTGAATCGTAACCTGTCACCCGGCCAAGGTTCAACCTTACGATATAACATTGCCATGAGGATGCAACCTGCAACCCAGGATCCTTAGGCCAACCTAACCCTCAGATTAAAACATCAAACGAGTCGCACTGGACCCAAAATGTTCAATAAAAACAAATGGAGAAATCACAAACTGTGACTCTCAAATCCTCAGACCACCAGTCGTCAGATTAAAACATTTAAAATGGTCATACCGAACCTGAAAATGTTACCCAACCCAAAAGGAGAAATCATAACCTGCAACTCCCCAAATCCTCAAACACTTTTCAAAACAATAGAAATACTATTTCCCACCATAATTGTTTTCCGAAAATCCACATCACAAAACAAGAATGAACTTACCCACACATTTATATTTCACGTAAATATATATATATATATATATATATATATATACGTGGTCATTCACTCAGGAATGCCACTAATACCAACTATAGTTTGCAGTTACTAAATAACTCTCAAAACGATAAAGGTAATTCCGTTCGTAATGAACCTTGTGAGATTACTCACCTCGAAATTCCCGCTGCATCTTCAATATAGAACAAAGCAGCCAAACCAAAAAACAACGTCCAAGAATACTTCGTCAAGTACCTAATCACACACGGTTTCAACTTAGTAACAATTCACAAACGATTTAAGTTCGAAACCCCTGTTTTGAACTAAAATCTCCAAAGTGGCGCCAATCGAGGCAAAACCACATCTGAGACCACCCGATATCTCTGGAATACTTCAACGATCGATATGTCAAAAGCACAAGTTGATCGGAAACTCAAATCCTCACGGATCGAATCATCGAATGGTCCGAAACCGTAAAACTCACAACATATTCATTCGATCTCCAAAAATTATATATTATATATCAAAACGCTCGTATCGACGAGTAGATGATATATAAAACCAGAAACTATCCATTACATGGCCTGAAGGCCGCCACAGTCAGTGGTGCAACCACCACAACCACCACCGGCCAAAACTCAAAACTAGATTAATCCAACCGTCCAAAATGTCAAGAACACCAAATAAATCAACTTTAATACCTGGGGTTCAAGCCAACTCAGCCTAGATCACCGCCTATCGTAGCCATAAGCCACCTTGAACTGTTCACCTTGACTTGATCCGATTCCGACGTGAATCGATCCAAACAAACACTACAGATCGATCAAGGAGGCTCTTAGGAACTCAACCAAGAAAACTTGAAGCCATGACGTCGCCGGAGCAAGGATTTCCAGTCTGGTTCGAATACCTCAATCTGTGCCGCCTTGCAGCGCCGCTGTGGAGGAGAATCGACGTTAGAGTCCACCACAGGGAGGAGGGGAACAAGGAGGCTAGTCGATTTGGAAAGTTTCGCCGTGGGAGACCGCCGGAGCTCGCTGGAAAAGTCGGGTCGGATTGACCGGATCCAGGTCGGGTCAGTCTAAAATCAGGAGAGAGAACGGAGAGTTTCTGGAAATGGAAACTTGCCAAATGAAAATAGTAACCTTCCAAAAACAGAAACCCCTATATATAGTAACTTTCCAAATTTTCAAATGCTCATAACTTTCTCATACGAACTCCGATTTCCGCGTTCCACATATCCACGAACTCGTGTCGACGCGCTCTACAAGTTTCATGAAAAAAGTTTCTGGAGAATCTCAATGTATAAAAGGTCAACCTTGAACCCCCTCGCCCCCCTAAATCCACACTTTTTGAAAAAAAATTCATCCTAAACACTTTCTCTCCATCCACGAGCCACGAAACCATCCAAGAACCATAAATTAGATTTCAAAAAATCCTCAGAAAATAAATACGAATTTCCGGGGCATCACATTGGAAGACTACCGTTAAAGTAGTAGAATGTAGTGTGGTTTAATCCATGCACTACAATGCAACTGTAATAGATTGTTGGTGGAAGGCGATTCCAAATTTGTTATTGATTGTATCAACAAGCTTTGCGACCCTCCTTGAAAAATCAAGATGCTGGTTAAAGACATTCAGCATCTTGCTGATTCTTTTTAGTCTATTTCCTTCACTCACATCCCTTGTGAGGTGAATTTTCTTACCGATGTAATTACTGCACAGGGCCTCTATCCTGAGTTGCGTATTTGGCGAAATGAGCTCCCTCTTTCAGTCTCTTCTATTTTTGTTTTTGACATTAGCGGTAATGGTGTTGTAAGAGGTTTTAAGGTCGAGCAATTCTATATACATATCCCCTTTTTATCAATACACACCCAATATTTTTTTTTTTCCATTTTTCCTTTCCTACCCTTTCTTTTTCTCCCTTACCTCTCTCCCCAACCGCACATGTTGCCAAGGCCTTACCTTTTCCGTTCTTCTATTATTAAGGTGTGACCTTTGATGTTTAAACTTTAAAGGTTCGACGAGAGAGAGAGAGAGATGTTGTTGACAACAAATGCAGTCGGGGATAGAGACAAGGGAGAAAAAGGAATGGTAGGAAAGGGAAAATGAGGAAAAAACTGTCAAAAAAAAATTATGGGGTGTGCATTAATAAAAAAAGGAATGTGTATATAGATCAAATTACTCTTTAAGCTTTAATGTATTTTTTCTTCTAAAAAAAAAAAAAAAAAAGGGGCCGTGACCACTTACCCAATTTCAGCTTAAAAATTGCCCATTAATTCCACTAAGAGTTTTTTTAACCCATTTACCCAATCTAACAACTATTGACGGTTTTGCCCCCATTAAACAAATTAAAACTCATCATCTCTCTCTCTCTCTCTCTCTCTCTCTCTCTCTCTCTCTCTCTCTCTCGGCTCTGACGGGACCGGAACGGCTATATTAGATTCCTCCAGCCTCAGGTCGCGGCCCTCCATCTCACACCCCTGATTTTACACACACGAAAATTGATATATATAATCCCATAATTATACATGCGTGAAACGTTCAGTCATCAATACCAAATACCTGGAATTTTTTTCCCTTTAACCCAAGTACATACTGATGCCCTGAACCCTCAAAGTTAATATACACTCACTCCATAGAGTTATATATTACACAAGCTTATGAATTAAATTGCCAACAACAAAATAAAACGTAAATGCAGCTCAGAGTAACTATACAACGGAAGTCCTTATCAACGGTAAAGTAAAGTCACAAAGATAGCTTCCTACCGTAAAGCTGCACAGGCGCCACCTCAGCTTCAGCCACGATTTCCCTGACCTGCAGGATTAACCCCTACACCATTCCATTGAATAGTGCACCGGGTTGCCACACAACAAACCCGGTAAGCTTATGAAGCTCGTATGAGTAACTCAAAACCACAAAGCAAAACACATTTCTTAAGTCACCTCAACCTAAACACGATATACACACAGCTCGCACCTACGTCCATCAATTCCATAATTTTTCATATCGTGTCTACATAAGTCAACTGGTGACTACAGCCTTATGTTTAGATTCTCAACTAGCGTCCCATTACACAAATTCAATCAAACAAGAGTTTCTCAAGAAATGTTTGATGTCATTCTAACGCCCTACGGCGAATCCCAAACCACGCTCATTCCCTCCCCACTAGGAGCCTTTTTGTCATCAACATGACATCAAGGTGAAAAACAATGAATCACCTTCCTATCATCACCCTAGAGTACAATTCATCACCACTATGGCTCTTAATGTAAATCAAACCATCAATCAATACAATCAAGGAGAAACAAGGCAATCACATATCAAAACAAGCAAAACAATTAATAGTAACCCCTACATATAATTTAGTTCAGGATGTCACATTAAGTCAAGCAATTCAAGTCAAAGTAGTCATCGAAGTCCCACACTCTGACGTCTGTAGGTAGCCCCAACCATCACAGCAGTCTTCTCGATTATCACACTGATCATCTCACAGATTCCACCGGTCATCACCCAGATATTCATCATCCTACTGATCATCACATAGATTTCAAGGATCATCACATAGATTCACGAAGATATCGCCAATCATCACATAGATAGCGATCATCACATAGATTTTGTCGGTCATCACGTAGATAGCAATCATCCTACTAATCATCACAGAGATTTCAAGGATCATCACATAGATTCACGAAGATATCGCCAATCATCACACATATAGCGATCATCACATAGATTTTGCAGGTCATCACGTAGATAGCAATCATCCTACTAATCATCACATAGATATTGCTGGTCATCACATAGATTCACACAAGTATTGCCAATCATCACACAGATAGCGATCATCACCTAG
Source organism: Rosa chinensis (assembly GCF_002994745.2). Classification (NCBI taxonomy): domain Eukaryota; kingdom Viridiplantae; phylum Streptophyta; class Magnoliopsida; order Rosales; family Rosaceae; genus Rosa; species Rosa chinensis. Next base: position 42,856,732 of record NC_037092.1, read on the forward strand.
ATTCATGGCTAGTCATCACACAGATATCAACCATCCTACTAATATTCCTACACAAGCTTTACATGACAATCATCACAAAGATTCATCATACTGATGTCATCGATTCATCACACAGATATTCCTACACAAGCTTTACATGACAATCATCACAAAGATTCATCATACTGATGTCATCGATTCATTACACAAATATTCCTACACAAGCTTTACATGACAATCATCACAAAGATTCACCACGAAGTCACTAATACATGAATATATATGTATATATATATATATCCCATAATATATATATAGACACACATAGTCATCCACTCATAAATGCCACTAATACCAACTATAGTCGTAGTTAACCTAATAACTCTAAGACAATAGGGTAATCATGCTCATAACAAATATCGATCATATTCATAACAAATATCGATCCTGCTCATAACAAATATCGATCCTGCTCATAACACATATCGATCCTACTCATAACACATATCGATCCTACTCATAACAAATATCGTGAGATTTACTCACCAAACGATAAAGGTAATCTGTTCGTTAATGAACCTTGTGAGATTACTCACCTCGAAATCCCGCTGCATCTTCAATAAAGCACAAAGCCGCCAATCCACAAAATAACCATCCAGAATACTTCATCAAGTACCTAATCACATACGGTTCCAACTTAGTGACGATTCACATTTGATTTAAGTTCGAAACCCCTGTTTTGAACTAAAATCCCCAAAGTGGCGCCAATAGAGGCAAAACCACATCCGAGACCTCCCAAAGTCTCCGGAATACGTCCACGATCGATGTGACCAAACCACAAGTCGATCGGACGCTCGAATCCTCACGGATTAAATAAATCGATCGGTATGAAATTGTAAAAATCATAACAATTTCATACGAACTCCAAAATTTGCATATTATATATCAAAACGCTCGTATCAACGAGTAGAACATATATAATACCAAAAACAGTTTCTTAAGTGGCCAGAACACCGCCGCCGGCCAAAAACTCAATATTTCACAAAACTCCCAACATCAAAAAGCTTCATCTAAGCATGCTTGTGAATTCTCATAACTAGCTCGAAGTCAGAAAACAAGCATAAAGGGTCGAAAACTACCTCACAAGCCGTGACCAGTAATCCAATCTGAGTTGAGCCAAGTTTTACGTGAATCGATCCAAACAACCACCAAGGATCAATCAAGGAGGCTGCTCTGAGCTCCCCAAGCTCAACTTGAAGCCCCGCTGACGTTGGAGATCGGAGAACCGATCGGGTCCGAAAACACCTAACTGCGCCGCCTTCTACCGCAGCAACCATCAAGAATCGGTGCTAGAGGACACCACAGGGACGACCAGACGGAGGAGACGATCCAATCTGGAAAGTTTTGTCGCCGGAGACCGCCGCAGTTCGCCGGAAAAGCCGGGTCCTGGTCGGGTCAGTCGGATTTCTTCGATACTGAAGTGCAGCCGAGAGAAAAGAGAGAGAGAAGAAAGCTTTCTGGAAAAGGAAATAATGAAAATAGTAAGTTTCCAACTTGAGAAACTTCTATTTATACCAAAATGGAAATTCCATCCAATGGCCATAACTTTCTCATACGAACTCCGATTGATGCAAACCACATGTCTACGAACTCGTATCGACGCGCTCTACGACTTTCATGAAGGACATTTTTGGAGAATCCCAACATATAAAAAGTCAACCTTGAAGCCCTCCTAAAGTCATACTTTCCAAATAATTAATTCGTCCAAAACACTTCCGCTTCGTCCACGAGCCACGAAACAGTCCAACAACCATAAATTAGATTCCGGAAATTCCTCAGAAAATAAATACAAATTTCCGGGGCATCACACTCCATGCCATGCCCATCGTCACCTCTGACTCCGCCGACTCCCTGCCCGTCCTAAAACGCAGCTTCTGCAGCACCAGTGATGTGGAGGTATTGTCCAGGCTGAGCCGGAGCCAGTTGTTGAAGGTGGTGGTGAACTCGCCGGTGGTGCAGATGAGGATGTCGGATCTCGGTGGAGCAGCTGGATTTGCTGAACAAACAGAGCGTCATCAGGTCCATGGATCCCTCAGCTGCACCCAACGTTCGATCGTTGCAGAGGTTTTCTCGGTTTCCTCTGATATGGAGACGTTGAGAGATGGCGGCTGTGATGGTGGAGAGTGCCGGCGTGGGGCACCTGCAGGCATGGATGAGGCCGGTACGGACGAGCAAGCAGGGGTGTTGCTACGTTGGGGCTGGGACCGATTGGAGATGGGCTGCAGGTGAGCGACTGGAGAAGACGAAGGTAGTCCGGTAGGAATCGTGCCGGAATCGGGCTGGAGGAGCACAGGTGTCCACAGGGGAAGCGTGGGTGGCCGGAGAAAAATTCTGATGGTTTTTTTTTTTTTTTGGTCTTCTGATTTTGATGGGAAGAGCTCCGAGAATGGGGAAGGAAAAAAAAGTGAACGTTTACAGTTGAACATATAAATTGATCAATTATGTCTGTAGTGTATTCATTTTGGTTCACTTGAGGACAATAATATGATTATTGGAGGGTAATAATATGATTATTGGGGCAATAATATGAGTATTGGAGGGCAATAATAAGATAACTGAGGGGCAATAAAATGTTTATTAGGGCAATAATAAGATTATCGGGGGGCAATAATAAAATTATTTATTTAGATAAACCTCCGAAATCTTTCAAATTTCAAAACATCTTCATTTTTCACTAATTATTGATCCCCGATAACAAGTTTATTGGGGGGGGCAATAATATGATTACTGGATATTATTGGGGGGTAATAAAATCAGACGTCGGAATCCGGTCACCAATCCGGTAGTCGGATTCGGGATTCAGGTCACCGGTCGCCGGATTCCGATCATCGGTTGCCGGAGTCCGGTCACCGGAGGATAGCATGGTGGAGGATGACTTTTCTCTCTAAGTGAGAAAGAAGGAGAGGGCAAAAAGTCTCAAAAATAAATAAAAAGAATAAAAAAAGAATTAATTGGGTATTATGGAAATAATCCCTTAGAGTGTTTTGGGTAAATAGGGTTAAAAAATTGTTAGTGGAGCAAGTGGGCAATTTTTAAGCTGAAATTGGGTAAATGATCATTTCCCAAAAAAAAAACTCCATGTTCGGTTCTTGTTTGGCGGCCAAGTGAGATCTTTCGGCGACACTATTCAAGTCTAGTCACACTACTCTTAGTCAAAACATATGATTGGAAACTTCCCGGCCAACTAAATTAGTGGATTTTATGTTGAATTTTTGGGCAGGAGGAGGGAAGCAGGTCTTATGTGTCGATTATCAGGGGTTTACAATAGGACAACGGACAACCTATTATCAGAATCAAATATATGAATTGGAATCAAATTTAATGCAGGAGAAATTTTTTTACTAGCACTATAAAATTAAAATAGAAGATCTCCTTGGATAAAAATTAAAAACAGTGCATCAGTATGATTAACTTCACATTTTCTCTGGATTGATGCCATAGGAGTAGATTTGCTGTCGTCACGTGAATCTTGCGCACTACGTTATCCAAGGAAAGGAGGAAACAGCATGAGACTTTTGGACTACATAAACGCATTTATTCAACTCTCTCTCTTGTAGTCATTTCTCAGTTCACTTATAAAAGCCACACACTAATCATTCATTTTGAAGTTTTAACACAAACCATGGAGCTGTTTGATCCATCAATACACGCCGTCTCTGCCTTTTTCTCATTCATGTATTCAGGTACCGATTTCCTTCTTAAACCCATTTTCATTCGTGGGTTTTCTGGCTCATTACATCTGCTTCTGTTATTTGTGTTGCTTGTCTCCTGGGTGTGGAAGAAATTCAAGGGGGGTGAAAGAGGAGGTGACCCAAAAGAGGGGTTTAGGAAAACTGAACCTTTGCACTTTAAGCCCACTTTAATCTGTTGTCTTGGTGTTTCTGCAGTTAGTGTTGGCTTTTGTTTATTCAACTACTTTTCCTGGTCTAGATATGGTTGGTCTGAAGAAAAGCTAGTGACCCTTTTTGATTTAGCAATTAGAACACTTAGTTGGGGTGCAGTTTTTGTTTACTTGCATACCCAATTCTCTAATTCTGGTGAATCAAAGTTCCCATACTTACTCAGAGTCTGGTGGGGTTTCTACTTCTCTCTTTCATGCTATTGCTTTTTCGTAGACATTTTTCTTTACCAAAAACACGTTTCGTTACCCGTTCAATCCTTAGTTTCTGATGCTGCCTTCCTTATCTCTGCTTTGTTCTTTATATATGTGGGGTTTATTGGGACGAAAGAGGGTAGAGATACCCTTCTTGAGGAACCCCTTTTGAGTGGCACAACAAATTCTAGTATAGGTAACACTGCAGAATCAAATAAGTCCAAAGGGGTTGAAACTGTGAAAACCCCTTATTCAAATGCTGGATTTTTCAGCATCCTCACTTTTTCTTGGATGAGTCCTTTAATCGCTGTTGGCAACAAGAAAACATTAAACCTTGAAGATGTTCCTGGACTAGACAAGGTTGATAGTGTAGTTGGGTCCCTTCCAATTTTTAGAAATAAGCTGGAGTCAGAGTGTGGTACTCTTAGCAGAGTTACCACACTTCATCTGGTGAAGGCATTAATCGTCTTGGCCTGGAGAGAGATTCTTTGGACAGCTTTGTTTGCACTGCTTTCCACAATGGCTTCTTATGTCGGCCCATATCTAATCGACACCTTTGTGCAATACCTCTATGGGCGACGTGAGTTCAGAAATGAGGGCTATGCTTTAGTTTCTGCATTTTTGGGGGCGAAGGTTGTGGAGTGCCTCTGTCACAGGCACTGGCTCTTCAGGGGGCAGCAGATAGGAGTAAGAATAAGAGCTGTACTGGTTGCCATGATCTATAATAAGGGTTTAAACCTGTCCTGCCAGTCCAAGCAGTGCCACACTAGTGGTGAGATTATCAATTTTATGACTGTTGATGCTGAGAGGGTTGGTGAATTCACTTGGTACATGCATGAACCATGGACCATCATTCTACAAGTTGCTTTGGCCCTTTTTATTTTGTATAAAAATCTTGGTCTTGGTGCAATTGCAACTTTTGTTGCAACTGTAATGGTTATGTTGGCAAATGTTCCTTTCCGAAAATGGCAAGAGAAGTTTCAAAAGAAACTAATGGAGTCAAAGGATGGAAGGATGAAGGCGACATCTGAGATTTTAAGGAACATGCGGATTCTCAAGCTTCAAGCATGGGAGATGAAGTTTTTGTCTAAAATTAATGACCTCAGGAAGATTGAGACAGAATGGTTACAAAAGTTTCTTTACACGTCGGCCATGACCTCATTTGTCTTCTGGGCTGCCCCTACATTTGTGTCTGTGGTCACCTTTGTTGCTTGCATGCTTTTTTCGAGATCCCTCTGGAATCGGGGAAGATCTTATCTGTGCTTGCAACTTTCAGAATTCTTCAAGAGCCCATCTACTCTCTTCCGCAAACAATATCAATGATAGCACAGACAAAGGTATCCCTTGAAAGAATTTCATCATTCCTTTCTCTTGATGAGTTGAAGCCTGATGTTATAGAGAACCTTCCTAGAGGTAGTTCTGATACTGCAATTGAGATAGTAGATGCAAATTTCTCTTGGGATATATCTTCACCTAACCCCACATTGAAGGATATAAATCTCAAAATTAGCCATGGTATGAGGGTTGCTGTTTGTGGTACTGTTGGCTCAGGCAAGTCAACCTTACTTTCTTGTATTCTGGGAGAAGTGCCCAAGATATCTGGTCTTCTTAAGTTGTGTGGGACAAAGGCTTATGTTTCTCAGTCACCGTGGATACAGAGTGGCAAGATAGAAGAAAACATATTGTTTGGTAAAGTGATGGACAGAGAAAGGTATGAGGGGGTTCTCGAAGCATGTTCGTTGAAGAAGGACCTGGAAATTCTACCATTTGGTGACCAGACCATTATAGGGGAGAGGGGAATCAATTTAAGTGGAGGGCAGAAGCAAAGAATACAAATTGCGCGAGCTCTGTACCAAGATGCTGATATCTATCTGTTTGATGATCCTTTTAGTGCTGTTGATGCTCATACAGGATCCCACCTTTTCAAGGTATTTCACTTTGTCTATTCTAGTGCCATTACATTCAATCTAAATTGAGCCTTCAAAATTGTTCACTCCCTAGAACTACTGACTTATGCAGCTCAAGCTATAAATGCTTCTTTAAAAAATTTGAAAGAGTTGGACCTTCACAATGAAAAATTTACTTGCTATTTGCATTGCAGGAATGTTTGATGGCCCTCTTGAGTTCCAAAACAGTAATCTATGTCACTCATCAAGTGGAGTTCTTACCTGCTGCTGATATTATCTTGGTGAGAAATTTTCTAGTTTTTTGTTGGGATTTCAACTGGTAATTAGATGTGTTATTCTCTGTTCGGTTTCTGTCTACTCAAACTTATTCCTTGTTATTAGGTCATGAAAGATGGAAGGATCACTCAAGCCGGAAAGTTCAATGACATTATGTATTCAGGAACTGATTTTAAAGATCTTGTGGGAGCACACAATGAAGCTTTGTCTGAGCTTGATTCTGTTGGGGTAGGGCCAGGTGAAAAAACAAGCATCAGCGAGGAAGATAACAATTCGACTAGTACTAATGGGGCTGTCAAAGAAGTAGACAACAACGATGTTGAGGATTGTAAAATAGATGATTTAGGTGTGCCAAAAGGGCAGCTTGTTCAAGAAGAAGAGAGAGAGAAAGGTAAGGTTGGGTTCTCAGTGTACTGGAAATACATTACCACAGCGTACGGAGGTGCTTTTGTGCCTTTTATATTGCTTGCGTATACTCTTTTTCAACTTCTTCAAATTGGAAGCAATTACTGGATGGCTTGGGCTACTCCTGTGTCAGCGGACGTGAAACCTCCTGTTACAAGCTCTATGCTTATACTTGTCTATGTGGCTTTGGCTGTTGGAAGTTCTTTATGTGTCCTTTTCAGAGCTCTGCTTCTTGTAACGGCAGGGTACAAGACAGCCACTATACTCTTCCATAAAATGCACTTGTGCATTTTCCGTGCTCCCATGTCATTCTTCGATGCCACTCCAAGTGGAAGAATCTTAAACAGAGTAAGCAAAAGATATTTACAATATTGGCTGATGCAAAAAGGAATCAGATGAACCTTGTGTTCTGCTTTTTATTAATTTTTATATACATTTTTTTTTTTTTTTTAACCCTGTTTCCATGCCCTTCTGATGACTATACTGACTGTTACAATTTTCTTGCAGGCTTCTACAGACCAAAATGCATTGGATATGAACATATCAAATCAAGTTGCCTCCTTTGCCTTCACAATGATACGGCTTTTAGGAATTATTGCAGTGATGTCTCAGGTGGCATGGCAGGTTTCCATCATATTTATACCTGTGATTACAGCCTGTGTTTGGTATCAGGTAATACTTCTGACTTTGTCAGAATTCTGTTACTTGGTGTGTCCTGCTGATTTATATGTCACATGAAATCTAATATGGAACTAATAATCTCAAGTTAGGGCTGCATTATCATTGTTCATGGTTTGTACATGCTCCCTAATTCTCAGTTCAGGCCTAGACATTCCCTAGCTGGCTGCCTTAGCAACTGAAATGTTCTGTTTGATAAATTAATAATATCGGAAACTTCCTCCCTCTCTTGAGAGCTACTTAAATGACTGAACAGAGAGAATATTGTCAATTTTTATCCCATCAAAATTCCATTTAACTGCAACTGCAACCTGGAAGATTTAGTAATTGTATTAATTATGAAAAAAAAAAAAAAAACCCTCACAAACTTATATTCCTGCAGCAATATTATCTACCTTCAGCACGAGAACTATCAAGATTGATTGGAGTACGCAAAGCTCCTGTGATACAACATTGTGCCGAAACAATTTCAGGATCAACTACTATTAGGAGCTTTGACCAAGGATCTAGATTCCAAGATATCAACATGGAACTGATAGATGGATATGGTCGGCCAAATTTCTACACTATTTGTGCAATGCAATGGCTATGCTTTCGCTTGGATATTTTGTCATCCATTACATTTGCATTGTTTTTAGTTTTCTTGATGTCTGTTCCAGAAGGAGTGATAGATCCAGGCAAGTGATAACCATCTGGATTATTATTAATTTTTAGTTTGGATACTATTGTATAAGACATCTAGACATTCTCCACCTCTTATTTGTTTTGCATTTTTCTTTACCATGAAGGCATTGCGGGTTTAGCCGTCACATATGGACTTACCCTAAACACTTTACAAACTATGCTTATATGGAATCTTTGCAATATGGAGAACAAGATAATATCAGTGGAGAGAATACTACAATATACTACTAGTATACCAAGTGAGCCTCCTCTGGTAATTGAATCTAATAGACCAGATCATTCCTGGCCATCACGAGGAAAAGTTGATATGCATGATCTGCAGGTACTTGATATTCTTGTTTACTAGATTCAGGCCATATTCTTGAAATAAATATAGAGTCGTTCATGTCTGAATCTTATGCCATGTTTATGTACATAGGTGCGGTATGCTCCACACTTGCCACTTGTGTTGCGGGGTCTCACATGTACCATTCCTGGAGGAATGAAAACTGGGATTGTGGGGAGAACTGGCAGTGGAAAGTCAACTCTTATACAAACTCTTTTCCGAATCGTCGATCCTGATGCTGGCCGGATTTTGATAGATGGCATCGATATCTCTTCTATTGGATTGCATGATCTGCGGTCTAATCTAAGCATTATCCCTCAGGACCCAACCATGTTTGAGGGAACTGTAAGAAGCAATCTGGACCCACTTGAAGAGTACAAAGATGAACAAATTTGGGAGGTCAGTTGATTTTCGGACGAGGATGATAGGAAGCTGCTTCTTTTTATATGTTGTTCATACTGGTACCTCGTGGCACTAGTACCTAAAAATATCTGTTAATTTTTTTAGGCCTTGGATAAGTGCCAACTTGGAGATGAAGTTAGGAAGAAAGAAGGGAAGCTGGATTCTGCAGGTTAGTTCTATACTTCTATGGCTCTATTCCAACATAGAGGCAATATATGATGCATTTGATTCCAAAACTTAGGTAATAGAAATGCTTTTGTTCATGTTCATGTGGTTGCTGCAGTTGGCGAAAATGGAGAGAACTGGAGTATGGGTCAGAGGCAGCTCGTTTGCCTGGGCCGTGTGCTCCTCAAGAAAAGTAAGGTCCTGGTGCTTGATGAAGCTACAGCATCTGTTGATACTGCTACAGATAATCTGATTCAGCAGACCCTTCGGCATCACTTCTCAGACTGTACCGTCATTACTATTGCGCACAGAATATCTTCTGTTCTTGACAGTGACATGGTTCTTCTTCTAAGTAATGGTTAGTATTGCCATATGATCAATCCTTTTGACTTCCTAATAGTTACCATTGACACTCATTTTTTTTTCAAATTTGTCCTTGTTTCTGTTTCAGGGCTTCTTGAGGAATGTGATTCTCCTGCAAGATTGCTAGAAAACAAGTCATCAGCTTTTGCCCAACTTGTAGCGGAGTACACAGTGAGATCGAATTCCACTCTTTAGTAATTTGACAGACGATGATTACGAAAAGTAGTGGTGACTATATTCTTATTCAGGCTTGTGCTTAACCACAGCCACAGAAGCTGCAGTTTGTACTGTATTTTAGGGAATATGTTTGAATGTTTGATGCTTTAGTACATTCAAGAAATTTGATGATCATGTGAATTTCATCAAGCCGTGATATTTAATGGTTGAAATAATGGAGTCTAAATGTCTGGTTGTAACTCACCAGCATTCAGTTTCTTTACTGTAGTTTACTGGGATAATGCTTCTTGCTTATGTCATGATTCATATGAAGCAAATAAATCATTTCTAACCAACAAAAAAAAAAAAAAAGATTAATCTTGTCTTTTACCATACAACAATTAGTCTCAGCTACAAATGAATGACTAATGTCAATAGGTTAAATTATAGTGAGTGGCGTAATAACTTACTATGACATGCTCCCTATTTGCTTGATCCAGTCCTGTTCTTTCCTGAAATGATTTGGAACGTTTTTATGTTCTTTTTTTTTTCCGGCTGTAATGACTAACTAACAACAAAAACCTGGAGCTGTACCACCAATGATTCCCTCAAACAAATCCGCAGCCATGTTGAGCTTCCTGTGAATACTCAAGTGAAACAAAATCAGTACTCACTACAATATCCCCTACATTTGCACAATCAACTTCAATAAATGATTCTATGAGACATATTTGGTAGTTTCCAAACAATCTGAGGTCTATTTGACGACACTTGAGTTGACACTAGAATCAGTATCAAGTATCAGCTTGCACCTGCATTTCCAGATAAATAGACGAAAGATCATATTGTCTTGGGAGTTGGGAACTTGGGATTTTGCACTTAAAATTCGACGGTGACCAACTCCGAGTTCTAAAAATCTATTCCTCGATCAGCTTGCCGCATTCCAAAATCAATATGCTTGAATTTATTATTATTATTATTATTATTCATTTAAAAAAAAAAATTTAAGAGTTGCAGCACGCTGCTCATTGCTCACTTGCTCAGTAACTAGCCATGGCATAAAAAAAAAGTCTTTGATCTTAGGTGAGCCATTATCTGTATTTACCATCCTATTATCAATTAATGAATTTTGAATTGGTAAGCCTATAGAAGATAGAAATGTGCCTGCAATTTTCGGACAGTAGGAATGAGAAGAGTAGTTGAAGCCATTCCCTGACTAGCTGACTACATGTCTCAATAATGGAGCTCCTGCAACTTCTAGATATCTCTTCTTTTAATTACGCTGTTTTACTAAGCAAGACTACGTGAATACTGGTCCACTCATTGATACGCTAAAAGTAAGCGCGCAATTTAATCCTAAAAAATGTCATCGTTAGTATATGGTAAATAGAGATCGTTCTAACCGGGAATTGAGGGTACACATGTAATTGTAAAACAAATAAATAATTAATAAAAGTATAAATTGTAATTTACAAAAATAAAATAAAGAATATGTACAAGAAAACGCAACAAAGGGGGTTTTAGGATTAGGAGTTTGAAAATTGAAAAGAAATAAAATAAAAATATAAAATACATATACAAGATAGGGTGGACGTTAGGTACAAAGATTAAAACCAAATTCATATGATCAAATTTAATTACAAGTCCTATAGTTGATCATCTAAGTCATGAGCGAGAAGTTGACCATGTGAAACGTTAAAAGCAAACGATTTCCCATATTTTACTTTCCTTATTTAATTAATCTAAGTGAAAACACCTAAATTAATCCTACCAAATATGCAATCAAAGTCTAAAAAGTTAGCTAATCAAAACAGTTCAACGCATTAAGAACAAAGAAAGGATGTCAACTTGAGTGCACAACCTATTATGAATAAGTTCATTTACTTGCAATCCTCTTCAATTTGTTTCGACTTTTGTCCAAAGCCTTTACTACTTATGATTTAAGTTTACAAAACTATTAGGTGAATTGTTTACCTAAATCAATTACATGCAAATCCTATAAGTGTCGACCCAAATAAGATAAACATGTAAAAGATATCAATCAAGCAAAACCAATTGAACAAACTCACAAAAGCAACATAGAATCACAACTTATAAGAATCGAAATTTTATTCAAACATAAGAACGGGCTTAAACTTTGCCCTAAATGTTTATGTCAACTAGAAATCAAGTTCATATGAATTCAAAACAAAGAAAACCTAAAAGGTTACAAGGAATAAGATGGAATTACATCGTGAATGGATATGGTGATGGAGAGCTTGAGATGTAGGACTCTTGCATCTTGAAAGCAAGGCTTCAAAGCTTCACGACACAAGGTGGATGATGGCGGCTAGGAGGTTTCACGACTTCTTCTTCTCTTCTTCTCTTTGCTTGAAGACACAGAGACTTGAAACTAGAGGATGGAGAGAGAGAGAGAATTTGGACGTTGGAATTTTTCTGAGGGGGAGAAGGTGTGTAAAACGTCCAAGGGTGTGGGGGTATATATAGGGGACGGCAAGGCTTCATGAATCTTCTTTTAATTTTCCCAAGAATTATCTGGATGCTCCACACAGCTTCGACCAATCACATAATGCCATGTAAGCCCTGTTGTGTCATCCAACCAATCAAAAATCTCCAAAATAAAGTCTATAATCCTTTAAATATATCATTGCCGAAATATATAGGGATTTTTTCTTATTTTTCTCTTCATTTTCAGCCAAAGAAATAGGAATGAATCTAGACTTGTTTTGGACTTTTTTGCTTGTTGCAATCTCTTGAAATTCTCCAGGAATGTATCTAGACATATTTTTAGTCCCAAAACGTCACTTTTTATGCCCCCTTATATATCTCACGGCAAAAACAATTATTTCACTTAAAATTCACTTCTTTTGCGTCCAAGAAACCCTAGTATACTTAGGTCTCTTCCATTTTGCCGAAAATCACAATTATTCTGGAAGAATCTTGAGCTTTCTTGTGTCATCTTCAAGCCATGTAGTCTCCTAGTCCCTTCAGGACTCTTCTCATTTCGCCATTTTTCTTCATTTTTTCGACCATGCTTGCTAGTTAACTCAGGAGTCTTGCTTTAACAAAGTTTCCTATTTTGAACAGGATTTCTTGGTTGAATAAGGATTTCTTGGCTGGACCAGGAAAACTTCATTTCTTCTTTTCAGCTCATTTTTGCAACCCTTGTGCCCTGCCTTGACCATTTCCAACATTTTCTAGCTTCTCTTTCTCCTTTAAACTAATTTAAGCTCCATATGCTCCATGGGACCTAAAATTTTTTATTACAATTCCTAAAAATTGAAACTTTTATTAAAATTCGATTTAATTAATAGGAATAACTAAGTAAATATGAGGAAATAACATTCAAAACGTCGCATTAAATGATCCTATTAGATTCCCCAACACTTAGCTTTTGCTAGTCCCTTAGCAAAATCAAAACAAAGACACAATAACAAAAACTAAAAGAAAGAAAAACACTGACACTACACATACAATAACTCTATTTCCCTTCAACATTTTGTCTCAGAAATCTCTTACTTTCACAACATCAAGATTAACACTCAACCAAGAATCAATATTTAGATATTCGAGAGTTAATTCAAACAAATAATCCATATATACACAAGTAGGAATTGGTTGTAACAATGGTGATGGGGTGGAGCTCAGCATGTTTCAAATAAGTATGATTCATATCCTCACAAGGTATATCCACTCTTTCTTCTCTTAGATCAGGGCGATGCTTAAAACCTTATAATCACTCAATTATATGTGAGAGAAAATATTTTGAGGCAATCAAATAGCTCACTTATATAAAAAATGAAAAGCATTTTGTGAATATATATATATTTTTTTCAAAAGATCTCATGAAAGATATCAACTAGTTGAACAAATGAACCCAAGTCATTTCAACTCTTATAACTCATCTCCACAGATCAAAGACTGTCCCATCAAAGGTTGAAATGGGGCTAAGGTTGTAAGGTTTTAAGAAACAAAGGGATAAGGAATTTCACAAAGTATCCTAAAAACCTAGTAGAGCTCATGTAGATGCAAAGAGACTTCTAAAGATCTACCAAAACTTACATAACATCATCCCCATAGAGGCAAACTAAAAAGGCCTAATGTTTTCATGTTGGGCCCAAACTTCATTCTGAACTTCCTTTGAACTCTTGTGAATTGGATAAAGACCAAATTTTCTGTAACGGGCCTTCAATTCAAAACAATCTCCAAACTCACCAAGTATGGGGGGCTAAAATCCATAAACATTTTTTTTTTCTTCCTTTTTCTTTTCTTTTGCCGTACACATTTTTTCATTTTCTTTTTCACGGTTTTCACATAATTTTTTTTTCTTTTCATGGACAAGTCTACCCCCTTACTCGAACTTTCACCTCTTCTAAATCTTCATCCCTAACGCCAAATCCATGTAGTAAGTCTTAAAAGGCAGCTCCACTAAGTTTTTAGAACAAAGGGTAGGATTGTAACTATACTAAGGTTCAGGGTTAAGGATTTTAAGGGTGATGAAAGAAAAGGCTTAATGTAGGCTCAAAGGGTTTATCTAGGGAGGTGTACATCTTATGCACACAATTAGGGACACAGGCTTATTTGGCAATGGTGGTAATTCCTAGGGTACCTCTATCATTTTCAGAATCAGGGACATGTATTGATAAAAGTCTCAACAAGCACATGAGTGAATTCTAGCATTCTCTAGTCCATTAAACTTAATCTATGGCAAGCAATCAATCAGATGAAAGAATAATGAGATCATCAAAACATTGCCAAGAAAATAAGAATATATTTTTAATATTTCACTCCAAGAAAAAGGGACATGGCTCAAATATCTCACATGAGCTTTTATGAATCAAAACTCATCCTAACATGCTCATATTCAGTACCAAGGTCACGAGATCCATATCCACTACATATGCACATGCTTTCCATATATCTCAATTAACCAAAAAATACCATTTAAAATTATCTCAATATTGTGATCCTCTTTTAGCCATAATTTCAGAGATATAGACTCATCCTAGACAGTTGAAAGGGCATTCTATGACTCAAAAATAAAAACAAAGGACTAAGACAGAAACCAAAAAGGTTTTGGACTAGGGCTATTTCATTTCTCCTTTCGGTAACTCCTTTGGGACATGACCAGGTGAGGAGGGGACCAATTTTGGCGGAGCTCAGCTCACTTGATTAGCAGGGGACGAGACCCTTTGCTAGCACTCCTCGGATCCAAACCAAACCTTAGACATCACATCTTAATAAGATGAGCCTAGTTTGAAGTATTTCACCCAAAAATCATTTTGACTCAATAAATAAAAGCAACAAATTTTTTTATTTATTTTTGACATTTTTCGCATTGTCCTCAATGTAATCAATCATAAGCATGCAATGAAACAATTAAGCATATAGGAATGGAATTTACGAAAATCAAGTTTAAAACAAAGGAGAGAAAGAAATAGGGAAAGAAAAACAAATCTACGTTTGTAAACTCCTTCACAACTACTTCTGAATTAGGTTGCCTCCCAAGTAGCGCTTGGGTTTAACGTCTTCTCAACTTAAACGGGGTTTCCTCTTGTCCTCAGTTGGTTGAGCCTTCAAAGCCTCCCTTCGGGTTTGGAATTGTGTTGCTCGGAAGCTTACCAGTTTCGTGAAACTTGGTCATGAAGTCCACCACTTGTCCCATTTGCTTCTTGAGGTCGACAATTTCCTTGGTATGGTTCTGTTGTCCTTGAACTAAGGCTTGAGTGGAATTAGTTAGTGCCTCAATAATCTTATCATAATTAGGATTGGAAAAATTATTTGAATTAGAAGCAAAGTTTTGAGGAACCTGAGGCCTCTGAAAGAAGCCTTGAGGATGTTGGAAACTGGCACCAAGAGGGTTCTGAATGTTGTCATTATTGGTCCACTTGAAGTTGGGGTGATCCCTCTATCCAAGGTTATAGGTGTTCGAATATGGGTCACATCTTGGACATTGGGGCGCCCCTTGACTCCCTTGGTATCTTCCTATGGTATTCACAAACTCCCACCCACCATTCTCAATTAGCTGAGGACATTGATCCGTAGGGTGTCCTTGGTTAGAGCATACCCCACAAGCAGGGGCTCCTCCTTGTCCATTAGTGCTCACAACCTGATTCACAAGAAGGGTGAGTTTATTCAGTTTATCCTCAATAACAGGACTAGTGCTTACCTCATTTACCCTACGAGTTGTTTGTCTCACACCCTCATACTGTTGGGCATTTGAGGCACTATTAGCAGTCAATTCCTTCCCAACAGCAGGTGATTTGTCCACAAAAGGTCCTCCAGCTGCAGCATCAAACATTTGTCGTTCCAAAGGCAGGAGTCCTTTATAGAAGCTTGTGAGTAGGTTCTCGTCCTTCATTTGGTGTTTAGGACGTTGGGCGAGTAGGGACTTGAACCTCTCATAGTAGGCGGCATAGGACTCATCTTGTGCATGCTCAATACCACTGATCTTCTTTCTGAGCATGATAACCTTTGATGTTGGGAAATATTTCTCCAAGAAAGCCTTCATCATGGCGTCCCATGATGTAATGTGCCCAGAAGGAAGCTCATATAGCCAGTCCTTGGCTCTGTCAACTAGGGAGAAGGGAAAAGCCTTCAACTTAAGGATATTTTCATCAGCTCCTTGTGGAATCATGCTTGTACATACGAACTGAAACTCTTGGAGATGCTTGTTAGCGTCCTCCATAGTAAGGCCATGAAACACAGGGAGCCTATGCAATAGTCCACTCTTAAGTTCAAAGTCCGCAGACCTCCCTTCAGCAGCAACAGGGTACACAATACTTGTAGGGAGTCCTCCTTGAACCACGGATGAAGATAGTTCCGTAATGGATTGATTTGCATTTACACCCATTTCCTCGTCTTCTTTTTCTTCATAATATGATTGTGGTGGTGGAGATGTTGCTCCTTCAGATTCTTCTTCAGATTCTTCCTCGTGTGGATAGAGTCACAAAGACTTCAAAGGACTTTTTGGAGGGTCCCAGTAATTCGGATTCATAAGTCTTTCGATTCTTGCAGCGATCACAGAGAGTGGAGTATGACTATAAGGCTCGGTCATTCATAGAGAAACTGAAGACACAAATTAAATAAAAATTAGTATTTACAATAAAACAAAGAATTACAAGTATTAATTCAAAAGTATAATGTACAAAATTTTTACACAAAACAAAAGTACACAAGTATAGGAAAACGTAAAAAAGTATTTTTACAAGTAATAAGTGTGAAACAAATGGTTAACAAAAGCTCAAATTCGATTATAAGCCCTTAACCAAGGTTTAGACGTGTGGCCCAAGGGCTCTATCATTAAAACTAGTTGCCCTTCTCAATCTTTTGGTAACTTTTTTCATATCAGGCCAGGTGAAGAAAGGACCGATTTTGGCGGGGCTCGAGACCCACTTGATTGCACTTCTCAGATCCAAACTAGACCTTAGACACCCAGTGCTACTAAGGTGCGCCACATGAGAGAGAAGGGTTGGATGACTAACATTAAAGACAGAGTCCTTCACCTATTCCGTTATGGTTAAAAACTCATAATAAAACTCTCACTCTCATCAACCATTATTATCCACAAAACAACAATTTACACAAGTAACGTATTAACAAGTATTTCTTTTTCTTATTACAGTTTAATTTCAACACTTAGGTACAGGAACAGGGAGTCTCGTTGTGCAATGGGACTGAAACAGCTACCCTTTTCAAGACTATGTTTAATCCAATATACCTTAATGTGTCACAACATTTTCTTTTGTTATAAATATTGTTGATATCGAATCTAATTCCAAGCGGTAAATCAAGTGGACGTGCGGCCCAAGTATAGTCGCCTAGACACAAACTTCATTTCAAATCCTTTGGGCAACCTTACTGAAATGGCCAGGTAGGGGAAGCCGAACACGAGAGGTAGAATCCATTTTGGCATGAGCTACTCCCACATAGTAGTTTAGACCCATTTGCAAGCACTTCTGGATTCAAAAATCCGTCATGAATGTTGTCCCCTTCCTAAACACCATTCCACATAGGCTATACTCACTATGATGAAAAATGTCATAAGTATGAAGACAGTTCAACAAGTGTTAATAAAGGCCGCCCTCAACCTTAAGGGACCTATACTAGGTACCAATAAGGGGTTTAGGCCAATATTAACAAAAGAGACTTCACCTATTCCTCTAAATATATAACTTACAATTAAAACTCGTGCTCAACAATATAAATAACGTCCTAATTAATTTACACTAAGTCTCAAACAATTTATATACAACAATTATAACAAAAACAAGTGATTTTTCAATCCCCGGCAACGACCCCAAAAATTGATACAATAAAAGCAAGCGCGCAATTTAACCCTGAAAAATATTATCGTTAGTATATGGTAAATAGGGATCGTTCTAACCGGGGATTGAGGGTACACCTGTAATTGTAAAATAAATAAATAATTAATAAAAGTATAAAGTATAATTTACAAAAATAAAACAAAGAATATGTACAAGAAAACGCAACAAGGGGGGTTTTAGGATTAGGAGTTTGAAAATTGAAAAGAAATAAAAAAATATATATAAAATACATATACAAGATAGGGTGGACGTTAGGTACAAAGATTAAACCCAAATTCATATGATCGAATTTAATTACACGTCCTATAGTTGATCATCTAAGTCATGAGAGAGAAGTTGACCATGTGAAACGATAAAGCAAACAATTTCCCATTGTTGAAACAAAAAAAAATCACAAAGCCCAAACCTAAAACTGCTTACACGCAAAAAATTGTGACATCCAAGAATAAGAGGTGGATTGGCTCTATTATTCCTTATTATAATATTATGTTATCTTGGGGAATTCAAAATTTAGGGCTGTCACTCGGTCGGTTTGAATCAGTTATAGGTATTACCAACTTCAAAACCAAAGTTTTCAGTTTCAAAACTGAGCTACCAATTACCAACCAAAATTTTCGGTTTTTAATTATATCTACCAAATTCGGTATTTCGGTTTTCGGTATTACTAACTTTAGAACAACTAATTCTTTATAATATAAATTAGAATGAACAAAACTAGGTTTTTGAATTTTATAGTCATAAACTTTGTATTCATCTACTAATTATACATTTCTTTTGTATATATGACATCAAGTTTTAGTAATTTTCAATAAAACTAGGTTATTTAACCATCTTTGACTAGGTTACTTAAAATACATGTTCTATTAATGTAGTATATGTAGTAATGTTCATACTATTATAAAAGTTTTTATGTTTATTTCTTAATATACATGTATGTGTATTGAAAACTGTAGCATATAAATCTAATATTTAGATAATCGGTAAATTCGGTATTTACCAAAACCAAACTAACTTTTTCAGTATTTTCAATTTCGGTTTTATCGGTATCGGTTACCAAAAAGTCGGTTTACTAAACCTAAAACATCGGTTGATATTCGGTCGGTTTGGTAATTACCAAACCAAGTGGCAGCCCTAATTCAAATTATAGCATTCAAGTTGCCGTGATGGAGTCAATTATGCATGAAATGGTGACCTCAAGATTAGTTGCAAGACAGAGTAACAAAAGCAAACAAAAAGTAAGTGTAGACAAAAGAAGAGGCCAGGTACATCCAAACCAAAAGAAGAGGAAGCTGATGAGATCAACCACAGTCTGAGTTGGAAGAGATAATGCAGTTTTTAAATTTCAAAGTTGTTTGGCTCATGCATGCAAATTAACGTCCAAAATGGTTAGTTGGACTTTTCAAATTATGATGAGATCAAAGCCAAGATAGCTATCATCAATTCAAATACCAGCATCTTTGTAGGGAAGCACCGAACACCTATAAACTTGGTCAAATTGAATTTGAATATCAAATATTTCAAATTCATCAAATCGGAGTCATCCTCAACTTTACCTCATCCTTTACTCCCCTATAAAAGGAGCTACTACACCGATGGCAGGGGAGCAGAGAGGCGGAGGAGAAGCAGAAAAGACTAGAGAACGGTAGCAGAAAAGGCTAGAGAGAAGGAACAAGAAATACATCAAGAAAGAGGCGAAGCCCTGTTACAGAAGAAGGAGAAGCGTGCTTCAAGGGGCTAACAAGTGTCGAGAATCCAACAAGCAGATACAAAGGTTGAGGTCTCTCTGATCTACCGGCACTACTTCTTTTCTTTTTACAGCGTCTCTTTTACTTGTGTCACCATGGAGCTATGGAGGTCCCCGGAGCGGTCGTAATCTTGTTTACGATATCTACGATACATGTGTATCAACGAGTGTATGACCAATCTGGTGGAATTTATTTTTAAGCCTTGTTGAGTACCAACAACTGCTTTTGTAGCAGCAAACAAAGTGTCAACATACAAGGCTCCAATGCCCATTTGCTTCCACAACAGCTGTTTTGCAGACCAACAACGCTCACCACCAAGAAGCCTCCTACCTCCTGCCTTCCTTTCCACCCCAACAAAACAAATGGCCTTGCACCACTTGCAAAACAAGCCACACAAAGAACAAACCAGCAGCCTGCAAGCAAGGAGGAAAGGAAATCAGAAACTTGAGACTAAGCTGAGGATACAGAGGCTTGTTCACTTCTCCACAAGAAATCTGGACTCACTTCCTCCACCAAATCCCAGCAAGGAAATGGCTTTTGCTGTCAAAGTTCCTGCCTGCACTTGCTGTCGAAGTCCCTGCCTACACTTGTACCTGTAGCGTTCACAAAGGGCTCCATCAGACAGTGGATTCTAAAGCATGACAAAAAGAACTTGTTCTGGAAGGAAAAGAAGGAGAAGATGACAATATGAAGCCAGAGGATGCTATGCTGCAAATTTGTTCTATTTAAAGCTAGAAAGGAACAAGGAACAGGGCACTCCCCAAATTCATACGACATGCAAGTCGAACACCAATGTCCACTACATGGACTCTTCTCAATCAAAAGAAAACAAAAGCAATATTCAAAAAATAATGCAAGGCTGATAATCTACCTTGACGATCAACGTGTGGCTTGAGTTGTTACCTGCACATTAAGCCATATAATAATGGTAGACAAGTTTTTGAAGCAACAAATAAAAGAAGAAGACAAGTGGTGGTGTTGAAAAAAAAAAAAAAGCAATAGAAGTTTGAGCTTTGATGCATAAAGAGACAAGGCCAAAGTGATGATAATAATGTCCTCTGTAAAGAAATTTTTGGCGGTGGGAAGTCATCAAGACATATGAAGACAAAATGCTATATATAATTAAGGCATAATCTATAGACTATGGCATGCCGCAGCTTCATTTTGAAAGGGGAGTTAAATGGCAAAATGACAAAAACCTTTGTCTAAGTCATTGAAAAAGAAACGTAAAGCAGTCAGTATGCCTCGAAGCGGTGGAGCTGCAGACAAGCATAATGAGTTGAATTTTGACACCTTTGGAGGAGCCACGTTCAGCTGGATATACCTGCACACAAAGAACAAAAATTGTTAATTAAGCACTCGAGACTCATGTGGTAGCTACAAGACCATAAATCGCAATGAGGTAGCAATTGCCCATTATAATGCTCACCAAGTGTTCTGGTGAGAAGCACAAACTGCAATCCCAGCTTACCAGGTGTTCAGAGACACGAAATACATAGACCCAGAAACGCCCGAGAATTTCGATAAAGAATGCTGGCAAATGAAGGCAAATCAAGATCAACTGTCAGAAAATTTCTCCTCTAAATCAAAGAATGAGTTGTTACCCAATACGCACCTCTGATTGAGTGAAGTGCAGAATCAAGGGGAGAACCCTCTTTATATATACAGGGCCATCTCCGAATCAAGTGGACTGAAGTAATCTCCATCTCCAACTCAACCTCTAAGAGTTCAAGCTTATCGAATCATCCAAATCAAAGAAGGCATATACCAGATTGCTTTTTGGGAGTTCATTTTGTCGAGCAGATAAGCTAGGTGTGGAGACGAAATTAGGTGTCCAGGTCTGCATCCATGGGTTGGGCTCAAAGCAATCTTCCATCAACAAATTTTGGAGCAGCATAAAGCCCACTCTCAAAAGCCCGTTGCATAACTTGGCCAAAGTTCAGGCCAGGGCGAAACAAAGTCCATTTCAAATTCCAGGGCCCGTTATGAAGCTCGGCACATTCGGGTGCCCAATTTAAATCAGTGGGCACTCTATTAATATCGGGTGTCCAAATCAATTACTCTGGTATGATTCGGCGACAAGTGAAATGCGGCAAAAGTCCATTGCACATCTCAACATGATGGGTGTCCAAAACAATTACTCACTTGAAGCAAATAACTATGGTTCCGGCGAGAAGTCACAAATCAGAATTAGCGGACACCCTACCAAATTGGGTGTTCACTCAAAAAACTCTATTTGATGGATTCAGGACATACACATCCATCAAACCCAAAGTCGGTACAAAACTGAAAATTCATTCCTAATGAACTACAATGGTTTGATCCCCTTCAAGGGGTATGTAGGCAGTCTAGCGACCTACTAGATGCAACCACAACTCCAAACAGAATCCCTGACTCTTCCAGTCAAATTCGACCAGTCCCAAATGGATCACTGAATCCAGTCAAATTCTCCCAGCACCAGAAAATCAAATCATTCCCAAATCACGCAAAATTCATAGGCTCTAAACCTTTCAAATCTCCCAAACACAAATCCAAAATAAATGGGTCATCTACCCATTGAAATCTCAAATGCCGGAACTACATGTGGTTTGATCACACAAAGGGTATGTAGGCAATCTAGAACCAAATTTATCTAGATGCAACCGCGTCCTAAACACAAGATCGAATCCATGGTCCACTTAAACCAAATTCGTCCCAAACACTACTCTCATTCCAAAAAAAAAGCCCTCCAATGAGTCATTCCCCCATTGGAACTCTTGAACTACGAGTGGCTTGATTCCTCTCCAAGGGTACGTAGGCAACCCATATAAATATCTGGGTGCAGCCGCAAAAACAAATAAACACACATCCTATCAATTGGTTTCTTAATAAATGGAATCAAAGGGTGTTTCCCTATAACAAGGGATTGTAATTAAAAGACACATTCTGTTTTGAATGGGTCGAACCCAAAATAATAAAAACTCTATTCACTAAATGAATACAAGTGACATTATGTTGGGTGACATTTTCGCTCACTGTGTGCAATTTTCTCTCAACACCCATATTTTACTTTCCTTATTTAATTAATCTAAGTAAAAGCACCTAAATTAATCCTATCAAACATGCAATCAAAGTCTAAAAAGTTAGCTAATCAAAACATGTTCAACGCATTAAGAACAAAGAAAGGATGTCAATATGAGTGCACAACCTAGTATGAATAAGTTCATCTACTTGCAATCCTCTTCAATTGGTTTACACTTTTGTCCAAAACCTTTACTACTTATGATTTAGGTTTATAAAACTATTAGGTGAATTGTTTACCTAAATCAATTACATGCAAATCCTATAAGTGTCGACCCAAATAAGATAAACATGTAAAAGATATCAATCAAGCAAAACCAATTGAACAAACTCACAAAAGCAACTTAGAATCACAACTTATAAGAATCAAAATTTTATTCAAACATAAGAACGGGCTTAAACTTTGCCCTAAATGTTTATGTCAACTAGAAATCAAGTTCATACGAATTCAAAACAAAGAAAATCTAAAAGGTTACAAGGAATAAGATGGAATTACACCATGAATGGAGATGGTGATGGAGAGCTTGAGACGTTGGACTCTAGAATCTCGAAAGCAAGGCTTCAAAACTTCACGACACAAGGTGGATGATGGCGGCTAGGAGGCTTCATGGCTTCTTCTTCTCTTCTTCTCTTTGCTTAAAGACGCAGAGACTTGAAACTAGAGGATGGAGAGAGAGAGAGTTTGGACATTGGAATTTTTCCGAGGGGGAGAAGGTGTGTAAAACGTCCAAGAGTGTGGGGGTATATGTAGGGGATGACAAGGCTTCATGAATCTTCTTTTAATTTTTCCCAAGAATTATCTGGATGCTCCACACAGCTTCGACCAATCACATAATGCCATGTAAACTCTGTTGTGTCATCCAACCAATCAAAAATCTACAAAATAAAGTCCATAATCCTTTAAATATATTATTGCCGAAATATATAGGGATTTTTCTGATTTTTCTTTTCATTTTCAGGCAAAGAAATAGGAATGAATGTAGACAAAGAATCTGGACTTGTTTTGGACCTTTATGCTTATTGCAATCCCTTAAAATTCTCCAGGAATGTATCTGGACATATTTTTAGTCCCAAAATGTCACTTTTTATACCCCCTTATATATCTCACGGAAAAAAAAGTTATTTCACTTAAAATTCACTCCTTTGCATCCAAGAAACCCTAGTATACTTAGGTCTCTTCCTTTTTGCCGAAAATCACAATTATTCTCGAAGAATCTTGAGCTTTCTTGTGTCATCTTCAAGCCATGTGGTCTCCTAGTGCCTTAAGGACTTTTCTCATTTCGCCATTTTTCTTCATTTTTTCGACCATGCTTCCTAGTTAACTCAGGAGTCTTGCTTTGACAAAGTTTCCTATTTTGAACAGGATTTCCTGGCTGGACCACGAAAACTTCATTTCTTCTTTTCAGCTCATTTGCAACCCTTGTGCCTTGCCTTAGCCATTTCCAACGTTTTCGAGCTTCTTTTTCTCCTTTAAGCTCATTTAAGCTCCATATGCTCCATGGGACCTAAAAATAGAAACTTTTATTACAATTCCTAAAAATGGAAACTTTTATTAAAATTCGATTTAATTAAGAGAATAACTAAGTAAATATGAGGAAATAATATTCAAAACGTCGCATTAAAATGCTCCTATCACTC
Source organism: Rosa chinensis (assembly GCF_002994745.2). Classification (NCBI taxonomy): domain Eukaryota; kingdom Viridiplantae; phylum Streptophyta; class Magnoliopsida; order Rosales; family Rosaceae; genus Rosa; species Rosa chinensis. The sequence continues at coordinate 42,880,995 of NC_037092.1, forward strand.
ATATCACAAAATTTGTATCAGCATTCCTATATTGCAGGTTAAACAGATTTCACTAAAACAAATGTATGAATTACAATTTCATGATGGCAGTTTCTTCTCTTCTTATTCCTCTCCCTCATCATATTTAGGGCTCATTGCAGAATCCTATATGTGATGCTAGTGGTTCTTCCTCTCCTTTATATACTTCAAAGAATTCAAGCTTCTTTGGAGCTACGGGCCAGAGCAGCAATTAAGTCTGCTCCAAGGGTAATATACCAACACAGCAAAAGCTTGCACAAAAACACCGCAAACCATTGTGGTATAGAACTATAGATTAAAACTAGAAACATGTGAGAAAAGCCGATAGAAATTATTCCTACTTAAATAAGGCTTGTTAAAAAAACACTACAACAAACTCAAAAAACCCCAGGTGCCCGAACTGGAGACAAGGGCCAAAGTCCCAGTCCCAAACAAAACCAGAGCTAGCAGGAGGACAATGTCCCTGTACCTCTTGCCAATCGTTGCTGCCGCCAGTGGCGGACCTCTCCAGCATCACTTTAAGGCTGAAAATTTGTAGTTCTGCTGCCTGTCTTCTACAAACGCAATTAGCGCAAGCCTCAATATAAGCTCGCAAATTCCTCCTTGACCACGCTGCAACATGTACCCCGCTTGCTGAAGGAAAGGAACGCTGATCCAAAACCCACCTGCGTCGATACCATACAATCGCCGATCAAGATTCTTGATCCTAAATCAATCAACGCAGCCTGACTAAGGTCAATCACCAATCTACTGCATACCACCAAAACCACGTGCTCTCACTCCGCAAAGCCTTGCAGTCTATGATCTGAAAACCCGTGCCAACCCCCACACGTGATTGACGCTACACTTGGCGATGAAAGTTGCCGTCAACACTAGAAATCTGCTTTCTCGCCAACACTTTATAAATTATTTTTTTATAGCGTCTACTTACTATATAAAATTAAAATACAAATTAGGGGTTTTGACCATTTACCCTAATTCTATGGACTTTTCCCCCTTACACCACTCACTTTTTTTTTTTTCCCATTAACCCATAATGACTCTAATAAGTAATAAGTTCTTCCTTAATGCCCAATTAAGTTTTTTTGTTTTTGTTTTTTTAGACTATTTTTCCCTCACCCCTTTGTCACATAGAAAATGGAAGAGAGAGAAGCCATAGGAGACTTCGCAGAAGTTTGGTCACTAGACGCTGGACTCAAGTCACTGGTCGCCCGAATTAGGTCATCGGCTGCAGCACTCCGATCATCTATCACCAGAATCCAGTCCCGATTTTCGGCCTCCGGACTTCTCTGAAAACCTCTTAGGTAGTCCCCAAAGAGGTCGTCGGAAATCTCATAGATTGTTGGAGAGGTTTACTACCCCCTAAAAGAAATTTATTGGGGGCAACAAAAGTTTATGAAACCTCGTCGGAGGTCCCAAAAGAGGTCGTTGAAAATCTCATAGGTTGCCAGAGAGGTTTATTACTCCCCAATGAACCTTTATTACCCCCCAATAAACCTTTAGGTCGCCGGAATGTGAACTAATCTCCCTAAATTTAGACAAATAAAACTTTGATCAAGGAAAAAGAAACGAGAAAATCACATCAATTCAAAAAATTTATTAGGGGTAATAAACGTTTTTTCTCGCTAATAAATATTTTATTAGGAGACAATAAAACTTTTTTTTTTCTTTCCTTCTAGGCCTTCTGCACCCGTTTTACCTAAAAAAAAAAAGCCAGAGAGGAGATGAGGCCTAAATTGGACCGACCTCCAAGAGACGAGCCACTGCCTGGCTAGCTCTGTCACTGACACTGCTGTACGATCAATCTCCACACTCTTCCTAAGCAATGATTAACTCTCTTCAGTTGAAAACCCTTTGGCCTCAAAACCTTGAATAGTTGCTTGAACCAAAAATCAATATGCTCAATCTCACAAATAATGGAAATGAAGAATGATCATCAATAGTAAACTAGCCTTACCTAATATGAAGTTGTGATTATGATATCTGCACCAGCTTCAAGATAATCAAGATGAATCTGCTCAAAATTTAAGCAATCAAAACAATGGAAGGTAGGCTCGTATTAGTTAATCAAGTTTTTTTTTTTTAAAAAAGAGAAAAATTGAAAGCAATCAAAATGGTATAGAGAGAGAGAGAGTGATAGGAGCATTTTAATGCGACGTTTTAATATTTAACTCCCTATATTTTGCGTAGTTATTTCCTTTACATCAGAGAAAATGACAAGGAAATGAGCTGAAAGACACATGAGAAGGATGTGAGACGTTGGAGATGACAAAAGCAAGACACAAGGAGTCTCAGTTGAACTGGGAAAGCAAAAGAAGATTCCATAAGGTTCAAGAACATTTCATGTGAAGAGTCCTTGTTTGACTAGGAATCCTGATGAGCCTAGGAAACTTGAGGGCCTTGGGAGACCATGTGGCTTCAAATGACTAAAACTCAAGATTCTTCTAGAATACTTGAGTATTTTTGGCAAAATGAAGAACCCTAGATATTATAGGGCTCTTGGAGGTAAAAGGAGTAGTTTTTGGGGATAAATACATGATTTTCCATGAAAATAAAAGAAGATTCAAGAAGGTGACGTTTTGAACTTATCATGGAGAAATTCAAGGGATTACAACAAACAAAAAGGTTGAAAACAGGTCCAGATACATACCTTGAGCTCCACACTCCATCCTTAGCCTAAATTAAGGAGATAAATAAGAAGATAATCATGTAATTAATGCAAAAATAATCTCCCTAGAATCAAGGTGCTAATTTGAAGGCTTCTTATTGGTTGAATGACATAGGAAGGATGATGTGGAATTATCTGATTGGCTAATGTAGTGTGGATCAATCTTGAAGGCTTGGGGACCAAGTTTCCATCCTCCTATAAATAAGAGCATCATTGGGATGTTTCATTCACCACACCACTTTACACACCACTTATCCCATAATTCTAAACACCAAAAATTCTCTCCATTCTCTAGTCTTCAGAAGGTCTGCATCTCAACCAAGGAGGAGAAGAAGTCATGCAATATATCAAGATCCTAGTCGCCATCCAGCCTTGTGTCGTCCCTAGAAGATTGCTTGCTTTCAAGGTTCTTCAAGTTCTTCATCTCAAGGCTTTGTCATTCATCTTTCACGGTGTATTTCAAACTTTCTTTTGTTTGATTCGTAGAGTTATGGATTCTAGTTAACATGACGTTAAAGGCAAAGTTTAAAACTAGTTTATATGTTTTGAAATAAAGTTGTGATTTCTATGTGTTGATTTCTATGTTGCTTATGTGAGATTGATTAATTGATTTTGGATTATAGAAAATTTTTATATGTATGTGTTCTTTGGTGGCGAACTTAGGATATATGCATGTAATTTGAGCTAGATTTAGGTAAACAATTTAACTAATAGTTTTGTGAACCTATTTCATAAGTAGTAAAGGCTTTGGACAAAAGTCGAAACCAATTAAGGAGGATTGCAAATAGATGAACTTTTTCATACTAGGTTGTGCACTTTGGTTGACATCCTTTCTTTATTCTTCATGCATTGAATGTGTTCTTGAGTAGCTAGCTTTCTAGACTATGATTGCATGTTTAATAGGTTTAATTTATGTGCTTTCACTTAGATTAAATACTCAAGGAAAGTAAAAAAACGGAAATAGAAAATCAACTATAGGAATTGTAATTGGATTTCATTCATATGATTGTGATTTTGATCTTTGTTCCTTGCGTTCCACCCTTGTATATGTATTTTACATTTATTTAGTTTCTTTTAATTTTTAATTTAAAAATTCCAAAACCCTCTATTTGTGTTTACTTGTATATATTTTTATTCTTTGTTTTATTTTTGTAAATAATATTTTATACTTATTTTAATTCTTTATTTTTTTATGCAATTACAGGTGTACCCTCAATCTTCGGCTTGAACGATCTCTCCTTATTCTATACTAACAACTACATTTTGCAGGGTTAAATTGCGCGCTTGTTTTTAGCGTACCGGAGAGAGAGAGAGAGAGAGAGAGAGAGAGAGAGAGAGAGAGTAGCGTACGGTGCGAATGAGGTGAGAGGAAGTGAGGAGGCAATTAGCGATCCAGAGAGATCAACGTTGTGCCAGTCGATCTTGGTCATCAGAACATCGTTGATGTCGGCCACGCCGCTGGCCTGTATGTGAAACTCCGTCATTGATGATGACGACACAATTTCGATGCTGATCGAGGGTGAATCGCTCAATGATTTTCCAGTGTCTTTGCAATCGAGCTTGGGGTTAGAGGGGTCGGTGTCCAAAATGACATCGTTCTCCTAGTGGCGGCACTGAGGCCCTGTCGCATCTAGAGGAAGTTGTTAGTGGCTAAAAGAAAACAACTAATTATCAAGAAAGAAATTAAATTCGGATTTCAAATTAACTATCTTGAAAATGTCGATTCCAATTTCACAAATGCATGCATTTTCTATTTGTGTTAAGTCCCGTATCTAGTACCGATCAAGGCTACTAAACCAATTATCATTTTGGTGTATTGATTATGCCGGTTAGGGCCACAATCAACTCTCTAATTTAGGCATTATGCCGGTCAAGTCCACAATATCTAAAATTAGAGGCCTGGAGTGTAAGATAATAGAGACCCAAGCAAGCTTAGCTACAATTAAGCTAGCCAAAAGTCACTACACTTAAATCCTCGATGCAACAAGACTAATAAGTTATCAATTTATCAATCTATTCATCACAATTTCCCATGACATAATTTCAAAGGTTGACAAGGCCTAGAAACATGCTTCTAAGGACTAATAAATTCGGATTTAAAGCATACACAATGGAAATTGCATTTATTAAAAGTAAAGCATCGATCAATATTTCTACAAGATGAGTTAGAGTTTCACAACTCTAACTCCCAAATTGAACTACTCAGAACCCATTATCAAATACATCACTAAAAGCATAGAAAAGTTATGAAAGAGATAATAAGGAAGAGAGATGAGAGTTAGCTTGGTCACTTCTAGTTATGGGCTAGTATGAACCAAGTAATTTCTTCACTCAACTACCTACAAATGGATGTGTGCTCTTGATGATGATTCACTTGAAGCCTTGAGTGTCCAATCCCAAAAGATGAAATTAAAAATGAACATGGGAAGAGGAGAGAGTGTGAGGTGATGGGTGAGAGAAGAAAATGGAATAGTGGCGGTGGGTGTGTTGCGATAGTCGGGAAATAGGGAAAAAAAATAGAAAATAAAGGTCTCCCCCTCTGGTATTTCCGTATTTGTGAGAGAGGAGAGATTACATATGTGGGTGGCTGATGTTTGGGAGTGGACAAAGAGAAAAGAAAGAAGAAGAAATAAAAGAAAAAGGAAATAAAAAGAGGGGCACGTGAAGATGGTGATGGCTAATTAAACAAGTTGATTTCAATCCTTTGACACACGTGTAGCACCATGTTTGTTAATTAAGTTAATTAAACAAAATAATTAAATATTTTGTTTAATTAACAATTCTCCATCATTAATTTTTTTCTCTCCTCCTTTTTCTTCTTTCCTTCCATTTTCTTCTCTTCTTCTTTTGCTTTCCCCAACCTCAAACCAATGATTTTCACATATTTGCTTGCGTTGACAGGTTGACCATTGTTGACTTTTTGCCTTTTTGTCGATAACTCCAATTAGCTCCATTTTTGCACAACTTCTTCTGAAATCTACAACTCCACTTATTTACTACAAAATAAATTAAAATGGATTAATTACATAATAATTGACTTGAATATTAACTTAATTATAGAGTTTTAGATACAATTACATGCATAAAAATGCGTGTAATCAGTGGCTGCACTAGCGATGATCGAGTTCCAGGGGTCGGAGCCTTCTAAAGAGAGAGACAGAGGTGAGAGTTGAGAGAGTGGTAATGGCATGTAATTCATTAATCAGGTTGAGGGCAGAATAGTCATTTCCCTTTAAATAAGGCTAGTATGAATAAAAATATGTTGCTGAGATAAGTGAGATAATTTTGGCTTATTTTGATGCTTTGGGTCAAAGACCTTTTCAAGCAAGGAATTACCACTACTAAGGACTTTTACATTAGCAACCTGGTGCAGTACGTACTACATGTTTTGATTAATTAACTCTCTCGTGTGATTCAGTCATGACAGTTGCAACTAAATAAATTCCTGGAAAGAAAGACAAAATTAATCCAACTATTTCAGTAAAAAGAGTCATACATACAAAAATGAATTGCAATACATATGAAAAGAGTCATATGCCTAAGCCAACATGGGTTGGGATCATTCAAAGTTCTTGAGATAAATCGTCAAAAGAAGCTCCATAAAATCAGTTTAGTCTACATCCACATACCTTTGTTCTTTTTCTCTCATCAATGGCCTTTTTGTATGCAAGCGATAGGCAGTTTAAGCCGAACTACTTCTACACGTGGGTGAAGCCCTGAAGGCAAGAAACTCTCGCGTCTTGGAGGAGTTGAAATTGAATCAAATTGCTGTTATGAGAACGTGGATAGAATCCACATCGTGCACTTCTTTTTGTTTGTTGCAGATTATCATTCTAATTTTTTTTTTTAATTTCTTATTTCATTTTGTATTTGACCACAATGACCTTTTTACATATGTTTCATTTGTCAATTTTTGTCTATATCATGGATAATAGAGTAGTGCTAGGGATCCCAAAACTTTGTACCAAAATTACTTACCAAATGACATGGCACATGCCATATCATCAGTTTCTTTGGGATTTCTGTTGATATGGTTTTCCTTGTTGGATATAATAAATTTCATGTTTTTTCAAGAATTAAGAAAACTTGTATTAAATAAAAGTCACAATTAAACAAAGGGAAAATTTTACAAACAGTACACCAAGTAAAGGCCACTAATAATTCTTATACATAAAGTTCCAAACCAATCATTTCGGTACACGAAATCTGAAACTCGACCCATTATCAGTACACGACGTCATTGACGCCGTTAATTTGACACCAAAATGTCTATTATGCCCTCAGTTCTCTTTCTTCTGTTTTTTTTTCCTTCTTTTTTTTACCAAAAAAAATGAATTAGAGTGTGAGAGTACCAAATCACCCTTTTCTGCAAGGTAATATTTAGCGGCGTCTACATAGTGGGTCGGGCTCAAAAGTCCATGTACCAAAATGTTCAGTTTGGAACTTTATGTAAGGAAATTATTAGTGGCATTTACTTGGTGTACTATTTGCAAAATTTTCCCTTAAACAAAATACTGAATTAATTTAGAAAGGGAATAGATGCAGTTGTTCTAGCAATCTGGCCCTCTGCAACCTTGATGCCCAGATCAAAATATATATTAGAAAAAAAAAAAAAGCAATTCCCACATGAAAGATTATAACTGGGTATTTGATGTTTGAGTTTTGAATTGATCTATGCGAGCTTTCTTAATGTCTTTCTTTATTTGTTTCTTACCTAAAGCTTTTGCAACGTTGTTGAGGCCTTGAAACCATGGCTTATTCCGATCATCATTAGATAAATAGAACTGAGCAGGGATGAGGTCAACTAGCTTGTCTGTAAATTAAAAATGCTGATGGATAATAGACTTTAAATAAAGAATTGGATAAGAATCAATAGTCTCCCTGTCCGTTTTATTCTTCATCCTTTTCCCCATTTGAGCAAGATGAAGCCAATGAATACTATTGGTTGCTCTTCATGACAAGCCGTGTAATTATATTTGTAATTGCTTTGATTTTTATAAAACATTAGGGTTTTGATAATATACAAAATATTTTCTCAAAAACATTCTATTTTTAAATTGAAAATAAATAAATCCATGTAATTGAAATTTATGGAATGATATTGATGAAATAGTGTATGCCACATCATTTGGTACTCAATTTTGGTATAAATATTTGTTGTCTCAAGCATTTTCCTGGATGATATAGAAACTTTCAAAAATTGGTGAAGTCTTTGACACCAAAAGAGGGCATCACTTTATAGTAGTAGAGGTTAGTATTGTTTACCAATTCTTAAGAATATTAAATTAATTTGGTAAATTAAAATACACCGATAAATGCTGTAATAATCTTTTGACGGTGATGCTCTTTGCAATAGCAGATTCTTCTGGGTTGGTGACCTTCTCTCTTGCATCTCGATATGTTTCGCTATTAACCTTATGATTGAGGTCTCTGTAGAGATAGCCTCTACAGTTTGAGTCACAAGTCTTTGTTATAATAGGTTATACGATTGTCATTGTTGGAAGATGGAAGACATGTTCGATATCCAATCATTGTTGGAGCCAAAAGGCTTTGGAAGTCACGCCCCTGATTTTTAACACAAATAAAATCGATATATAATCTCATAATTATACATGCGTGATCGTTCAACCATCAATATAAAATACTTGGAAAACTTTTTCCCTTTAAACTAGGTACATACTGATACCCTGAACCCTTAAAGTTAATATATACTCGCTCCACAGAGTTATATATTACACAAGCTTACGAATTAAATTGTCAACAACAAAATAATAAGTAAATGCTCCTCAGAGCTCACTACAAGCAGAAGTCATAATAACGGTAAAGTCACAAAATTGACTTCCTACCGTAAAGCTGCTAGCACGTTATCTCAGATTCAGCCACGATTTCCCTGACCTGTTGGATTAACCCCTACACCGTTTGAATGGTGCACCGGGTTGTCACACAACAAAACCGGTAAGCTTTTGCAAGCCCGTATGAGTAACTCAAAAAAAACACCACACAACTCACACCAAAACGAGGAAAACCTTTCAACTCGAGAATAAGGAAAACATACCATGCTTCCCAAAACAATACTCTTTTCCCAAAAGAAAACAATGAAACTCACACCGTGACAAAATCATATAAATCGTTAACTTAACAATTCAAATATGATAAATCGATCCAACCTGGACAAAACATTAAATTGGTCCAACCTGGACAAAACATTAAATTGGTCCAACCTGGACAAAACAACAAATCGGTCCAACCTGGACAAAAAATCAACACACGTCAATCATATCTATCGTTAACCTAACAAATAGAATATGATTCTATGGTCCAACTTGGACAAAATATGTACCCAGGAGTCTTAAGTAACCTACTTAGATCCATGAGGTACGATGGCAGACAGACTAGAGCTCTAACTGAATCGTAATCTGTCACCCGGCCAAGGTTCAACCTTACGATATAACATTGCCATGAGGATGCAACCTGCAACCCCGGATCCTTAGGCCAACCTAACCCTCAGATCAAAACATCAAACGAGTCGCACTGGACCCAAAATGTTCAATCAAAACAAATGGAGAAATCACAAACTGTGACTCTCAAATCCTCAGACCACCAGTCGTCAGATTAAAACATTTAAAATGGTCATACCGGACCTGAAAATGTTACCCAACCCAAAAGGAGAAATCATAACCTGCAACTCCCCAAATCCTCAAATACTTTTCAAAACAATAGAAATACTATTTCCCACCATAATTGTTTTCCGAAAATCCACATCACAAAACAAGAATGAACTTACCCACACATTTATATTTCACGTAAATATATATATATATATATATATATATATATACGTGGTCATTCACTCAGGAATGCCACTAATACCAACTATAGTTTGCAGTTACTAAATAACTCTCAAAACGATAAAGGTAATTCCGTTAGTAAATGAACCTTGTGAGATTACTCACCTCGAAATTCCCGCTGCGTCTTCAATATAGAACAAAGCAGTCAAACCAAAAAACAATGTCCAAGAATACTTCGTCAAGTACCTAATCACACACGGTTTCAACTTAGTAACAATTCACAAACGATTTAAGTTCGAAACCCCTGTTTTGAACTAAAATCCCCAAAGTGGCGCCAATCGAGGCAAAACCACATCTGAGACCACCCGATATCTCTGGAATACTTCAACGATCGATATGTCAAAAGCACAAGTTGATCGGAAGCTCAAATCCTCATGGATCGAATCATCGAATGGTCCGAAACCGTAAAACTCACAACATATTCATTCGATCTCCAAAAATTATATATTATATATCAAAACGCTCGTATCGACGAGTAGATGATATATAAAACCAGAAACCATCCATTACATGGCCTGAAGGCCGCCACAGTCAGTGGTGCAACCACCACAACCACCACCGGCCAAAACTCAAAACTAGATTAATCCAACCGTCCAAAATGTCAAGAACACCAAATAAATCAACTTTAATACCTGGGGTTCAAGCCAACTCAGCCTAGATCACCGCCTATCACAGCCACAAGCCACCGTGAACTGTTCACCTTGACTTGATTCGATTCCGACATGAATCGATCCAAACAAACACTACAGATCTATCAAGGAGGCTCTTAGGAACTCAACCAAGAAAACTTGAAGCCATGACGTCGCCGGAGCAAGGATTTCCAGTCTGGTTCGAATACCTCAATCTGTGCCGCCTTGCAGCGCCGCTGTGGAGGAGAATTGCCGTTAATTAGAGTCCACCACAGGGAGGAGGGGAACAAGGAGGCTAGTCGATTTGGAAAGTTTCGCCGTGGGAGACCGCTGGAAAAGTCGGGTCGGATTGACCGGATCCAGGTCGGGTCAGTCTAAAATCAGGAGAGAGAACGGAGAGTTTCTGGAAATGGAAACTTGCCAAATGAAAATAGTAACCTTCCAAAAACAGAAACCCCTATATATAGTAACTTTCCAAATTTTCAAATGCTCATATCTTTCTCATACGAACTCCGATTTCCGCGTTCCACATATCCACGAACTCGTGTCGACGCACTCTACAAGTTTCATGAAAAAAGTTTTTGGAGAATCTCAATGTATAAAAAGTCAACCTTGAACACCCCCCCCCCCCCCCCCCCGGGCCCCCCTAAATCCACACTTTTCGAATAAAAATTCGTCCTAAACACTTCCGCTCCATCCACGAGCCACGAAACCATCCAAGAACCATAAATTAGATTTCGAAAAATTCTCAGAAAATAAATACGAATTTCCGGGGCATCACATTGGAAGACTACCGTTAAAGTAGTAGAATGTAGTGTGGTTTAATCCATGCACTACAATGCAACTGTAATAGATTGTTGGTGGAAGGCGATTCCAAATTTGTTATTGATTGTATCAACAAGCTTTGCGACCCTCCTTGAAAAATCAAGATGCTGGTTAAAGACATTCAGCATCTTGCTGATTCTTTTTAGTCTATTTCCTTCACTCACATCCCTTGTGAGGCGAATTTTCTTACCGATGTAATTACTGCACAGGGCCTCTATCCTGAGTTGCGTATTTGGCGAAATGAGCTCCCTCTTTCAGTCTCTTCTATTTTTGTTTTTGACATTAGCGGTAATGGTGTTGTAAGAGGTTTAAAGGTCAAGCAATTCTATATACATATCCCCTTTTTATCAATACACACCCAATAATTTTTTTTTTCCATTTTTCCTTTCCTACCCTTTCTTTTTCTCCCTTACCTCTCTCCCCAACCGCACATGTTGCCAAGGCCTTACCTTTTCCGTTCTTCTATTATTAAGGTGTGACCTTTGATGTTTAAACTTTAAAGGTTTGACGAGAGAGAGAGAGAGAGAGAGAGAGAGATGTTGTTGACAACAAATGCAGTCGGGGATAGAGACAAGGGAGAAAAAGGAATGGTAGGAAAGCGAAAATGAGGAAAAAATTGTCAAAAAAAAATTATGGGGTGTGCATTAATAAAAAAAGGAATGTGTATATAGATCAAATTACTCTTTAAGCTTTAATGTATTTTTTCTTCTAAAAAAAAAAAAAAGGGGCTGTGACCACTTACCCAATTTCAGCTTAAAAATTGCCCATTAATTCCACTAAGAGTTTTTTTTAACCCATTTACCCAATCTAACAACTATTGACAGTTTTGCCCCCATTAAACAAATTAAAACTCATCATCTCTCTCCTCCCGGACTCTCTCTCTCTCTCTCTCTCTCTCTCTCTCTCTCTCTCAGCTCTGACGGGACCAGAACGGCTATGTTAGATTCCTCCAGCCTCAGGTCGCGGCCCTCCATCTCACGCCCCTGATTTTAGACACACGAAAATTGATATATATAATCCCATAATTATACATGCGTGAAACGTTCAGTCATCAATACCAAATACCTGAAATTTTTTTTCCTTTAACCCAAGTACATACTGATGCCCTGAACCCTCAAAGTTAATATACACTCGCTCCATAGAGTTATATATTACACAAGCTTATGAATTAAATTGCCAACAACAAAATAAAACGTAAATGCAGCTCAGAGTAACTATACAACGGAAGTCCTTATCAACGGTAAAGTAAAGTCACAAAGATAGCTTCCTACCATAAAGCTGAACAGGCGCCACCTCAGCTTCAGCCACGATTTCCCTGACCTGCAGGATTAACCCCTACACCATTCCATTGAATAGTGCACCGGGTTGCCACACAACAAACCCGGTAAGCTTATGAAGCTCGTATGAGTAACTCAAAACCACAAAGTAAAACACATTTCTTAAGTCACCTCAACCTAAACACGATATACACACAGCTCGCACCTACGTCCATCAATTCCATAATCTTTCATATCGTGTCTACATAAGTCAACTGGTGACTACAGCCTTATGTTTAGATTCTCAACTAGCGTCCCATTACACAAATTCAATCAAACAAGAGTTCCTCAAGAAATGTTTGATGCCATTCTAACGCCCTACGGCGAATCCCAAACCACGCTCATTCCCTCCCCACTAGGATCCTTTTTGTCATCAACATGACATCAAGGTGAAAAACAATGAATCACCTTCCTATCATCACCCTAGAGTACAATTCATCACCACTATGGCTCTTAATGTAAATCAAACCATCAATCAATACAATCAAGGAGAAACAAGGCAATCACATATCAAAACAAGCAAAACAATTCATAGTAACCCCTACATATAATTTAGTTCAGGAGGTCACATTAAGTCAAGCAATTCAAGTCAAAGTAGTCATCGAAGTCCCACACTCTGACGTCTGTAGGTAGCCCTAACCATCACAGCAGTCTTCTCGATTATTGTTAACTTAATAACAATTCAGCTCCGCTACCGAGCAGTCATCACACTGATCATCGCACAGATTCCACCGGTCATCACCCAGATATTCATTATCCTACTGATCATCACATAGATTTCAAGGATCATCACATAGATTCACGAAGATATCGCCAATCATCACACAGATAGCGATCATCACATAGATTTTGCCGGTCATCACGTAGATAGCAATCATCCTACTAATTATCACATAGATTTCAAGGATCATCACATAGATTCACGAAGATATCGCCAATCATCACACATATAGCGATCATCACATAGATTTTGCCGGTCATCACGTAGATAGCAATCATCCTACTAATCATCACATAGATATTGCTGGTCATCACATAGATAGCGATCATTACATAGATTCACACAAATATCGCCAGTCATCACACAGATAGCGATCATCACCTAGATTCATGGCTAGTCATCACACAGATATCAACCATCCTACTAGTATTCCTACACAAGCTTTACATGACAATCATCACAAAGATTCATCATACTGATGTCATCGATTCATCACACAGATATTCCTACACAAGCTTTACATGACAATCATCACAAAGATTCACCACGAAGTCACTAATACATGAATATATATATATATATATATATATCCCATAATATATATATATATATATAGACACACATAGTCATCCACTCATAAATGCCACTAATACCAACTATAGTCGTAGTTAACCTAATAACTCCAAGACAATAGGGTAATCATGCTCATAACAAATATCGATCATATTCATAACAAATATCGATCCTGCTCATAACAAATATCAATCCTACTCATAACACATATCGATCCTACTCATAACAAATATCGTGAGATTTACTCACCAAACGATAAAGATAATCTGTTCGTTAATGAACCTTGTGAGATTACTCACCTCGAAATACCGCTGCGTCTTCAATAAAGCACAAAGCCGCCAATTCACAAAATAACCATCCAGAATACTTCATCAAGTACCTAATCACATATGGTTCCAACTTAGTGACGATTCACATTTGATTTAAGTTCGAAACCCCTGTTTTGAACTAAAATCCCCAAAGTGGCGCCAATCGAGGCAAAACCACCTCTGAGACCTCCCAAAGTCTCCGGAATACGTCCATGATCGATGTGACCAAACCACAAGTCGATCGGACGCTCGAATCCTCACGGATTAAATAAATCGATCGGTATGAAATTGTAAAAATCATAACAATTTCATACGAACTCCAAAATTTGCATATTATATATCAAAACGCTCGTATCAACGAGTAGAACATATATAATACCAAAAACAGTTCCTTAAGTGGCCAGAACACCGCCGCCGGCCAAAAACTCAATATTTCACAAAACTCCGAACATAAAAAAGCTTCATCTAAGCATGCTTGTGAATTCTCATAACTAGCTCGAAGTCAGAAAACAAGCATAAAGGGTCAAAAACTACCTCACAAGCCGTGAACAGTAATCCAATCTGAGTTGAGCCAAGTTTTACGTGAATCGATCCAAACAACCACCAAGGATCAATCAAGGAGGCTGCTCTGAGCTCCCCAAGCTCAACTTGAAGCCCCGCTGACGTTGGAGATCGGAGAACCGATCGGGTCCGAAAACACCTAACTGCGCCGCCTTCTACCGCCGCCACCACCGAGAATCGGTGCTAGAGGACACCACAGGGACGACCAGATGGAGGAGACGATCCAATCTGGAAAGTTTCGTCGCTGGAGACCTCCGCAGTTCGCTGGAAAAGCCGGGTCGAGTCGGCCCGGTCCTGGTCGGGTCAGTCGGATTTCTTCGATACTGAAGTGCAGCCGAGAGAGAAGAGAGAGAGAAGAAAGCTTTCTGGAAAAGGAAATAATGAAAATAGTAAGTTTCCAACTTGGGAAACTTCTATTTATACCAAAATGGAAATTCCTTCCAATGGCCATAACTTTCTCATACGAACTCCGATTGATGCAAACCACATGTCCACGAACTCATATCAACGCGCTCTACGACTTTCGTGAAGGACATTTTTGAAGAATCCCAACATATAAAAAGTCAACCTTGAAGCCCTCCTAAAGTCATACTTTCCAAATAATTAATTCGTCCGAAACACTTCCGCTTCGTCCACGAGCCACGAAACAGTCCAACAACCATAAATTAGATTCCGGAAATTCCTCGGAAAATAAATACAAATTTTCGGGGCATCACACTCCATGCCATACCCATCGTCGCCTCTGACTCCGCCGACTCCCTGCCCGTCCTGAAACGCAGCTTCTGCAGCACCAGTGATGTGGAGGTATTGTCCAGGCTGAGTCGGAGCCAGTTGTTGAAGGTGGTGGTGAACTCGCCGGTGGTGCAGATGAGGATGTCGGATCTCGGTGGAGCAGCTGGATTTGCTAAACAAACAGAGCGTCATCAGGTCCATGGATTTCTCAGCTGCACCCAACGTCCGATCGTTGCAGAGGTTTTCTCGGTTTCCTCTTATCTGGAGACGTTGAGAGATGGCGGCTGTGATGGTGGAGAGTGCCGGCGTGGGGCACCTACAAGCATGGATGAGGCCGGTACGGACGAGCAAGCAGGGGTGTTGCTGCATTGGGGCTGGGACCGATTGGAGATGGACTGCAGGTGAGCGACTGGAGAAGACGAAGGTAGTCCGGTAGGAATCGTGCCGGAATCGGGCTGGAGGAGCACGGGTGTCCACAGGGGAAGCGTGGGTGGCCGGAGAAAAATTCTGATGGTTTTTTTTTTTTTTGGTCTTCTGATTTTGATGGGAAGAGCTCCGAGAATGGGGAAGGAAAAAAAAGTGAACGTTTACAGTTGAACATATAAATTGATCAATTGTGTCTGTAGTGTATTCATTTTGGTTCACTTGAGGGCAATAATATGATTATTGGAGGGTAATAATATGATTATTGGGGCAATAATATGAGTATTGGAGGGCAATAATAAGATAACTGAGGGGCAATAAAACGTTTATTAGGGCAATAATAAGATTATCGGGGGCAATAATAAAATTATTTATTTAGATAAACCTCCGAAATCTTTCAAATTTCAAAACATCTTCATTTTTCACTAATTATTGATCCCCGATAACAAGTTTATTGGGGGGCAATAATATGATTACTGGTTATTATTGGGGGGTAATAAAATCAGACGTCGGAATCCGGTCACCAGTCCGGTAGTCGGATTCGGGATTCAGGTCACCGGTCGCCGGATTCCGATCATCGGTTGCCGGAGTCCAGTCACCGGAGGATAGCAAGGTGGAGGATGATTTTTCTCTCTAAGTGAGAAAGAAGGAGAGGGCAAAAAAGTCTCAAAAATAAATAAAAAGAATAAAAAAAGAATTAATTGGGTATTATGGAAATAATCCCTTAGAGTGTTTTGGGTAAATGGGTTTAAAAAATTGTTAGTGGAGCAAGTAGACAATTTTTAAGCTGAAATTGGGTAAATGATCATTTCCCAAAAAAAAAAACTCCATGTTCGGTTCTTGTTTGGCAGCCAAGTGAGATCTTTCGGTGACACTATTCAAGTCTAGTCACACTATTCTTAGTCAAAACATATGATTGGAAACTTCCCGGCCAACTAAATTAGTGGATTTTATGTTGAATTTTTGGGCAGTAGGAGGGAAGCAGGTCTTATGTGTCGATTATCAGGGGTTTACAATAGGACAACGGACAACCTATTATCAGAATCAAATATATGAATTGGAATCAAATTTAATGCAGGAGAAATTTTTTTTACTAGCACTATAAAATTAAAATAGAAGATCTCCTTGGATAAAAATTAAAAACAGTGCATCAGTATGATTAACTTCACATTTTCTCTGGATTGATGCCATAGGAGTAGATTTGCTGTCGTCACGTGAATCTTGCGCACTACGTTGTCCAAGGAAAGGAGGAAACAGCATGAGACTTTTGGACTACATAAACGCATTTATTCAACTCTCTCTCTTGTAGTCATTTCTCAGTTCACTTATAAAAGCCACACACTAATCATTCATTTTGAAGTTTTAACACAAACCATGGAGCTGTTTGATCCATCAATACACGCCGTCTCTGCCTTTTTCTCATTCATGTATTCAGGTACCGATTTCCTTCTTAAACCCATTTTCATTCGTGGGTTTTCTGGCTCATTACATCTGCTTCTGTTATTTGTGTTGCTTGTCTCCTGGGTGTGGAAGAAATTCAAGGGGGGTGATGGAGGAGGTGACCCAAAAGAGGGTTTTAGGAAAACTGAACCTTTGCA
Organism: Rosa chinensis; assembly: GCF_002994745.2. Classification (NCBI taxonomy): domain Eukaryota; kingdom Viridiplantae; phylum Streptophyta; class Magnoliopsida; order Rosales; family Rosaceae; genus Rosa; species Rosa chinensis. The sequence continues at coordinate 42,898,215 of NC_037092.1, forward strand.
CTTTAAGCCCACTTTAATCTGTTGTCTTGGTGTTTCTGCAGTTAGTGTTGGCTTTTGTTTATTCAACTACTTTTCCTGGTCTAGATATGGTTGGTCTGAAGAAAAGCTAGTGACCCTTTTTGATTTAGCAATTAGAACACTTAGTTGGGGTGCAGTTTTTGTTTACTTGCATACCCAATTCTCTAATTCTGGTGAATCAAAGTTCCCATACTTACTCAGAGTCTGGTGGGGTTTCTACTTCTCTCTTTCATGCTATTGCTTTTTCGTAGACATTTTTCTTTACCAAAAACACGTTTCGTTACCCGTTCAATCCTTAGTTTCTGATGCTGCCTTCCTTATCTCTGCTTTGTTCTTTATATATGTGGGGTTTATTGGGACGAAAGAGGGTAGAGATACCCTTCTTGAGGAACCCCTTTTGAGTGGCACAACAAATTCTAGTATAGGTAACACTGCAGAATCAAATAAGTCCGAAGGGGTTGAAACTGTGAAAACCCCTTATTCAAATGCTGGATTTTTCAGCATCCTCACTTTTTCTTGGATGAGTCCTTTAATCGCTGTTGGCAATAAGAAAACATTAGACCTTGAAGATGTTCCTGGACTAGACAAGGGTGATAGTGTAGTTGGGTCCCTTCCAATTTTTAGAAATAAGCTGGAGTCAGAGTGTGGTACTCTTAGCAGAGTTACCACACTTCATCTGGTAAAGGCATTAATCTTCTCGGCCTGGAGAGAGATTCTTTGGACAGCTTTGTTTGCACTGCTGTCCACAGTGGCTACTTATGTCGGCCCATATCTAATCGACACCTTTGTGCAATACCTCAATGGGCGACGTGAGTTCAGAAATCAGGGCTATGCTTTAGTTTCTGCATTTTTGGGGGCCAAGGTTGTGGAGTGCCTCTGTGACAGGCACTGGATCTTCAGGGGGCAGCAGATAGGAGTTAGAATGAGAGCTTTATTGGTTGCCATGATCTATAATAAGGGTTTGAGCCTGTCTTGCCAGTCCAAGCAGCGCCACACTAGTGGTGAGATTATCAATTTTATGACTGTTGATGCTGAGAGGGTTGGCGACTTCGCTTGGTACATGCATGAACCATGGATCATCATTCTAGAAGTTGCTTTGGCCCTCTTTATTTTGTATAAAAATCTTGGTCTCGGTGCAATCGCAACTTTAGTTGCAACTGTAATGGTTATGTTGGCAAATGTTCCTCTCCAAAAATTGCAAGAGAAGTTTCAAAGGAAACTAATGGAGTCAAAGGACGGAAGGATGAAGGCAACATCTGAGATTTTAAGGAACATGCGGATTCTCAAGCTTCAAGCATGGGAGATGAAGTTTTTGTCAAAAATTATTGACCTCAGGAAGATTGAGACAGAATGGTTACGAAAGTTTGTTTGCACTTCGGCCATGACCTCATTTGTCTTCTGGGCTGCCCCTACATTTGTGTCTGTGGTCACCTTTGTTGCTTGCGTGCTTTTTTTCGAGATCCCTCTGGAATCGGGGAAGATCTTATCTGTGCTTGCAACTTTCAGAATTCTTCAAGAGCCCATCAACCTTCTTCCAGACACAATTTCAATGATAGCACAGACAAAGGTATCCCTTGAAAGAATTTCATCATTCCTTTCTCTTGATGAGTTGAAGCCTGATGCTATAGAGAACCTCCCTATAGGTAGTTCTCATACTGCAATTGAGATAGTAGATGCAAATTTCTCTTGGGATATATCTTCACCTAACCCAACATTGAAGGATATAAATCTCAAAATTAGCCATGGTATGAGGGTTGCTGTTTGTGGTACTGTTGGCTCAGGCAAGTCAACCTTACTTTCTTGTATTCTGGGAGAAGTGCCCAAGATATCTGGTCTTCTTAAGTTGTGTGGGACAAAGGCCTATGTTTCTCAGTCACCATGGATACAGAGTGGCAAGATAGAAGAAAACATATTGTTTGGTAAAGTGATGGACAGAGAAAGGTATGAGGGGGTTCTCGAAGCATGTTCGTTGAAGAAGGACCTGGAAATTCTACCATTTGGTGACCAGACCATTATAGGGGAGAGGGGAATCAATTTAAGTGGAGGGCAGAAGCAAAGAATACAAATTGCGCGAGCTCTGTACCAAGATGCTGATATCTATCTGTTTGATGATCCTTTTAGTGCTGTTGATGCTCATACAGGATCCCACCTTTTCAAGGTATTTCACTTTGTCTATTCTAGTGCCATTACATTCAATCTAAATTGAGCCTTCAAAATTGTTCACTCCCTAGAACTACTGACTTATGCAGCAGCTCAAGCTATAAATGCTTCTTTAAAAAATTTGAAAGAGTTGGACCTTCATAATGAAAAATTTACTTGCTATTTGCATTGCAGGAATGTTTGATGGCCCTCTTGAGTTCCAAAACAGTAATCTATGTCACTCATCAAGTGGAGTTCTTACCTGCTGCTGATATTATCTTGGTGAGAAATTTTATAGTTTTTTGTTGGGATTTCAACTGGTAATTAGATGTGTTATTCTCTGTTCGGTTTCTGTCTACTCAAACTTATTCCTTGTTATTAGGTCATGAACGATGGAAGGATCACCCAAGCTGGAAAGTTCAATGACATTATCAATTCAGGAACTGATTTTAAAGATCTTGTGGGAGCACACAATGAAGCTTTGTCTGCGCTTGATTCTGTTGGGGTAGGGCCAGGTGAAAAAACAAGCATCAGCGAGGAAGATAACAATTTGACTAGTACTAATGGGGCTGTCAAAGAAGTAGACAACAACGATGTTGAGGATTGTAAAATAGATGATTTAGGTGTGCCAAAAGGGCAGCTTGTTCAAGAAGAAGAGAGAGAGAAAGGTAAGGTTGGGTTCTCAGTGTACTGGAAATACATTACCACAGCGTACAGAGGTGCTTTTGTGCCTTTTATATTGCTTGCACATACTCTTTTTCAACTCCTTCAAATTGGAAGCAATTACTGGATGGCTTGGGCGGCTCCTGTGTCAGCAGACGTGAAACCTCCTGTTACAAGCTCTATGCTTATAATTGTCTATGTGGCTTTGGCTGTTGGAAGTTCTTTCTGTGTCCTTCTCAGAGCTCTGCTTCTTGTAACAGCAGGGTACAAGACAGCCACTATACTCTTCCATAAAATGCACTTGTGTATTTTCCGTGCTCCCATGTCATTCTTTGATGCCACTCCAAGTGGAAGAATCTTAAACAGAGTAAGCAAAACATATTTACAATATTGGTGGATGCAAAAAGGAATCAGATGAACTTTGTGTAGTGTTCTGCTTTTTATTTATTTATTTTTAATATTTATTTTATTTTAACCCTGTTTTCTAGTCCTTCTGATGATCATACTGACTGTTACAATTTTCTTGCAGGCTTCTACGGACCAAAATGCATTGGATATGAACATATCAAATCAAGTTGCCTCCTTTGCCTACTCAATGATATGGCTTTTAGGATATATTGCAGTGATGTCTCAGGTGGCATGGCAGGTTTCCATCATATTTATACCTGTGATTACAGCCTGTGTTTGGTATCAGGTAATACTTACTGCCTTTTTAAGATTCTGTTACTTGGTGTGTTCTGCTGATCCATATGTCACATGAAATCTAATATGGAACTAATAATCTCACGTTAGTGCTGCATTATCATTGTTCATGGCTTGTGCATGCTCACTAATTCTCAGTTCAGGCCTAGACATTCCCTAGCTGACTGCCTTAGCAACTGAAATGTTCTGTTTGATAAATTAGTAATATCGAAAACTTCCTCCTTCTCTTGATAGCTACTTAAATGACTGAACAGAGAGAACATTGTCAATTTTTATCCCATCAAAATTCCAATTTATCTGCAACTACAACCTGGAAGATTTAGTAAGTGTATTAATTGTGAAAAAAAAAAAAACTCACAAACTTATACTCCTGCAGAAATATTATCTACCTTCAGCACGAGAACTATCAAGATTGGTTGGAGTATGCAAAGCTCCTGTGATACAACATTTTGCTGAAACAATTTCTGGATCAACTACTATTAGGAGCTTTGACCAAGGATCTAGATTCCGAGATATCAACATGGAACTGATAGATGGATATAGTCGGCCAACGTTCTACACCGTTTGTGCAATGCAATGGCTAAGCTTTCGTTTGGATATTTTGTCATCCATTACATTTGCATTGTTTTTAGTTTTCTTGATCTCTGTTCCAGAAGGAATGATAGATCCAGGCAAGTGATAACTATCTGGATTATTATTAATTTTCAGTTTGGAACACAATAGTATAAGACATCTAGACATTCTCCACTATCTTATTTGTTTTGCATTTTTTTTTACCATGAAGGCATTGCGGGTTTAGCCGTCACATATGGAATTACCCTAAACGGTTTACAAACTGCACTTATATGGAATCTTTGCAATATGGAGAACAAGATAATATCAGTGGAGAGAATACTACAATATACTACTAGTATACCAAGTGAGCCTCCTCTGGTAATAGAATCTAATAGACCAGATCATTCCTGGCCATCACGAGGAAAAGTTGATATGCATGATCTTCAGGTACTTGATGTTCTTGTTTACTAGATTTAGGCCATATTCTTGAAATAAATATAGTGTCGTTCATGTCTGAATCTTATGCCATGTTTACGTACATAGGTGCGGTATGCTCCACACTTGCCACTTGTGTTGCGGGGTCTCACATGTACCTTTCCTGGAGGAATTAAAACTGGTATTGTGGGGAGAACTGGCAGTGGAAAGTCAACTCTTATACAAACTCTTTTCCGAATTGTTGATCCTGATGTTGGCCGGATTTTGATAGATGGCGTCGATATCTCTTCTATTGGATTGCATGATCTGCGGTCTAATCTAAGCATTATCCCTCAGGACCCAACCATGTTTGAGGGAACTGTAAGAAGCAATCTAGACCCACTTGAAGAGTACAAAGATGAACAAATTTGGGAGGTTAGTTGATTTTCTGACGAGGATGATAGGTTTTTATATGTTGTTCATAGTGGTACCTTGTGGCACTAGTACCTAAAAATATCTGTTAATTGTTTTAGGCCTTGGATAAGTGCCAACTTGGAGATGAAGTTAGGAAGAAAGAAGGGAAGCTGGATTCTGCAGGTTAGTTCTATATATGGCTCTATTCCAACATAGAGGCAATATATGATGTATTTCCGAAACTAATTTGGTAGAAATGCTTTTATTCATGTTCATATGGTTGCTGCAGTTAGTGAAAATGGAGAGAACTGGAGTATGGGTCAGAGGCAGCTCGTTTGCCTGGGCCGTGTGCTCCTCAAGAAAAGTAAGGTCCTGGTGCTTGATGAAGCTACTGCATCTGTTGATACTGCTACAGATAATCTGATTCAGCAGACCCTTCGGCATCACTTCTCAGACTGTACCGTCATTACTATTGCGCACCGAATATCTTCTGTTCTTGACAGTGACATGGTTCTTCTTCTAAGTAATGGTTAGTATTGCCATATGATCAATCCTTTTGACTTCCTAATAGTTACCATTGACCCTCCTTTTCTTTTTAAAATTTGTCCTTGATTTTGTTTCAGGGCTCCTTGAGGAATGTGATTCTCCTGCAAGATTGCTAGAAAACAAGTTATCAGCTTTTGCCCAACTTGTAGAGGAGTACACAATGAGATCGAATTCCACTCTTTAGTAATTTGACTGGCGATGTGCTCAACCACAGCCACAGAAGTTGCAGGTTGTACCGTATATATTATAGGGAATGTTTTTAATGCTTTTAGTACATTCAAGAAATTTGATGATCATGAGAATTTGATCAAGCTGTGAAATTGAATGGTTGAGATAATGGAATCTAAATATCTGGTTGTAATTCACCAGCATTCAGGTTCTTTACTGTAGTTTACTGGGATAATGCTTCTTGCTTATGTCATGATTCATATGAACCAAATAAATCATTTCTAACCAACCAAAAAAATGATTTATCTTGTCTTTTACCACATGAATGACTAATGTCAATAGGTTAAATTATAGCGAGTGGCGTAATAACTTACTATGACATGCTCCCTACTTGCTTGATCCGGTTCTGTTCTTTCCTGAAATGATATGGGACTTTTTTTTTGTTTTTGGCTGTAATGACTAACTAAAAACCAAATCTGGAGTTGAACATTGCCTCAAACAAATCCGCAGCCATCAGTGGCGGAACTTGAAACTTGTCTTTGAGGGGGCTAAAAAAAAAATTTAATTTTTTTGTACGATAAAATTTTACTATAAAATCAAAGATACAAAAAATGAAGATGAAAGTTGTACAATAAAATTTCACTTGTTTTTCTCATTTTCAAAGCCATATATTAAGGTATATATTAATATCGTCCTTTTACTATGCACCTCATTTAAATTTCTACCCCATTTTATAAGATATATTAAGGCAATTAATAAAGGATTTTATTACAATTTTCCTTTCTAAATAGATATTTAGTGCTAATCTTCAATTTTGGAGACATTTACAAATCAACCAATAACATTAATTGCAAATTTTTTTTTTTTTGGGGGGGGTGTTGGGCAGGGTCCATTCTGGCCCTAAAGAAGTTCCGCCATGTTGAGCTTCCTGTGAATATTCAAGTGCAACGAAGGACATACCACAATCAGTTTTCACTACTATATGCCCTACATTTGCACAATCAACTTCAATAAATGATTCTACGAGACGTATTTGGTAGTTTCCCAGCAATCTGAGGTCTAGTTGACAACATTAAAGTTGACATGAGAATCAGTATCAGGTTTCAGCTTGCACCTGCATTTCAGCCAAATTGATGATCGTTAAGGCATCCAAAACTGCAATTTACACGAATGAACTGAATCTGTCGAACCGAAACCGTTTATGTACGTTGTTGTAAATTGCATTTTTGAATGCTGACGGGCTTGAGCCCGTCCGAGATTTTGAAGCCCAAAAAACAAAAATTAGATGTATGCATTTTTTTTTAATTGGGGTTTGTCCAGCCCGCATTAGCCGACCCAAACTAACTCCCCACTCCACTCATCGAAATCGACTACGGGTCACCTCTCATCTCCAGTGAATCGTCTATCGTCTCTCACTCTCTCATAGAGTCACAATCTCTGAGTCTCACTCAGTCACTCTCTCCCACTTCCTCCTCCTCTCGCCGCCTATGGCTTAGCCGGCTCTCCCGACTCCACTAGTCCACTCATCGACTACGGTCTAGGACAATCGTCTCTCACAATCTCACCTCTCCCACTTCCTCCTCCTCTCGCCGCCTGTGGCTTAGCCGGTTCTCCCTTCTCCACTTCTCTCAGAGAGTCAGAGATCAACTAATGAACTGATCAAGTTCAATTTTGTTTAATTGAATCAATACAATTTGGGGCAATTTTTAGGGTTAAGGATTGATGTGAAATTCAATTTCGTAGGTTGTATTGGATATTTGGATTGAAGCTTTCGTGGATTGAAGAATGAAGGTTGCAGACTGGAAATCAGGTAGGCTGTAGTCAGGCGGATTCGTCTTGTGAAGGATTCGTCTTAGGTTTCAATTTCTTGGAATTTGAGTTAAATTTGTGGGCTGATTCAGTGACTTGAAGATTTGCACCTTTTCTACTTCAAGATTCGTTGCTTTCTTGGGGTTTCTTTGTTTTAATTTCTTGTTCATGTGTGCATCTATGTATGATCTTCTGCAGGATGCTAGGATGGAAGTACTTCTGGTCTTCTGGACTCCATTATTAGAGTAGCTACAAGCTAATGCTTTCCAAGTGTACTTTTTTCTTTTCTTTTCATTGTGCATATAAAATTGTGGCTTTTTTTTTTTGTTAAATTAGTTATTATGAAAAGTAGTTAATTCAAAATTAATTTCTTAATTTATAGGTGTTAGAGATTTAGAGTAAAATGTCAAATCATGAGCCAAAACCGAAGCGATCAAAATTCATTGACACATGATTTAAAGGAACAAATGTTGAGTCTTCAAGTTTAAATGTGGTTTCTGACTAGGTGATTATTGATTTTGTTTTTTAGTTTTGTATAGATATGCATTTGAGGGGTACAATGGCAGACCCAGCATTCTTTTTCTATGGGGGCATGTATGTTAAAGTATATATATATAACTGTTAAAGTATTAGATTTAATTAGATAAGTGGGGGCATGTTTACAAAATATGAAGACAAAATACTATCTTATTAGATTAAATACATTATTTACAAAACATGAGTGGGTGCGTAAGCCCCCACTTGCCCCCTCTGGGTCCGCCAGTGGAGGGGTAAGGTTCACTATGTCCCCCTGAGTAGTCTTTTCTTTAAAATTAATAAAATTCTCTCGCATCGTCGAGATTCTCCATAATATATATATATATATATATATATATATAATTTTTTTGTTTGTTTAATAAATCCAACCCGTCCAAGATTCCAATCCTGGATCCGCCACTATATATATATATATATATATATATATATATATATATATATATATTACCAAACACCCAAGCTGCAGGTAGTATCGCCATGTAATATACCCTGCCAAATACTTGAAACAACCATAGGCAGATTTAGCTTAGAGTCATTTTAATTTCTCGAACTTCTCAAGCCAAGACCCCCCAAACTCTGGTTTGCCGTTTGCCCACTTATTTCTACTTTAGCAAATGCCCACTTTTCAGCTTATCCAAATGATCACAAATACAGACAAGAAGCTTTTGTATTGAGTAAAGAGGAATGAAGGAAGTAACCCAGTTAATTAAGTCTACCTTCTATAGAAAGGGTTTCACATTTCCAATAAGCAAGACAGTCTTGGACATCCCATCATCAATAGCTGGCCTTAGTTATTCTGCCATGAATAAGGGGAGCAGCAATGTGCTTTCCTAAGTTGTCTGTTAACAGAGAGCCACCTATACTCACTACAAGAATTACAATGGTGGCTCATTAAGCTTTTTAGAGTAGTCCTAAAATCCAAATAACCTTTAGCAAGCTCAAAGATGTCGCAACGGCTACTCCAGTTCTTTTGAAAGAAAAGTAGCACGAGACCCTCACTCCCGGAGGTTTTTGTTTTTGTTTTTGTCTCTCTCTCTCTCTCTCTCTCTCTCTCTCTCTTCATGAAGACATCATCACAACTAATCTCACAACATAAGAGAATTTATGATCTGCAAGGAAAGTTCGAGACACGTCAATATCAGAAGCTGTATACTTTTAGGTGTACGATACTTTTGTGGCAGTATAGTTGCAATTCGATCTGTTTGAGGATTAAGAAACTAAATCGAAATGTAGTTTACAAGCTAGCTACTTTATATTATTGTAATCCTTACATACCATTGTTCTTTTATCTAGGCTGTTGGCATTAACAGAACCAAGCCAAATCCTAAAGGTGAAAAACCCACAAGCATTGATATAGAGAGAGCAGTAGAGAAATATATGAGCTAAAGACACAAATGCAACTTCTAGAAGTTCCTCACTGATGGCCAGACAGAGAGGGACTCAGATTACTCTTCAAATGAGAATTGGCGCCATGATGAGCCATTATATGAATGTACCATCCGATTACCAATTAATCATTTTGAATCGGTAAGCCTATAGAAGACAGAAATGTGCCAGCAATTTTTGGACAGTAGGAATGAGTAGTTGAAGCCCTTCCCTGACTGACTGACTAGATGTCTCAATAATAGAGCTCCTGCAACTTCTAGATATCTCTTCCTTCAATTACGCTGTTTTACTAAGCAAGAGTACGTGAGAAATGGTCCACTCATATCACAAAATTTGTATCTGCATTCCTATATTGCAGGTTAAACAGATTTCACTAAAACAAATGTATTACAATTTCATGATGGCATTTTCTTCTCTTTCTTATTCCTCTCCCTCTTCATAGTTATGGCTCATTGCAGAATCCTATATGAGACGCCAGTGGTTCTTCCTCTCCTTTATATACTTCAAAGAATTCAACCTTCTTTGGAGCTACAGGCCAGAGCAACAATTAAGTCTGCTCCGAAGGTAATATACCAACACAGCAAGAGCTTGCACAAAAACACCGCAAACCCTTGGAGTTCAGCCTAGTTTCACCATAGCTAAATGTAAGCTCTTCATCCACTTTTATGTCATCTGAAGCAAAAAAGCAAAGACGTGGAAGCAAAGCCCCTGAGCTTCTAACAAGAGCTGTGGACAAATTACCTCCGTCGCAAGAATGGTTGATGAACCTTGAGACATTTCCGATTCTTGTGGCATCAATATTGAGTCTCAGACATGCCTTTTTGGATGGAAGATGCTCCCTCACAACCAAAAGAGCAGGGGAGAAATGACCACCGGACGAAAGTTCATCATACATTTCTTGCCGCAGTCTTGATTCCTTTGTTGTCAATAGTTCACCTTTATCACAGAAAATAAAAAATTATGTTAGTGGAACATACAATGCAGGATGCAGACATAGATGTGTTTGGGTAGAGTGAGAGAACAAATTCCCATGAATTCAAGTGTTCGTCAGTTTATCAACAACACTGTGCTCCGTCAACCATTCTAATAGTCACTTTCTACTTTCAGGAACAAATCAGTTTTATTCATCTGCATCACACATGGATGCATGCATACAGATTGAGAGACACAGCTTCTGTTTCATATAGGAAGGGCTTTCAACCTTGCCATTATAAGTATTAATTGTATCTGGTAAAATGTAGAGCCATTAAGGCATTATTTATTTTTTATCTGGACTGCAGAGTAATGGTTATGTTGCTGATCCTACCCGGCTCACAGAACACATAGCACACTAGTCTTCATGAGTAGTAATTATCATGTCAAGAACACTTGATGAATCTAACAACACTACAACAACAAAACAGAACCACCCAACTAAACCTCATAATATAACCAAGGTCCAAAGATAGAAGACAATGATCCATCAATATGCATCAGCAATTTAAACTCGAAAACAATCCTCGGACTTTTCCCAAGTACTTTAGCCTGGGGCAATTGCAAATTACAAGTGCTAAACTAGAAAAAGGGATCGAAAAATGTGGGTTGTGATCAATACCTGCATACTCGCACACAAACCGACCCTTTGGGATGAACTGGTCGGCATACAAACCCCACCCTTTTCTTCTGTCCCTCACAATCTTCAACTTAACCTGAATCCCGGTCTGAGTCAACCGATTCCCACAACTTAACCGGCATCCACAACTGGGTCCACACTCGAAAACGACGCCGTCGAAGCCAGCAAAGCCGACAACACACGGACACCCCTCTTTCCCATCCTCACATGTCTCTGCACATTCACACCCAGACGACGCACAGTTTCCCGATTCGTCAACAAAACGCAACGACGACGTTTCAGTTCTGGTGTCCGAGTCTGACTCGTAGTGACTGGAACCCCACGGTTGGCGAAGCAGTGAAGAAGAAGAAGATGATGGGGTTAGAGAGGAAGGGGTGTAGATGAAGTAGGCATAAGGGTGTTGATCGAGTGAGTTACGGAATGGGATGGGATGGGGCTCGAGGGATCTGGAAGCGTCGGAGGCGCGGCGGAGAGTGATGGACTTGGAGAGGTTGCAGAGGGTGGTGCAGGTCAGAGATGCCATGGCCAGCTCTTGTGGGGTTAGCCATGGAAGGACGAGGTCTAAGCACCGGAAGAAAAGGGAAGGACTGGTATTGCGTTTCGATGGTGTTGTTGGTGGCGACTGCATCTTCTTTGAACTTGCCTCCCACGTTCACTCTCGAGGGTCGAGAGTTGACATTAGCCGGATGGGCTACATCAAAATTGAATTACTGTGTTAGATGACTCCCAATATGTTGAGCTGCCTAAATGAGCTGTGTTTTAGATTCCGGTCGCGTCATCCTGGAAACGGATCCAGGGGTGGTAGCAGATTTAGGTATGTAAGGCTTAGTTTGGGATTGATTCTTGAGCTGCTTTTGGGGTTACTTCTGCTTCTTCTTTTTTTGGGGTTACAGGCTACTTCTGCTTTTGGGACAAGAGTATGGTGTTTGGTAAAATTTCTTAAAGCTGTTTTTGGTTCAAATAGTTTCTAAGTAAAGACGATTTTGGGAAGCTGCCAATTTGTAGCTTTTGGAGCTGCTTTGGTAAAACACGGAGCAGCAACAGTAGAGACTTTAATGAAATTTGTCAAACTACCCATTTTGTCCTCCTCCTTTTCTGAAAATTACATTGAAACAGATAGGGTTTCGCTTTGATCTCCATCGCGAGGCAGACATTCCACATTCATTCTCCTCCTTCGTCTTTGTTGTCAAAAATACATCGCAACATTCGATAATTCAATCCTCATCGAACTTCTCCTCCTTGTCTCTCTGGTATCACTGAAAGGTTCAATTTTGGTCTCTTTACATTACTCTTTCAGATTCAATCTTTTTGATTCGTACTCATGTAATTGGTATTCTTCTGTGAGTTGGGTTTGTGATTTTAAGCATTATTGAAGTTTGTGTCTTGCTTAATTTGGGATACGAAGCATAAAGGTTTAATTTTTGTGTCAGTTTCTTGTAAGAATGTGACATAAAGGTTGTGTTCTAGCAATTGCTTCTGTTCAGGATTGCATTAGTTCCTAAATTGTTACCTTACACTTGAACAATGAAAGAAAAGCTTTTACAGTATCTCCCTATATGCAATTGACCTGCTTAAGATAGAGATTGAAACGAGGAGAAACTTAGTTTTGGTGGATAATGAATTTGCATGAGTTCCATGTTTAGAACTAGTGTTGGAATCTGCAGTTGTTGCTGTCTTTGAAAAATATGATTAAGTGCAAAATAATTGCTATATAGTTTGGGTAGTTCATTGACTTTGTGTTTTGCAATCGAGTTCCTTAATTTGGTTATATGCTTTTGGGATCAAGTTACATATTTTGGGTTTGTATACTAACTGTAATGAAGGTGTTTGTTTCCAATTGTTTCCAACAGTCCTATGTTTAATTATGATGCAATATTCGAGAATCTTTGTGAATTGGACTGTATGTCTAGCAACCCTACCAAGGTGAAAAGGATAAAGGGAAGGTAATATGTGTAAACCCAACGGTCATAGAGTGAAGTTTCAGTGGTAATAATATGCACTACTGATGTCCAGTATGTAAAGTTTCAATAGACACTTGTAATGATGTCCAGTAAACTTGAGTAATGGCTCTGTTTTAGTTTTTCTTGTTTTGGTTACCGTGCTAGCAATGAATAGCCTGCATTTGAAGGCTAATGTTTGCTTTGTATGTTAATTTTTACCAGGTACTACACAGCTACTGTAGGGACTTGTTGCTCGCAAATAGCGCAAACAAACTAAGTAACATAAAAGAAAAGCAACATTAAAGGAAAGAATACCTAATGGACCTAGGGTGAAGCCCTAAGCCTAAGTACCACCAGGCCAAGAACAGGCCCACAAATGGTGTAGACACTCGTACTTTTCTTATTTATTCTATTTTGTCGTACAACGTATGGGACTACGTATTTTTAAGGTACAAAAGTATTCACGCTTAAGTAAGACTATGAGGCTATTTTAAAGTATTAAGAATTTAGAGAAAATTCAATTTGAGTCAAGGAAACTTTTCTTGAAGTACCGAGGCTTAGGAGAAGACCGGAAAATTTTCCCGAAAAGATTTGGTGAAGTGTTTGTTTGGACCTGATTTTATCAAACTCCCATGTGTATTGACTTGAGGGTTGGTCAGAGAGGCATTGAGTCGTTCAACCGGAATAAAGGTAGTCTTCGGCCGAGGTTAGAAGTTTTTGAGATGTATGGTTGAGATGGATGCATCGATGGAAGTTTTAGATTTTGGGTCCCATGACCCAAAATATGAAGAAAATGGATTGCATAGACACGAAGTTGGATGGCCCGAGTTTACATGAACAACTATACAAATAGGCCATAAGGCAGAGTTGAAGTGGTTAGGCCGAACCCAAGTAGTAACTTCGGCGGAAGAGTTCATTCAAGAAGGGAATCCTCACAAGGAAGGAGTTTGAGTCGATTAATGATTTCAATTATGAAGATTTCAGATATCAGCCAAATCAGAAACTTTATGAGACTGATCAATCCCAAAAGGAAAGAGAATCCTACTTAAATTCCACATCTTGGAGGACAAGTTCGCTAGGGTTTTTGACTTGTATATATAGAACATTGTAACTCATTGTAAAGGATCATGCACCACACAAACAAATCAATATACAAGTTTTACTCACAAACTTTTCTCTTGCTATCTCATAGGTACTTTGCCTTCAATTCAACTTTTACAACTTGTTTTCATTTCTAGTTTTTTAGTTTCAATTCAATACTTTTCGTTCAAACACTTTACTTTCTTGTTCATTTACTTTATATGCACTTTACTTTTCGCACTTAAAGGTAGTTCGTAATGTACAATTATCATCCATTGATCTCTTTCAGCCAGTCCAGATTGGATCGATGTGATTCGTTGTTCACACACATATCATCTCACAATGCTTTGACAACCGAGTCCACTTCACCTTCATCTTCACTGTGATTTGCGAGTACCTTCACCTGATAGATCTCTCGCTTGTCACTCGAACCTTTGAGTTTACCTAAGAAGTGAACGTGATAGAAGATCCCGGTCAAGACTGACACCCAACCGAAGTCCTTGCAACATAGGCTTTAGAACCTAACGGCCGATAGGGTTCCTTCTTCGGCCTATAATCACTTGAAAGCAGTCAGATACAAGCGCAAATCAAATCTAAACCTTGCTTGGCCAATTGGCCACGAGTTGGCACTCTTGCACAATCCAGAAGGACAACTAGACCGCAAGTCCCTCGGCCCTCATTTAGGCCGAGACGATTTTGAGGCAAACAGTGTCAGAGAAGTAAGGATGGTTGGAGTGGTATTTTTAAAGTGGGCTTGAGAGAAATTAAGAGAAAAAAGAAATGGGAGCAGCCAAGCCCACTTGGCCCAAATGGAAGGGTAAATTAGACTTTTCACACTAATTAAAGTGGGAAGTATTTAAGCTTCACATCACCAAACTCTAGCCTCCCAAGCCTCATTTTTCCTCACTTCACTCTCTCTATATCTTCAGCTCTCCCTCTTTCTTATCTGACCCTCTCTCTCTTCCTTGCGTCACCGGCCGGTGCTGCTCCGCCACCGAGCGCACATCCGCTGGTACTCCAATCCACACCAAAATTTCTAAATTTTCTCCTCTTTATTCCCTCTATCCATTTCTCAAACCAAAATCGTTGAGATTTAGCCATCCAATCATCCAAAAACCCTAGAACCCGAAATCAATTTGGGGGTTTTTGTGATTTCTTCATTCTAAGTTCAAATTAGGTAATCTCCCTCTTAATCTAGCCTCTATTCCTCCGATCTATACTTATTTCTTATCAAATTAGAGTTTTTGATTTTCATTTGTGATTTTGGTACATGAACCCGATTTTCCCTTAAACCATGAGACTAAGATATGGGTTTGGCAAGGATTTGTGGTAAAGATATATTCCATGCAACCTTGTTTCAAGTTTTTGGTTGTGGAATTGATTTTTGGACGGATTTGTAGGTGAAGAAGGCTAAGGAGGAGGAGAGGCAGTGAGTTTTGGAGAAGAAAGGGTAAGGATTGGGTTTTTGACAAACCCTTGAATTTTGGAGTTTATTTTGTTGATTTTGAATTTTATTGAGCTATTTTGTTGTTGAAAAATTGTGAAAAGTGGTAAATTGTGTTGAGGATTTTGGTGATTTTTATTGTGTAATTTTGACCAAAATAAAAAGAAAGTGAAGAACAAAAGAAAAGTCTTTATTTTTGGAAGGAAAAAAAAGAGAGTAAAAGTTGACTTAAAGGGATTTTACCGTGGTAAAGTGGTAAAAAGTGAAAAGGATGAAAGTAAAGGTAAAAGGTAAAAGTGAAAGTAAAAAGGTAAAAACTACAATAAAAGCAAAAATGTGAAAAAGGAAGAGTACAAGGGTAAAAGTAGAAGTACAACTTTATTTATAATTATTTACTTATTTATTTTTAAAACAAAATAAGAAATAATAATAAATAAAGGGGTACTTGGTCAAAAATCAGAAGTCAAAGTCAAATGTCAAAAATCAACTCCGGAGGTTAACTGACCTTGTAAAACGCAAGGATCCACTCGACTTTGGTTGCTCAGATTGGCGATAGTTTAATGGAGCGATAAGGATGTCTTCATTTTTAAGAAAGAAGTTAGTTTCCTAAATTGGTAAAAATTGAAAGGAATGATAAATGGCCTCATTAAAATAAAAAGGATTTAGTATGCATGATTACTTAGAATTAGTCACGATGTTTACCTGGATAATTACTTTACAAACTAAGTAATGGTTTAAGAAACACGATCGTTAAGGAAGCTTAAGTGGAAAGCACCTAAGTGTGGAATACGTCGGCATTTCCAGGTAGGGTGAACTGTCCCGTTCTTGTTAGAAGCTTTTCTATATAAGTGGAATGCTCTAGTATAAAAGTATGTTGCCTGTAAGTACGGTTTTGGTTGTTCATTAGTCGATGCCTAATGATATATGTATTTGCATAACTAATAATTGCTGATTGCGAAAACCAAGGCTAGACTTGTATGTTGAGATATTGTACCTATTGTATGTTTGTACTTGTGACCTGAAAGTGAATGGAACATAAACGCGTTGATTCCTAGTTATCTCACGGTGTCGATAACCGTGAACCTCCAAAGGGGGCTGTGCTCCTATGTGCATCGAGGAAAAGTAAGTACCGACGGTGAACCAGTCATAGGACACTCAGGGCCAAGAAGTGGACACTTTCGCTACTTATAGTCACAAAGACTACAGAGTAGTTGACTGGTTCTCGAAGGATAACGAACCAATCAGTCACCGATTGTTTTAGATTAGCCGACATGTAAGTATCTCGGAGCTCCAAGCTGTGTGAAGCATGTTGCATATAATTTTTTGAAAAAGACAACGACGATGGTTTTTGCTTGCATTTGTTTTACTCGATTTTACAAATGCGCACAATCTATATTCTAGTAGCTATGTTTTACTTATTAGTTTTCAAACCTAACTAAGGTTGGGTCGGCCCCTATTGGGCTAGAGAGGACAAAATGCTCACCCCTACATTTCAGGTCATAACAAGGTCGTTCCAGACGATCTGGATTAGAAGTGGGTCGTTGGCCGAGTTCATGTGTTGCTGTGCTTGTTGCTTGAAGTCCTTCCCTTTTGGTACTCCATCAATTTACTCGCTTTCCTTTCAATGTTGAACTTAGTTGAATTCTGTGAGGTCCGCTTGCCTGGGAGCACACCTTACCCTTTGTTTTATTGTTGCTGTTGAACTCCTTTTATTTCGATTATGATGTAAACCCTAAGGCGTCACAGTGCACTTGCCTACTTTATTTTGAAGTATTTCCAGATTTGTCAATTTGAATATTGGGTTGTTGATTGAAAGTCCTTCCTTAAAAGTTTTAATTGTTTCTTATTTTCTAAAAATCATATTTCAAAAGGCCTTGTAGTATTAAGTTGGTAGGTTTATGATACGTCTAGGACGTATCGGGCTCCTATTGGCTTAATATTACAGTGCTATGGTATACCCATTCGGGTCGCCATAAATGGACCAAGGCCCGAAAGGCCTAAGCACTAAATCCAGTCGAGGACCGCACTTACACATGGAGGCCGACCACCACCGTCGCACCAACAAGTCCGTCACGCCATCGATTTTGGACCTGCCACCATTGAATAGCTGCCGCTGCCAAAACTCCAACATATTGTATCCCTCACCACCATAACCTCTAACCTCGAGAGCAAAAACAGAAGAACAGGCTGCTGGTTCCTCCTGTTGTGCAAACCGAAGCCCCTCCACACCCCAATGTCACTCTATCTGTGAAGAGATCCGAGCGGATTGAAAACCAGATCTGATGCACACCAGCAACACCGCCAACTTCTATCTGTCTCTCACCCAACTCTCGTGCAACCACTGCCAGCGACTAAAACCACTGCAAAGGAATCCCTCCCTGCCCCAATCCTCAATCACCCACACCACCATCCCATATGTCTCCATTATAAAAGATCATCGATGAATATGAATGAATCTTATTTCCTTTAATTTCCTTTATTTTTTGACATTATTTACTTTTCTCATTTCTGATCCCACCATTTGGTATCAGAGCCCTCGATCCATTTGGGTGAGGTGGTTCTTCTAGCAGTGCAAAACTAAATTAGTTCGATGGATGCATTTTAGCAAACTATGAATGATTGGCATAATAACTTCTTGGCCGAGATTCATCAGATAGAGGCATACTGCTCAAAATTTCCACCAGCCGCAACCGCTACACACAGTGGTCCACGGTCTACCCCTGAAGATCCTACACTTCCAACCCCTTGGAGGGGTTTGATTGATGGTTCATCAAGTTTATTGTATTATTGGAATGTTGAAACTAACCAGACCCAGTATGAGAGGCCACGTCAACAAACTCCTCAATATACATCAACCTTCACTTCCTCAGATTACTCCGTTACTCAAACCCTCAACCATACACCTCCGATTACCACCACAACATCAGTCCTCCATTTACCCACCCTTATAGTGTTACTTCGATTTTCCCCAACCCTTAACCCCAATCTCACAATCAAGTATGAACCAAAACCTTTAGATGAGGTCGCAAATAAAGATAAAGCGAAAACCCTTATCTAAACTTGCTCGATGTGGTCGAATCCAAATTCATAATGATTAAAAGATGAACTGTTGCAGCTATCCTTTGATTAACTTCATAGAACCCGATAATTTGGATGTGCCAGTTGAAACATCTAGGAATTATGTTCAGGTAAGGATATTAGTAAATGTACTAAATATTTCCAGTAAGAGACTTTTTATTTTATTTTGAGAGGTCTAGTGAGAGACTTTTGCTCAAGGAAGATTGGAGAAGAAGAAGAAGAAGGTTTAGGAAGTCTGGAGGTACAAGAAAACCTCATTCTATGGAACTTTGCTCATGTCTCTTATTTCTATTTTTTGTTATTATTTTAAAATAAAATTACTTCAAAATGTGAAGAGAAAATTATAATTATTAACTTGTCATAATTTATTCCCACCATTGGTTAAATTGTTAGGTGACATAGGTTAATATTATTGATAGAAAAATATCATTTTCTTATTGTCTAAAACAGTCATTTAATACGAAGATAAGTATCTACATTATTATTAACAAAAGAAGCTTTGATAGCCAAAATGCATGTAAAATTACATATAGATCCTTACATCATATATTAATTTGAAATTATATTTAATAAGGGTAAGGCTATGGTATGTTAATATTTCTCATACATCAACTATTTTTACCACTTTGAGGACTCATTTTATCACTATAAGGACTCATTTTACCACATGAGGACTTCTGTGCTAATTAAGAAAAGTTACCACTTTAAGGACTCATGTTACTACTTTGAGAACTCATTTTACCAGTTTAAGGCAATTATATGACTGTCATACGTTAACACATTGTATAATTTTTCATTTAATAATTAAGGGATAAAGAAGTAAATAATAAAATCAAAATAAAAAAGATAAGAAAACAATATTTCACTCCTCTGCATGTAACTTCCCACTTACTGATAAGAGCATATTAATGCGATGTTAATAGCGTTAATCTCCATACTTTCTTTGTTAGTTTAGTGTATTTTCTAGTTATTTACTTTGTTTATTTGTTTTATAGGTATCTTGGAATAAAGAAGAAGAAAAGACGTAAAAGAGGGATTGAAAAGCAAAATCGGGAAATCTGCCTGTGCAGATCAGTTAACTTCGACAGAGCACTGAGACTAGCTCAGAATGATCCAGAGAATGATCTTTATATTGATGGATAGCCTCGGATGTCTAGTTTCCGAATCTTTTTACGGCTCATCAATATCATTTTTCTAGAGAAAGTTATGGCAGATTTAGTACAAGAGGTCAGGCTGCGCGTGAATCTGAGTTTGGACGGGAATTTATGTTTCGAGGCCCAAATCACACCAAGAAGCCCGAGGACGAGTTTGTGCTTCATATTCTGACTCATGATGGACAAATGGCACGATGTAAATGGTTAGAATAAGTCATCAAGTTCAAGAGCCAATAGGAAAACTCTACCTAAGCACGTGAACCCTAATTCTTTTAGGTTTTGGATTTCCTAACCTCTAAGCATATAAAAGGAGATCAATCTGCAGCAGCTCTCTCTTCTCTTCTTCTTCCTCCCTTTTTCATTATTTTGTGTTTTTGATTCCAATTATGTGTAACTAAATTTCCAGTAGTTAGGGGGCAGTTGAAGCCCCTAGACATGATCCATAACATGCTTTGATATTCAATTTGTTTTCCAATTAATAAAGTTGAGGTTTTGTTTACCAATTTCTCATTGATGAATTCTATGTTTGTGTGCTTTGGAGGCCTACTTAGTATGCATGCTAGGGTTCTAATACTTTGATTGTTTGATGCCTGGATCAATAGCTGGATTCCTCAAATTGTCTAGAGAAGTAATTGGTAGTTTTCACTAGCAAGTAAACAGAACCCTAGGTTTAGCAAGGCTCTAAGTTAATTGCGGTGCCTAGTCATTGCTCAAACTCTTTTCAAACTTAATGATCTCTGCATGTTTAATCTAATAAACGTACCTTTAGGTTGCATTGCTTGGGAACAGTCTAGGTGTAGAGCACTTCCTGCCTAGCGTACAAAGTAAGAAAGAGTAATAGGTTGTGTTCAAGCGTATCAAGCCAATCTGAGTGTCTTCAACTAAGTTAATTGGTAGTAAATTGGACAAAGTATATTGTGTGTGATTGTTGGCGGTGGATACTTCCTTCCTAGCTAGTTTCATTATATTGATATCAACCAATCTCAAATTTGTTCTAGTTTCATTTTTCTTTCTGTTCTCTGTTTTGACGTATTTTATTCTCACAGTAAACGAACTCCACAAATTCCCAAATTTTGTGTGCTAGACGCTTTGTGTGTCTAGTACATATCTGTAAATTTTCATATTTTTCTGGGTTGTTTTGGTTAGGTTTTTAGTTTGTTTTTTGACTTCTGTTCAGTAGGAACTGCAGTCGCGTTTTGTGACTTTTGTTGAAGCATTTAGTTTAACTTAATCCTCTGCAGGAGACCCTTATTTCCCTATATTACAATTGACATATTTGCAGGAGAATAAGGAAAATCAATAGCTTTAAATTTAGCCATTACTTACCCACTCTGTGCATTTCACCCGTAACAAAACTTCCCGCTATCTGCATTAACTCCCCACTTCTTTTGAAAAAAGTTTTTTCACATTTTTTAAATTAATTTTTACACCTGTCACTGTCAGGTGTATGTTATTTGATAAGTGGAAAAGGATAGAGGTCAATTGAGGAAATTCGTAGGTCTCAATCGAAACTCTCTTCCAGTAAATGAGGATTAGATGGGGATTCTATCCAACAAAGCGGGAAGAATTAGGGTCTAGGGTTAAAATTTGAAAACCCTATAAAATGATCATAGGACAACAGCCACCTCCACCAAATTGCTTTTTAGAAGAAAGCTCATCGATATTAGGGTTTAGGGAACTGAAGCAGATCGTGATAACTTCTATACTAGCTACGAGGTACGGAGCCGAAGCAGAATAGTTTTGTAAGGATGAGAGTCATCATGTGCTGTACTCATCATACCAGAAGCCAAGTTTTGAACTTTTTTTTGTATTTGGTCTCGTTGGTAAAATAAAATATTGTTCTGAATTCTCAACAGAAGTTCAACACAATTAGTGTAACGTCCCATATCTTAATTTACCCGTTTACTAGTCATTTGGACGGTAAACGACAATTACTTTCACTTTTTACTTTGTTTCGATACTTTTAGTGGCCCTAAAAGTTGACTTTTTGTTTGGGTCAAAATTTGAGAAAATTTCCTTCTTGAAAGTTGTAGAGGACGTTAAACCAAGTGCGTGCATATGTGGTACGTAAAAATCGGAGTTCATATGCGAAAGTTATAAGCAAAAAACGGAAGTTACTGTTCATGGTAGATTGTATAAATTTGAAAAAGTTACTGTGGCCAATAAGTTTCCATTTCTTCATCTCTCTCCTTCCTCCTGCGTTTTCTCTCTCTCCTCAGCGCTCTCTTCAACTCTGGCGTTCTCTCTCTTCCGACCACCTGATGGCGCAAGGCTAGTACCATTGGACTCGTCTCCTCCTCGTCTCAGCGCTGGCGGTGGTGGCTCACAGCGGCTTGGCCTAAAAACGACGCATCAAGCCTTGAAAGTTTACTATAGCAGTTTGAGTCAACGCCTGTTTCTTCCGATTTCGGCCACCCCAAACGATCAAGTTAGTTTCTTTGGAAGCGCCTTGGGATGTAGATGATGCTCCCCGAACATTTTACAGCAATTTGATGCGAGAAGGAAGAATCGAAGGTTTGAAATTCTGGGTCACTATTCACGAATCAGGTTCAACCTTCTCCTTAATTGTTGAAGTACTTCTACTCATTTTCTGACTTTGTCACAGTTGATAAAGTTGTTGGGTCTGTTGCGTAGGTGCTGCTACCAAAGTTTGCTGGCCATTGGAGCTGGTGGCGGTGGCGCCTAGGGCAGCTTTTTAATTGTGATTGTTTTAGCTAATTAAATCCTATAATTGTTTTAGAGGTTGAATATGTGATTTTGGTGAATTTTGGGAGAAGTTTGACATTGATTGTGAATTTCTGAAGTTTGGGAGTTTCGGTTGTCGATTTGTGGGAATCCGACCTTTGGATTTCCCTTGTTTCCGATATGGAATACTTTAATCGACGGATGGATATTAATGGTGAAGTTTGGCTTGAATCCAGAAACAAATGGAGAAGTTGGATTACGTGGGGTTTTACGGATTTGTTTTGAATCGTATTTATTTATCAAATTGTTGTTTACAGAATATAATTGTGTACAGGATGACGTACCGACCGATCGCTCGACGAGGATCCTTACGCTTGGATACCACGTTAGCCATATACTGTGAGTGAACATTTGATGTTAAATAATGCTTGCAATTAAATTTTTCTAAATTAAGAATTTATTTAAATTATCCTTTTAATTATTGAGCATATTATCCGATTTTTTTTTTAAATATGGAATTATTTGTCGATTGGACTTTCGGATTAGAAATTGTTATGCTCCATTTTAAACTCATCATTTAGAATGATTTTCGATGAATTGTTACCCGAAGCAATTTCGGGAATTACTTATATTTTCATTCGTCGATTCTGAGATTTCTGAAAGGTTTTCGAAAATGGGATTTTCGAGAGAATTTTACTTATCTATTATTCCTCGCCTATTTATTTATGAATTCGAGAATATTTTGGCGTGAGGGGCAACATCGTTGGAATGTGTATTTTCTTGTGAGATATTGGGGGAGCCTTACTGATTTTCAATTTTCATATGATTTTAACCCACCATACTTGGGTCGTCATATTTATTGCTAACTAGCCTATTAGTACTCCTCCCCGCTTACTATGTGTTTGTGGGTGAGTCGAGCAGAGCATGGGATGCTCAAGAGTGTGGGACACTCCAACCCGAGCCATGGTGATAATTTCTTCCCCATACTCTACTACTACTTGACTAGCGGGGCTAGTCTGATTTTAGTTTGACTAGCGGGGCTAGTCCGATTTCCTTTAATCAGCGGGGCTGGTCTTATTTTTCTTGAGTATTGAAGTTTCAATCTTTTTACTTGGTTGTTTGTGACTAGCGGGGCTAGTCGGTTTTCTTGAGCTAAACATCAGTCGGTTTGTTTTTCCGTAATTGTTGCATGCATTGTTTTAAAGAAATAAACATGGGAAAGTACAAACTCCTTTTATTTTGTAATTACTTATTTTTGTCCCCTCACGCTAACGTTTTTATCTACTTTCCCCTGGGCCTTTCGGTTTAAAATGCCCAGTCTGCAGAGTAGCTGGTTCGGCATAGTAGGATTCGGGGCATAGCATCTGCTGCTGTTGTTTTCATATTGTAGGTTAATCATTGAACCTACTTGTATTATGAATTCTTTTTCTCCTTTAGATTGTTCTGATAACTTGTGGGACAAATGTTGTAAAGTTTGGATTTTGCACTTGTGTATTTGGATTATGTTGTATTGTTCGGATTTTAGTTGCAAATTGTGGAGTTGTTGGGATTTGGGGAGCAGGGTGGCTCCAGGAGATTATGGATGATTTGTTAGAAGTGTGAATGTGTTTTTATAGGTTTTTGGGTAGTCCATTTTAGAGGCAACTCTGCCAAATTTTTGGTAGAGTTATTCCTAACGTGGGCCCCACAAGGTCACCTCGGATTTCAGGGTGAAATTCGGGATGAATCCTGTCAATTAGCTTTGTTTTTTATTTTTATAATGATAGTTTAATTGTATATGGTAAAACTGCAAGTTTTAATTGACTCAGATTATTCATGATGCATTATATGAATTGCAACTATTTTCTCTTTCAAGTACTGTTTGGGGAGCGCTTGAATTGGTTTTGACTTATGATAAAAAATTTCAATAATTGCCTCACAATAAGTTGAAGACACTTTTTCACCAGTGCACACACATATCTCTGTGTGTGTGTGTGTTGTTTAAGGACATCTGATTTATGTGTCTGGCCCAAACTCTAGTGACTTGTCCAAGTTATAATAGGGTTAGTCTTACAGATATCTTCAGAGATATCCTAATCCTTGTACAATTTAGTTTCCTTGTAAGACTTATATTCTCTGCTTGTAATCATCTATATAAAGAGGTCTCTATTATCAATGAAAGCACAACTTAATTCTCTCCCAATTTCAGTTTTCTTAAAACACATCATCAGCACGAAGCCCTAACCCTGAAACCCTAAAATCATAACCTTCAAACCCTAGCTTCCTCCGCTGCACACCTTCAAACCCTTAATCCCAGGAGTCCAGAACTGGAGGCGGAACCACCGGAATAGGCCAGAAAAGCCCCGAACTGGTCATCAAAATACCTGAACGGCCCTGTTAGCTTCGCTTGAATAGCCTCGCCAGCGCATCCTTGTTCCCGCTTTCAATACTTTATTCTTTTCTTTTCTCAGAGACTTTCAACCTCCCTTTTTCTACCCTCCACTTCTTCTTTTGTGGGGAGACCTAAGCCGAATTGTGGGGGTTGGTGCTATCTCCAAGCTTGGAGCTTGTTGAGATCTCCAAACTTAGAGTTTGTTGAGAATATACGATCAACCACATACAGATCATTGTTTCGATCTAATCTAATACCTCTTGGAATCGAATTTCTTGGGAGTGATTACACTCAAAAATTTCTTTTGTTTTTATAGTAGCCCTTTTGCTCCCAAACTAACCATTTTCTTGTTCCTTTTCAGAATGAGTAAGCTGAACAAATTGGACCTTGCTCCATTAGGGATAATTGGCTCTGGATATCACAAGTGAGTTTGTGATATCTGTTAGCATCTCAAGAGCCATGAAATCTGGGAAACGATTCTTGAGCCTAGCCAGGACGTGATAACTGTTGAGCAAGCTCAAACTTTGGAAGTAGATAGAGCAGTCTTGGAGGCAAATTAGGCGAAAGCCGTCATCCTAATGACTAGCCATATGAATGATTAGCTCAAATACGAGTATCTGAATGAAGAAGACCCCAAAAGGTTGTGGGTCTCACTCGAAGAACCCTTTGGTAACGTCCGTGACTCCCTGCTTCCTAACCTACAAGTGTGATGGCATAATCTTTGCTTCGGTGATTTCAAGATAGTTCTTGACTACAACTCGGGAGCACTTCGCATTAAATTCTTAATAGAATTCTATGGAAAAGAGTTCTCAAATGCAATGTTGATTGAGAGTACTCTCTCTACTTCCCCGTCTCTGCTTTGATGGCTGCTAAGAATTATCAAATCGATGTTACTGTAGGATGGATCACAAGGTTTCATGAGCTCATTAGAGACATGAATATCGCTGAAAAGCATGACAACATCCTTGTGAAGAACTATAATTCGAGACTCGTGGGAACAGAGCTTATTCCGGAGTCCAATTATAGTTGCACTCCTAAGGGAGGGAGCCAAGAGCGAAACCCTAAATCTAGGGACAATTCTGGACATTCTGGTCCATATTCTTGCTCTAAGGAGGAAGGTAACCGCCAAAATAGGCGAACACGGAACCGAATAGGTCAACGTGGAAAGAGAGAGGGAGGCAACGGCTCTAGCCAAGTGGCACCACTAACACTAAGCGTCATCCTAACGACGCTTTCAATGCCCCTCAATCAAGGGAGTCTGAGCATAGAGATGGATGTGGAGCATTCAGTCATTGGGTACACATTTGTAGAGCTCATGAGAATATTGCCACCGCATACAAACCATATTGTGAAACAAGAGAAACTCACTATGTGGAACAAGAAGATCAAGAAGGTGATCTTGAACTAAGGGTTGAAAACTTCAAATCTGGATGAGATCAATAGATTGCCGATTTTGAATAAGTCTTTATTTTCCAACAGATGTAATAGGCAATTGCCATATATTTTGTACTAAATGTCATTGGTTTAGTTTCTCTTCAATTAGGTTCATCCAAAGTGAGTATGATGTCTAGGAAGGTTTTGAGATAAGTGGTACTTAAGCGAGCTTTGCTCCACCGACATCTCTCTACCCACCTGGTCCTATTAATTTTAGAGTTACCGAAAGAAATTAAAGGACTACCTTTTTTTTTGCATTAGCTAGTTTCGGATTAGATTTTCTTAATGGTTAAGAAACAATGATGTACACCATTGGCTTATGAATAAAATTTTGAGTTCTTTTCATTATGACCCTATTTTAATTCTAAGCATATTCCTCTGTGACTACAATAGCTGGGCCATCAGGATTAGTTCAAGGACAATGGAATGACCCAAATTCCTCTTGCCAAATGGCACCTTGATTATTGTCACTGAAACTTTCTACGCTCCTAGGTCAAATTGAACCCAATTGAGCTATTCCAGAAAACGGATTTCATGCGAAAACACATATAGAGAAAGGAAAAGAGTTCATTTGCACTACCTCTAGTAATTACGAATAAAGACGCATCTTAGAGAAACTTATGTGTCTCTCTAATGGATTTCATTTCACCACTATTCGAGCTATTAAACCCAATAAAGTTATGAGAGAAAACCTCTTGGATTTAGACACATATTGGCTTTGTCATGATATGATAGGTCATTCTAGTTATGATATGATGATCTGTCTACTAAAGACTTCACATTGACATCCATTCTTTCGAGCGAAACGAAGCACGAATCAAAGGTTGATTCCTGGACTAAGTGAGACCGCAGTCGTTGCCTCTGGCACCGCCGCCGTCCACCGCCAGCCTAGGGCTCGCGTGGTCAATATCCATGACGACATGGATGGCATGGTGATAGCACCCCAAGTGATGCTGCAATCACCAACTTTGCTTCCAATAGCGTTTCAGACGCTTAGGCCCAACCAAAATCCTTATTGGTTGCTTTTAAGGCCTCTCGTTCTTTCTACAAAGTCTGTTCTTTAGGAAAATTAGGACGGAGACTGTCCTACGAAAAAGATATGAAAATACTCATTCTGTTCTTACATAGAATCCATGGATATTCTGTGGACCGATTCAACCAACTTGCGGATGTTTAAATATTTTATGACGTTGGTTGATATACAAACACATTGGTCACATGTTGTGCCATTGTTCACTTGTAATGCTGCTTATACTACACTCTTAGCAAATATTACATGGTGATGGGCTCTTTCCCCATATCATCATCTTATTCAATCAATTCGACTTGACAATACTAGAGAGCTTACATCGAAGACTTTTGATGATTATTGCATATCATTGGGACTGATGTTGAACATCATATCCCTATGTACACACCTAAATAGTCTCGCAGAAACGAATACAATGGTATCCCAGACATTGTTGATGCACAACAATCTCCCTATATCTGCTTAGGGTGATGCAATATCGCATGCAGTTATGCTAATTCGCCACTCAATTTATCTCTAGGTTATAGCTGGTGACTGGGTATAAGTATCTCGTACTTACGCATATTTGAGTGCACCATATATGTGCCAATTGCACCGCCACAATGCATCATGATGGGTCATCACTGACGAATGGGCAAATACGTTGGATTTGAGACTCCAACAATCGTCCGCCACTTAATACCTTTGCTAGGCGATCTCTTTATCACTAGATTTGTAGATTGTCACTTTGATGAGATAGCCTTCTTGTCGTTAGGGAGAGATAAGAACACAGATGTTCAACAGGAACTATAGGAATTGTCGTGGTCTGTCCCCACTATGTCTCATCTTGATTCCCATTAAAGTGACGAGATCACACATATCTGCTGCAAATATGCATGCAAGGATGGACTTCTCTATGTGAGGACGTAACGCCACCCTACATGGAGGTAGGCATGGCACCAACGTCATAGGGAGTGGCACTCTAGCGTTACAGGGCATGGTCCCAGCTAGGATGCGAGAGAGGTTCGTGGGTTCAAAAGATACTTTGGCATAATTCAATCCTTTGATCATCGACACTCAAAATCCGTCTCATGAGAATGTTCCAGATTAAGGTTATCTTTGGAGGCCGGCTCAACATCAGAACCTACTCTTGAGAATATAGAGCTCCCTAAAAATTACACTAGTGTACATGAGATGTGGGATAAAAACTTCATCATGATTGATGATGTATTCGCGCATTTCATTCCACATGAGTTCGTTGAGTCTAATGATATCGAACCACCCTCTATTGATGAATGATAAATGCTAATGTAGAGAAATTTGGCCTGAATGGAAAGATGCGATCCAGGTTAAGTTGAGGAAGGTTTTTCGAGCCAGTGGTGCCAATACCTCCTAACATAAAACATGTTGTCTAGTACGTGTTCATTAGAAAGCGTGATGAGAAAATGATATGGTAGTCTCACCTTATGGCGCAAGCCTTCTCACAAATGCTTTGGAATCGACTACGAAGAGACATATTCTCCCGTAACGGATGTCATTGCACTCTACTACCCTATCAGTTTGGTAGTTTCTGAATAACTGAACATGCAGCTTACGAATGTGGTCACTATGTATCATTATGGGGATCTAGATACAGAATATACATTAAGGTTCCTGGTGGACTTCATTCACCCAAGTCAAGTGGCTCTAGACCAAAGACCGTGTTTGCAATGAGGTTGAGACTCTCACTAAGTGATTACTTGATTGGGAAAGGATATGTAAATATCCGCGCGATTCTATGACAAGTTTAGAATTCTATCGCGGTTCATGTTGGTGACATGATCTTCATTGGAACCCCTTAAAGATTAAGGGAAACCGCTGAACACTTAAAATCCGAGTTTGAGATGAAGCATCTTAGGAGAACACGATTTTGTCTCAGTTTGGAACTTGAGCATCGTGTTGATGGATGCTTAGCTGTTTTGACGATGTCAAGCCTTCAACCACGCCCATGATTGTCCGTAGTCTTGATCCTAAAAAGGATCTTCTTCATCAGAAGGATGATGACAAAGATGTGCTATAGGCTAAAGTGCCCTACTTGAGTGCAATAGGCATATTATTGTACTTACCTTAATGCATAAGACCGCGCATCTCATTTAAAGTGAACTTATTAGCTAGATATAGCTCTGCGCCAATGCGACACCATTGGACTGGTGATATGGGCTTGTTCTATCCCTACAGAGAGATGATGGATTCAGACCCAACACACACTAAGAACGCCGCCAATACTGGCTTGCATCATCTATCCCCATCCCAAAATGACATTAGTGTTTAAGAAGGTTTTGTTTTTGTTGATGTTGGGTACCTCTCTGACCCACACAAAGGTCATTCCCAAACTGGTTATGTGTTCACCATGGGTAAGACCGCGGTATCTTGGAGGTCTAATGAACATACCCTAGTCGCTACTTATTCGAATCATGTAGAGATTATTACTCTTCACAAAGCGGTTTGTGAATGTACATGGATTGGATCCATAATTACGCATGTTCAAAGCAATTGTGGTTCGAAGTCTACCACAGATGAGCCTACGAGCATTTATGAGGAGAATGTCGCTTGTATCGAATAAATGAAGCAATGCTACATCAAAGGCAACAACACCAAGCATAATCAGCAACAACAGACTCTCCTCAAGATGAAAGGTAAATAGGTTCGATATGAGGATAATGTGGCAGACTTGTTCACCAAATCATTGCCTAAATCCACTTTCGAGAAACATGTTATTAGCATCGTTTGCGAAAGTTATCCGAACTCCCATGATTGTAGTCATCAGGGGGAGATGTCTATATGTATGGTCTCGAAATGTGAAGGGTGTGTTGTACTCTTTTTCTCCTTCAACTGAGGTTATTTTTGTCCCACTAGGCTTTTGTTACTTGGCAAGGTTTTTAACAAGGTAACGAGAGGAGCACCACGTTTAGGCGACACAAGAGGGAGTGTTTAAGGACATCTGATTTACGTGTCTGGCCCAAACTCTAGTGACTTGTCCAACTTGTAATAAGGTTAGTCTTACAGATATTTTCGGAGATATCCTAATTATTGTACGATTTAGTTTCCCTGTAAGACTTATATTCTCTACTTGTAATCCTCTATATAAAGAGACCCCTATTATTAATGAAAACACAACTCAATTCTCTCCCAATTTGAGTTTTCCTAAAACACACACACACACACACACACACACATATATATATATATATCAACAATTCACAATTACGTTTTTTCCTTTAAAATTTTTTTAAAAAAAAAACCTTCTAACCTAGGCTCACCTAATTACTATTAGTTAAATAGTCTTTATTACTAATTAATTTTACCATTAGCCAATTAATGTTTGATCTTGATTATCAATTGACAATTACACAATTGACAGTTACATTCTTTCTTATTAAAAATGAAAATCTTCTAACCTAGGCTCACAGAATAGTATTAGTTAAATAGTCTTTAATACTAATTAATTATATCATTAGTAGTTTCCTTAACCAAATATAATTCTTTTTGCATGCATTTTATGACAACCACAATAATTAATGTAAAAATAGATAATTTTTGTTTTACACGTAGTAACTACTTCACGTACAACGTGTTATTACTGCTTTTTGAACTAATTTGCAAATGTTACACAATGTGTTATAATATAGGTAAACCATTATATTTTGACTAGAACCATGTATGTACTCATTGGTGTAATCAAGTTCTCCCTTGCATAATTAAAGAAATATAGTGTAATTTCCATCGTCGAAGTGGTAATTACTTTCAGTCGACATAATTTACCACAAACTATAACAATTGATGTAAAAACAATAGCGTTACCAAACTAATAAATTTATTCCATATTGTGTGATTTCCTTTGTTGATGATGATAGCTTTACCAAACTAAATTTATGCCTCAACGGTACTGAGGAAACACATTTATTACTTCACAAATGTCAGGACAGGGCTGGCCTTGCCCATGGGCATCATTGGCGACAGCCCAGGGCCCAACATAGAGGGGGGCACCAGATTTTATCAATAAGATTTATATATATAATTATATATGTATAGAGAGTGGAACGTAAAAAAAAAGAATCAGATTTCTAGACGCAGATCGTGTCTTTACTTCTTCTTCTTCTTCCAACGTGCAACGGCAGGCACAAAATTGATTATCCAAGTATCTCTTGCTCTCTCTAAAGTCCGAAACCTTGAAACCCAGCAAATTTTTTCTTTAAATTGGTTTCAATTCTTCAATTCATTCTCATCCATCACCCAATCTTTTTCCTCTCTATGTTTCTATTATTCTACAGTGATCATACGAATTTTTAAGTTTTCCATCGATGTAGGCTAAGGTCAAATCAAAATAGGTACTGGCCGGGTGTTCTTCAAATTTGAGATCCAATGAAAATTTGGATATCAAAAGCCTTGTTACTTATTTTTTGAGTTCTGTTGATTTTTAACAACCTGCTCATTCATTGGTTTCAATTTTCAATATTAGGCGCAATTGGAAGTTGGAGTTGCAAGTCAATCTTGATCAGAAAAGAAAGAACGAGAAGGAAAAAAGCAAATTCCAGATTTTTCGGGTATTGTTCTATGCTCCAGTGTTTATCAATTATCATTCAAAGTGATTTCTAACAACCTGCTCATTCATCGGTTTTCAATTTTCAATATTAGGTGCAATTAGAAGTTGGATTTGCAAGTCAATCTCAATCAGAAAAGAAAAAACAAGAAAGAAAAAAGCTGATTCTAGATTTCCAGGCTAGTTGGAGCATACACAAAATTCGCCCTGGGCATCAAAAAGCTCAGGACCGGCCTTGTGTCAGGATTAACTGTTGCATGTGCTTTTGCTCATATTGAATATACAAATGGTCTTGCCTCTAGACTTCAAGATTTTCTATTCAAGTTTCTTTTCTCAGTGGAAAAAACAAATAAAATAAAACTAAAACTGTTGCATGTACAACATTAAGTCTTTTTTTCATCCTCAATTTAGAATCTAAATTCACACTATCTAATTTGCAGTCCACACTTCTTTTTATTTTTTAAGTTGAAGTTTTTATAAAAAAAAAAAAAAGATAAAATAGAAGTTACTGAAAATAAAATTAAAGTTTGTAAAAAAAGGAAACATGGGATGTACGAATTGTAAAATTAGAAGTATGAATTTCAATCTCCATATATGAAATTTAATATAATATAATAAAAGCTTAGAACATTTAGGACGTTAGTGACATCGTCATGGAGAACAAAGATAATGGAAAATAAGACTTCATTAAGTACAAATTAAATAAAATTACTTCATTTATACAACAAGAGTTCACACTACATATAATAATCTTATGGATTTAAAACTATAGGGAAGAAACACAGGAGTTCACACTATATATAATAATCTTATGGATTTAAAGCTATTGGGAAGAAACACAACTATCTCTGCTTCCATCCAGTACCAGCTAGCTACACCTTGTTCTAATAAAAGAACACACTCAAAACGAAAGCAAAAACCCATAGAAAACAACCAAGACAAGAGTAGCATGGTTCAATATACAATACACCAGCAATATAACATATGACCCGACTATATATTGCGACAACGAGAGAATATTTCACTCGAGATGCCCATATTACTTACGCACAAGCATTTTTACTTAGGGTATGCCTATGATAGGGATGAATGGAACATAGAAGCTAGAAGGTGCCAAACCCCACTCTGGCGGCAGAGGCACATCGACGGTCTTGGATGAACCAAACACGTTCTTGGCTTTACAAGCCGCCTGATCTTTGATACTCAAGGGGCATGATGTGGAGAAACCAAGAGGAGTGGAAATGGTGTAGGAGTTAGAGTCATGGGTCTTCACAATTTTGGATACCACGACCTTCCTTGAGACATAGAACTGGTTTGTACCTCCAAGAATCTTAGCAAGGCAGTGAAGAGCTGCGGGAGATTTCGAGTCGTCGGATGGGAGCTTAGCCTCGAAAGATCCGTCAGCTTCTGTGGTTGCCATAGCCAGCTTCTTGACTTGAGCACACTTCACTAAAACCTTAATACCTGAAAATGAAACCAGAAAACAGTTAGAATTGGTCTACTCTAGAAACGTCACATTAAAATGGTTCACACTTCACTGCTTGGATATATAGTGTTTCCTTGAAATTCATAACCCAGAAAGCACTTTTAGCTCTCTCTTCTATGGCTTCCAAAAGTGCTTTAAAGTACACGAATATAAGTTTGGCTAGGCAAAGTGGAAGAAAACTATGTCATATATAATTACATGCAAAGGATATTTGAACCTGAAAAATCATAATTCTTGTGGCAATCAAGGCAAGTGACCTTGGCCTTCAGAACTTGGCCATTGGAGAGCTCAAAGCTTGCAAGAGACAATGCAAAGAGAAGTGTTGGGAGGACCAGGCCGGAAAGAGCAGCCATTGAAGAAAATTACACACAGTGCAGAAACAAGTACTCCACAAACTTGATATGAACAAAAGATGACTCCAGTGCAGCTTATATAAATAGAGAATCAGAACAAGACCATAATAAATGGAAAGCCCCAGTCGGTGTGTTTTCTAGTTGGTGGTAATCAAATGCTTTCACCTATTTTCCCAACAGGGATTTATTACACCGGCCAGCTCAGATATTTTGTGGTTTTTTTTAATTTTTTTTCTTTTTGCTACCCTCTTCATCAGATTAGATATATGAGATATGTAATTAACAGTATGAGGTCAGACACAATAAGAAATGGGACTCTTCACCCTAGCTAGCACACATTTGAACCTTTGGTCCTGATTGACACACTTCAAATTTATTTTACTTCAGTCATATGCTTTACTTAGTGATCAGCTGGGTATTTTTCATAGGTCAGCCCCAGTAGACTTAGTTAAGCTAAAATATGCATCCAGGAGTATATGTGCTCTACTCTGGGGTGTAGTTCATTCAGTCAAGTCCTAGCAGTTTATATGGGTTAACTTCTTAAAACATTGCTTTCCTGGCCCCTTTCAACACAGATGATAGTGTTTATAATTTGCCGGTCCGTATATAAACAATTTCAACTTATCAAACTACAAAAAGAAAGGAAGGGAAAAAAGAAACATGGCAACTATAGATTGACTAATGTAAATCATGATTATCCATTTGGAGGTAGCTTTCTATCTGTAGGATCCCCAAAGAAGCAATCATATTTTTAAGACCAAAAAAAATTCCACGCCCCAAATCCACCAATGGATCGGATTTTAATTTTTTTTGAACCAAAGTAATCAACTTCATTCATCTCAAGCTAGAATGGCACGGATACATACATTCTCTTGCCAACTCAAGGGCAAGTTTAGGACGTGGTATGTTAGCACCACTCATTAGACAATCAATGCTCACTTATTTAAAGTGAGCCTAAAAACTATGAAAATAGCATAGTAATTAGGCAAAGTACAGAAAATAAAGAAACTAAAATTTCTCCTTTCCCATAAACAGTTAGGCTAGGAGGTTTGGAAGACTCTAGTACCGCATGCATCGGACATAAACAGTGTTGTTTGATCGAACCACCAGGATCCCAAATACGAAATCCTAGAGAATTAGGATCCCCCATTTCGGTCCACGAATGGGCCCTAATCCAAGGAACAGTTTCAAAAATTTGGGACACCCAATACTCCCAAACTGAAATGGATTTCAAAGTTGATTTGGGCCATCCATCTGATCTGGGCCACCAAAGTGATATGGGTCGCCCGACTGATTTGGGCACCCAAGCTAGAGTTGGCCTCCAATTGGTGGGTCTCCCAATTGATCTGGCCGGGCACCCTTTGTTCTACACCAAACCCCTTCACGGCTCCTGCCACAGCCACCCCTTGTACATTGTCATCAACTACACGGACCACAGACTGCACACCGGCACAAACGCCCATCAGGACTCTCACCTTCCTCCACTGAGCATCGTAAGTGCATCCTGGCCTAGAGCGAAACTGCCCCGTAGCCATGCCGCTCTCCTCCACCCTGCAGATCGAACCACCACGGCACCTGCAAATCGGATCTCTGCCACCCCTGTCGGGTTGACCCCAAATCCAAACACCGCATGCATTGCAAACCATGGATGTTGATCGTTATAGGCTTTAAGCATTGCTCTTCGTGGTCGGATCCGACCCAAAACAGTAGATGTTGCTGCTACCGCATCCCACACCATCTCCACCAAGGCTGCCCCCCTGATTCTAGTCCCCCCTCTCCGCCAATACCAAGAAGCCAGAAGTTCATTTTTGATCACTTGAGTCCTATAGTGGGGTTGACTTAGTTGGGAATTCATCCAAGCAATTCCGAATTGGAGGGCTGTTGATAGGCCATAGAGTGTGGTAACATTACCCCCACTTAGAGGACGGGCCAGCGTCGGCCGCCATGGGAGAGAAACTAAGCCGACACGGCTAGGGTTTTTCATCTTCAATTAGATTTCTTTGAAATATATACATTGCTTCAAATCAGTAGTAGTATGCATCGGATTTTAATGGGTGCACTACTCCATTATATATTCTCTTTTTTTTCTTTTTTTCTTTGGTGAAGAGAACATTAATTTCACTGGAGGCTGGTGGTTGATGTACCTTTAACTTAGGTAATTTACCTGCTGCTCGTCGATGAAAGTGACGCAGTCGGATTGATAACTAGGTTTACCAGCAATAAACCTAAGCAAAAGATTCTGGAGTCCACCAGAGATAAAAGAGAATAATCTCAATTTAATTGATAAAAGATGAAAGATGCGTTCTGCAGCCGCATAAATAAGAGAAAAGTACCCTAGGGCGACTAACAACGAAACCCTAAGGCCCATGGATAAAAACGAAAACAATCCCAAAATAACTAAGAAAACCAAAAACGGGTAAAATAGAAAAATGCCGTTTTGAGGCCCTAAACGATCCCGAAAGCCCGAAAAAGGTCACACGTCGTGGCATAGTGACGAGTTTGATTTCTGGCGCGATTCCCTTTCCGGAAAGCTAAAGTGCGTCCCAATCGGACTCCGGAGGCCCATTTCACGTCTACTAGTCACTTTTCGGTTTCCACCTTTAGCACGATCCAATTGTTCTTGAAATTGGACCGCCATCTGTTCTACATTAGTCTCCTCCACCTCCGAAGAACTCGACCCCGAGTTCTCTTCAGGATAAAGAGCCTCATCTTCACGAAACTCATGCAGATCAGCAACATTGAAAGTGTTAGAAATGCCCATTGAATCTGGAAGTGCAACAACATAAGCATTATCATTGATCTTCTTCACCACCTTAAAAGGACCATATTTTCTAGGCTTCAACTTGTTATAGGTACCAACAGGGAATCTCTCCTTCCTCAGGAACACCATCACGTCATCACCTTCCTGGAATACTTTAACTCGCCGATGTTTATCAGCTGCAGTTTTATTCTTAGCATTAGTTGCTTCCAGCTTAGCCTTAACTTCATCTCGAACAGCTTGTACATCTCTAGCCATACTATCAGCAGCAACACTAACTCCAGGAACCTTAGGAAGCTTCACCAGATCAACCACATGTTGAGGAACAGTAGTATAAACTAAGGAGAATGGTGACTTCCCTGTGGCGCTATGCACAGCACTGTTATAAGCAAACTCCACCTGGGGCAAAGCATAATCCCACTGTTTGGGTCGATCTCCACAAACGCTCAGGACCATGTTACCCAAAGTTCTGTTAGTAACCTCTGTCTGGCCATCCGTTTGAGGATGGGCTGTGCTACTACGGTTCAAAGATGTTCCAAACATCCTCCACAAAGTAATCCAGAAATGGCTAATGAACTTGGTGTCTCTGTCAGATGTAATGGACTTGGGTACTCCATGCAAACGAACCACTTCCCTGAAGAACAGTTTAGCTATATTAGAAGCATCAGCAGTCTTTTTACATGTGATGAAATGCACCATCTTAGAGAACCTGTCAACTACCACAAACACTGAATCCACTCCCCTTTGGGTACGGGGTAAGCCCAACACAAAATCCATAGAAAGGTCCTGCCAAATGTCATCAGGAACAGGTAAAGGTAGATAAAGACCTGTATTTTGGGACTGACCCTTAGATACTTGGCAGGTGTAGCACTTTCTCACAATAGTTCCTGCATCCTTCTTCAACTGTGGCCAGAAATACCGCTCCTCAAGACTAGCAATAGTCTTGTCTCTGCCCAAGTGCCCGCTCAATCCTCCTCCATGCAGATCTCGGATCAGTTTTTCCCTCAATGAAGAACTAGGGATACAAAGTCTGTTGCCCTTGAATAAATATCCTTCATTCTCATAAAAATCTGCGACTGCATTGTTATTGCTGCACTTGGCCCAAATCGCTTTGAAATCAACATCTTCCTCATACAACTCCTTCAAGAGATCAAACCCCACAATCTCCTGAGCTAAAGTGACCAGTAAGGACGCCCTCCTACTCAAAGCATCTGCTACCCGGTTAAGAGTACCAGATTTATGTTGAATCACAAAAGGAAATTTCTGCAGAAAACTCACCCACCTTGCATGCATTTTATTCACAGTTTTCTGGCTATTGAGGTACTTCAAGGCTTGGTGATCGGTGAACAGTACGAACTCCCTCTGAATCAGGTAGTGCTCCCACTGCCTCAATGCCCGGAACACTGCATAAAATTCTTGGTCATAAGTACTCCACTTCTGACGAGCTTCACTCAGCTTTTCACTAAAGAATGCTACTGGTTTCTTCTCTTGTGACAACACAGCACCTACTCCCACGCCACTAGCATCACATTCAACCTCGAATATCTTGTCAAAATTAGGAAGAGCAAGAACTGGTGCAGTACAAAGTTTCTCCTTGATTAAAGCAAAACTTTTCTCTTGTTCCTCTCCCCATTGGAATTTTCCTTTCTTCAAACATTCAGTAATAGGGGCAGTAATGGTACTGAAATTCTTCACAAATCTTCTGTAGAAAGTAGCTAAACCATGAAAACTCCGCACTTCAGAAACTGTTTTTGGAGCTGGCCATTCTCTTATTGCTCGTACCTTTTCTTCATCAACCTGAATGCCTTCTTCTCCAACCACAAATCCCAGAAATAATAACTTGCTGGTGCAGAATGTACATTTTTTTAAGTTGATGTACAGTTTATTCTCCTGTAAAGCTCCCAAAACCTGCTTCAAATGCACCAGATGTTCTTCTTTGGTCCTGCTATAGATTAGTATATCATCAAAATACACTACTACAAAGGAACCTATAAAAGGGCGAAGAACCTGGTTCATAAGCCTCATAAAAGTGCTGGGTGCATTAGACAACCCGAATGGCATAACCATCCACTCGTACAAGCCATCCTTGCTCTTAAAAGCTGTCTTCCATTCATCCCCTGGCTTGATTCGAATCTGGTGATATCCACTTCGAAGGTCTATTTTGGTAAACACTTTGGAACCTTCTAGCTCATCAAGCATATCTTCCAAACGAGGAGTAGGAAACCTGTACTTCACAGTTATCTTATTAATGGCCCTGCTATCAACACACATCCGCCATTGATTGCCCTTCTTAGGAACAAGGAGGACTGGAACTGCACAAGGACTCATACTCTCTCGAATGAACCCTTTTTTCAACAAGTCTTCAATCTGCTCTCTCAAAATCTCATTCTCCTTGGGACTCATTCGGTAATGTGCCAGATTGGGCAAGCTAGCTCCAGGCACCAAATCAATCTGATGTTGAATGTCTCTCATAGGTGGCAGCTCGTTGGGTAACTCATCCGAGATCAACTCTTCAAATTCTCCCAACATGTCCTGTACTTCCTTGGGGATTACCACTTCTTCCTTTTCTGCAGACAACAACCCCTTTATCACCACTGGACAGAAAACCTCAGATTCTTTAAAGGCCCTCTCCATCTCAAGTTCACTGCTAGACAAGGTCAGGAAACTCTCCACTTTCTTCACACCAGATTTCTCAAATTGACACATAGGAGCCATAGCAATTTTATGGTTATTCCACATAAACAACATCACATTGTCCCTGCCTTTATAAGTCACATCCACATCAAATTGCCAAGGTCGTCCAAACAAAATATGACAAGCATCCATATCAATAATGTCGCATAAAACTTCATCTTTATAATGCTTACCGATGGTTACCGGTACTTTGCAAGATTCAACAACTCGAACTTGTGGACCTTTCTTGACCCACCCGAGGGAATAAGGTGTCTCATGAGGTTGCGTAGGTAATTGCAAATATTCCACCAGTTTCTTGGCCACAAAATTTTCGCAGCTTCCATTATCCACAATTAAATTGCACACTTTGTTATTAATGGAACAAAGTGACCTGAAAATATTGCGCCGCTGCCCCTCTTCTTTAGGGCAGAGTAGAACCCGTTGCAACACAATGTTAACCCTCTCAGGGGACTCCTCCTCCGCAAACTCAGCCCCATCATAATCGCCATCTCTCCTAACTTCTTCTTCATCCTCATCATAATCATCTATAAGGGCAGTTTGTCTCCTCTCAGGACACACATTAGATCTATGCCCAGGCTTGTTGCATCGATAACAGACATCTCCTGTAGGTCTAGCATAAGGATTATTAAACCTCTGATTCGGGGCTCTATTTTGAGCACCACTAGAATTGTTAGAACTGCCCGCGCCTTTAAAAGGGGGATTAGAAGCTTTGAAGGCGTTTTCTGCTCTCTGCAGCGTAGTTGTACCCTTGGCAGTTGAGGCATTAACCAAATCTGCACTCCTTTGGTAGTTATACCTTTGGAAAGAAGAAGCTCGTGAAGGTTTCTCCAACAACTCTGCTTTCAATGCTAGGTTTGTAACTTCGGCCATAGTATGAACAGTTTGTAACCCAATTCTCTCCTGAATGGAAGGCTTCAGCCCACTGATATAGCGAGCCACCTTCTGGCCTTCAGTTTCTCCCAATTCGTTACGCTCTGAATAGCGTAAGAACTCAGCCGTATAATCAGCCACCGTCCTAGTTCCCTGGACACATTCAATATACAGCCTATATAGAATCTGCTCATAATCATCTGGCAAGAACCTTTCCATCATCAACTGCTTCATTCTTCGCCATGTTCTAACACCCTGCTTCCTCTGCTTCCTTCGAGTGTTCTGCAACTTATCCCACCATACTGCTGCAGTACTCTTCAATCTCCAGGCTACATGCTTAACTTGCTTGTGTTCAGGCACTTCCATAATCTCAAAGAATCTGTCCACCTGAAGCTGCCAATCCAAATAATCTTCTACACCCAAGTTGCCCGAAAAGAAAGGAATTTCGGCCTTGACTTTATAATCCTGGTCAGCTTGTCCATGTTGTTCATGTTGTAAAATTTCTTCTTCAGGTTCAGATTCTGATGTATTATCAACAACTTCACCACGTGGAGCCCTAACTCGCTGGTCTCCTTCCCCATCTCTACGCTGATTATTGTTGTTGTGGTTGTTGTTGTTCCTCTCACCCAACAATCCACGAATTTCTCCGATCTGATTATTCATGGAATTGATGGCAGCGGTAAACGCTGCTGTAAGAGCTTCAATATCTGATTTCGTGACTTCACCCATTGCTACGAAGGCAAATAAAAGAGACAGGGAAGACCTGCTCTGATACCACCTGACGCAGTCGGATTGATAACTAGGTTTACCAGCAATAAACCTAAGCAAAAGATTCTGGAGTCCACCAGAGATAAAAGAGAATAATCTCAATTTAATTGATAAAAGATGAAAGATGCGTTCTGCAGCCGCAAGAAAGATGCGTTCTGCAGCCGCTTGCGGCTGCATAAATAAGAGAAAAGTACCCTAGAGCG
Organism: Rosa chinensis; assembly: GCF_002994745.2. Taxonomy (NCBI): domain Eukaryota; kingdom Viridiplantae; phylum Streptophyta; class Magnoliopsida; order Rosales; family Rosaceae; genus Rosa; species Rosa chinensis. Next base: position 42,939,084 of record NC_037092.1, read on the forward strand.
ACTAACAACGAAACCCTAAGGCCCATGGATAAAAACGAAAACAATCCCAAAATAACTAAGAAAACCAAAAACGGGTAAAATAGAAAAATGCCGTTTTGAGGCCCTAAACGATCCCGAAAGCCCGAAAAAGGTCACACGTCGTGGCATAGCGACGAGTTTGATTTCTGGCGCGATTCCCTTTCCGGAAAGCTAAAGTACGTCCCAATCGGACTCCGGAGGCCCATTTCACGTCTACTAGTCACTTTTCGGTTTCCACCTTTAGCACGATCCAATTGTTCTTGAAATTGGACCGCCATCTGTTCTACATCAGAAAGCATCGAACTGCAGCACTGTCTAGCTGATATATGGTCTAAAATATTTAAAACCTTCTAACTAAAGGTGGCAAACGGGCCGGCCCGGCCCATTTTAAGCTGGCCTAGTCGTGCTTCGTGCCGTGCTTAGGCCAGCCCATTTATTATCGTGCCAGGCTCGTGCCGGCCCATTTACTTAAACATTAAGCCCAGCCCGGCCCATGGCCCGAACCCATATCTTACCGGGCCATGCTCGTGCCGGGTCAATAACGGGCCATGCTCGTGCCTACCCACTATAAAGCACAATTTTAGAATCTTAATTTGAACAAATAGAAATTAATTTTATTTAACTATTTAGAAAATTAAAATAAATTAAATTCTACAACATTTTTCTTAATCTTAGCTTTTTAAGATTAGATTTCTAATAATTTTTTATATTTCACTATAAGAAAGAAAGAAGAAAAAAAAACTCAAAATATATTGTTTTTAGTATATTATTATGAGATTAATCTTTATTAATATAATGAAGATTTAGTATCTATTATTCTTTCCTTCATTCTATAGTTGTATTATTATGAGATTAGTCTTTATTAATAAATATTAGAAAAAATACTTATGTCAAAACAAGGATATGATGTTTTGTTTCATTATTTTGACAATATAAAAGAAAGTAGTCATAAGATTTTAAATAAAAATGTCTCATATTCAAATCTCATCATTATAGTTTTTTAATTTTTTTTTTTAAAAATGAAAATTTGTGTTTGTAACGGGTCGGCCCACAATATGTCGTGCTCGGGCTGTGCCGGGCCCATTACGGGCTCGGGCCGGGCCGGGCCAATGGGCCAATATTCTTAGGCCCAGCCCGACCCGTTATTCTAACGTGCTCGGGTCGTGCCGGGCCACTAATGGGCTTGGGCCGTGCCGGGCCGCCTTTAAGCGTGCCGGGCCCATGCCGTGCTCGTGCTTTGTGGCCCGTTTGCCACCTCTACTTCTAACCTTTGACTTATAGGAGATATCTTAATTATTGTACGATTTAGTTTCCCTGTAAGACTTATATTCTCTACTTGTAATCCTCTATATAAAGAGACCCCTATTATCAATGAAAGCACAACTCAATTCTCTCCCAATTTGAGTTTTCCTAAAACACACACACACACATATCTATATTTATCAACAATTCACAATTACGTTTTTTCCTTTCAAAAAAAAAAAACCTTCTAACCTAGGCTCACCGAATTACTATTAGTTAAATAGTCCTTATTACTAATTAATTTTATCATTAGCCAATTAATATTTGGTTAATACTTGATTATCAATTAACAATTACAATTTTTCCATATTAAAAACAAAACCTTCTTACCTAGGCTCACGTAATTAGTATTAGTTAAATAGTCTTTATTACTAATTAATTATATCATAAGTAGTTTCCTTAACCAAATATAACTCTTTTTACATGCATTTTACGACAACCACAACCATTAATGTAAAAATGGATAATCTTTGTTATAGATGTAGTAACTACTTCACATATAACTTGTTATTACTATTTTTTGAAACTAAATCACAAATGTTACCACAATGTGTTATCATATAATATATTTTGACTAAAATCATGTATGTCCTCATTGGTGTAATTAAGTTATCCCTTACGTAATTAAAGTAATATATTGTGTAATTTCCATAGTTGAAGTTGTAAATACTTTCATTCGACGTAATTTACTACAAACTACAACAATTGATATAAAAATTATACTTTTTGTTCTAATTATAGTAATTGCTCCACCTACAACCTATATACTAGTTTATGGACAATTTAACAAGTGTGACAACAAATTTATTGTCAGAGTGGTAAATCTTTATGTTTTTACCATTAATAAAATGATTACTTCAATGACCATGCATTTTACCACAATCCACGTCAATTGATGTAAAAGTGGTAATTTTTGTTCTATTTGTAATAATTACTCCACCTAAACTAATGTACTAGTTTATGGACAATTTAACAAGTGTGATAACAAATTTGTTGTCATAGTGGTAAATCTTTATGTTTTTATCATTAATGAAATGATTACTACAATGAGTCAATGACTACACATTTTAACACAACCCCCAACAATTGATGTAAAAGTGCTAACTTTTGTTCTATTTGTAGTAATTACTTCGAAAACTACATCATTTACAAGATTATCAACCATTTTACAATTCTGACAACATTTGTGTTGTGAACATGGTAAAATTAATATTACACCAAAATATATGTAAGTACTCAGTATTGTAAAGAGGTTCTCCATTTGATAATTAATGTTCTCCATTTGATAAAAGTTGTCCAACTATGATATTTACATCTTTGACCACTCAATTATAATAACCACAATAAGTGTGGTTATAAGTCGTAATTTTAGTTGTACTAGGTGTAATTTAGTATTTTGACAATATTTGTTACATGTTTCTGAACAATATTACGTATCAAGATACAATATGTTGTTAATATGGTAAATTTTATTTTTAAAAATGACATATGTCAACATTTAAGTGGATAAACTGTTAACCAGTTCAGTAGGTTTCCACTACATTAATTTATTAAAAATAAAAAAAATAAAAAAATAAATATAAGGATATGCCATACATGAAGGTAATCTAGACAACCCCATAGCATGCATACTCCTGTCTAGCTAATCGCCAATCATAGAGGGAAAAGATTTTTAACAACCACGAGCAGAATGTATATATCCATCAATATGGAGACTACTTGGTAGTATATCTGTCTAGGTAGAAGCTAGCTTGTACTTTTATTGATGACCGGGTTGGGCACCACCACGAGAAATATGCAATTAAGCAGGGCAGTACTGTCTGTGACCACCATCGAAGAAAATAGGAAATGTTTGTTGAAAATCTGACCACCATTGAAGAAAATATGAAATGGTTGTTGAAGATGGGTTTCCTTCAGTAAGTCCAGACATTCAATATTAATTGACACCACGATTTTTCAACGAACGTACGTACTCTCAACTAGAACACATCCTCTGTGATCCACCTCAATAACTCGATCTCTTGGCTTCAATGTTATATCTCTTACAATACATCTGTATAACAGAGTACGTTAAGAGGTACCCACCCATGTGGTGGATTCTACAGCTCGATCTCTGCAAATATCTTATATGGATGTGCTGTTAGCTAGTTCACGTGATAGAGGTGATCAGGATATTTCTTACTCTCTAGGACTCTCCTGTCTCTCCATTGTGTTGTATATTAAAAGCCGAAAAAATGCCATGAATTAAGGATAGAGATTTGTCTGTAAACGATGCTACGACGCTTGGAGACGAGGAAAACATATCCATATGATATATCATGACGGTATCTCGGCTTCTTACAGTAGTAAATTAATCAGCTTCCTACGTATATTCGTAACCTAACTCAAAATCAGGATGAATTAATCTCTACGTACAAATAGAGCCAGTCTACCACGGTATTGAATAAGTTTATCATGACAAAACGATACATTAATAAAGTGTAAGGCCGAACTTGAGATTTTGAAGCTTGAGGTGAAAAATAAAAAAAATGGGTCTACATTTTTTATAGAAAAGAAAAAAAAAATTTACAAAAAAGATATTGAAAAGAAAAATAAATACACAACTGAAAGGGGGATTCAAACCTAGGCTAGGGGTAACATAAAAGAAAGGATTGCAACTTGCCAACTAAAACCAATCTTATTGTTTAGTAAGAAAACATACATTTTACGCATGCAAAGCATGTATGAAGAAAGCTAGTCTATAGGTAGAAAAAACCCTAAGTGCCGCCGACGCTCTGTAGGTGCGGTACCACAACCATCGCACAGTGCGGCCTAATTCTTTCATCATGCTTCACGGCAACATCCTTGTATGGAACTGTCGGGGAATAGTTAATTATGAAACCCAAAGAGCTCTTATAGATCTCGTGCAAGCCAAGAAACCAACCTTAATATTCCTCTCTGAAACCCTAGCCAAAAAAGAAACCATTAACTCTCTCACCTGTCGACTGAGTTTTCATGACAATCTCTGTTTTGAATCCCAAGATGAATCACAGGGTGTAGCGTTGGTGTGGCACAGTGATATACATGTAGAATTCAGATCACATTCGGCTCATCACGTGGATGCAGTGATAGGAAAACCGGGTGAGGATCTATGGAGATTTACGGGGATATATGGTTTTTCAGGTCGATCCCAACGAGAGCAGACTTGGACCTTGATCAGACAACTGGCATCTGAAGATTGCTCACTTCCATCGCTTATGGCAGGTGATTTCAATGAAGTTATAACTCATGCAGACAAATCGGTGGACCGCCTAGAGCCGCGGCAGCGGTGACCCGCTTCAGACACACTATGGCACAAGCTGGACTCATTGATATGGGGTTCACTGGTTGTCGATACACATGGAGTAACAAATTCACCAAAGAACGACTGGATCGAGGTTTCCAGCCCACATAATGGAGAGCTCGATTTCCTTTTAGCAAGGTAATCACTTTGAACCCTAGCGAGTCTGACCATTGTCCACTCCTTATAGAAGTGAAACCAGAAGGCACTTTCCAAAGACGTTGTGCTAGGTGGTTCCGCTTTGAGGAGATGTGGGTTGGAAATCCGGACTGTGATACCATCATTCAAAGGGAGTGGACGATGCCAACCATAGGCAATGCACTTCGGCAATTGGGCTACAAAATCAGGCAAGCAGACAACAAACTTTTGAAATGGCATCAAACAGAATTTGACAAACAAAAAGTTGAGTTAAGAGTCATCCAGGAGAAACTCTTTGACTTGATGAAGCAGCCATACTCTCCGGATCAATATGAAGAACAAAGGAATCTCCATGTTCGACAAAGCAGTCTTCTTGCAATGCAAGAAAAGTATTGGAGACAACGGTCTAGGGCACTTTTGGCTCAAAGATGGGGACCGAAACTCAGCATATTTTCATAGAAAAGACAGCAACAGAAGGAGTCGAAACACTATCAAGGGGTTAGTTGATGAACGTAATGTCTGGCAAACTGAACCTATTGATATCCATGGATTGCTCATGCAATACTTCACTCAAGTATTCTCTACAGAAGGAATGGAGAGTTTAGCAATTCAGGAAGTCATTGAGGCCACCCCAACAAAGCTCACAACTGATATGAATGAGCAGCTCAATAGACCATACACTGATGATGAGATTAAAAAAGCAGTGTTCCAAATGCATCCATCTAAAAGTCCGGGACCGGATGTCATGACTCCCTTTTTTTTATTAGCAATACTGGAATGTGAAGTCTTGATGTGTGTACTGCTGTTCGCAATCTTCTTACAACTGGAGAGATGTGGGAGGAGTCTAATTATACACACTTATGTCTGATTCCCAAGATAAAGGACCCGAAAGTGGCTTTGCACTTTCGACCAATTGCACTATGTAATGTTATTTGCAGGATCAGTTCTAAAGTGCCAGCAAACAGATTAAAAGCCTGCTTGCCAGACATCATTTCTCCTCTTCAAAGTGCTTATGTTCCTGGAAGACTAATATCAGATAACACTCTTGTGGCAACAGAGGTAGCACACTTTATGTATAAGCTTCGTCATCAGGAAGAGGGTTTCTTCTCTTTGAAGTTGGACATTAGTAAAGCCTATGACAGACTTGAATGGAATTTTCTTCAGGCCGTGCTTACAAAGTTAGGTTTTCTCCCTACATGGATTCAAGTTATTATGAATTTGGTCACCTCGGTGCATTATTCTCTGCTCATACAGGGAGAACCATCGCCCATTATAGTTCCATCCTGGGGAATTAGACAATGAGATCCACTATCACCTTACCTCTTTATACTCTGTGCTGAGGGGCTTTCAGCGCTGATCTCTAAGGCTATAGAGTCCAATTTGATCTATGGGTTCAAAATGTGTCCACAAGCTCCCACACTCCACCATTTGCTATTTGCTGATGACTCCTTCCTTTTTGGAGCAGCAGAGGCAGACGAATGCACACAATTTAGAAGATTGCTTAATGCTTATGAGCGAGCTTCTGGCCAACAGGTAAATTTCCAAAAAAGTAGTGTTTTGTTTAGCAGGAATGTTCCAACAAGCAAGCAACAGGAATTGGCCTCTATTTTAAATGTGAAATGTGTCCAGGAACATGATAGATATCTGGGGCTTCCTCTTCAAGTAGGGAAATCAAAGACTGCCAATTTTGAATACATCAAGGAGAAATTGTCCAAGAAACTCATTAATTGGAAAGCAAAGATACTTAGCATTGCTAGGAAAGAAACCCTTATCAAGGCGGTTGCGCAAACAATGCCTTTATATGCCATGAATTGCTATCTCTTGCCTAAAGGCCTTTGTGATGACATACATCAACTGTGTGCCTCATTCTTCTGGGGGGATACGAATGATAAAAAGCGAATTCATTGGAGAAGCTGGGAGAAACTGTCTGACTAAAAATGAAGGTGGAATGGGATTTAAGAATATCTACGCATACAACTTAGCTATGCTCGCGAAGCAAGGATGGAGGTTAATTTCAAAACCAACATCTCTTATTGCGCAACTGTACAAAGCTAGATACTACCCTAACACTTCATTCTGGGAGGCTGATTTGGGTGAAGCTCCCTCGTTCTCATGGAGGAGTATTTTACAAGGAAGACCTGTACTACGTGCAAGAGTTCAATGGTATATTGGTGACGGTAAATCCGTGAACTTGCGGAAGGACAAATGGATACCAAATTGTCCTCAGTACCTTATTCAGCGACCACCAACTTCTAGGTTTGAATCAGTTTCTAACCTAATTGATGAAGGAACCAAAACTTGGAAACATGATAGGGTACACTCACTTTTTCCAAATGACATTGCTGAGAATATACTATGCATTCCTTTGAGTCAAAGAGCAGTTCATGATCTCATCTATTGGAAGCCAGAGAAGAAGGGATTTTATAGTGTCAAAACAGCGTATTGGATTGCTCGTGACCAGGTACTTAGTCCAACTCTTGCCTCTCCCTCAAATGGTGATTCTTTCAAGCCTCTATGGATGCAAATCTGGAGGGCAAAAGTTCCAGGCAAGGTTCAAATCAATGCATGGAGGGCATGCAATGATTTGTTGCCAACCAAAGCTTCCTTGGTTCGCAAGGGTTATACGGGTGACACAAATTGCATGCTCTGTCCTACAAGGTACGAAGATAGCACACATATCTTCTGTAGATGCCCTACTGCACAAGCAAATCTGCCGGCACCTCCCTTCAACTTGCGACAATCCATTGACCATAACATGGACTTCAAGGTCTGGATGTTGGATAGAGCCTTAACTTTGCAACAAGGAACTTTCGATAGGCTCCTCATGGGACTCTGGGCCATCTGGAAGAATAGAAACAACATGTTTTGGCAGGGAACATCTCAATCTTCTACTGAGATAATGCTTGCTGCACTATCGTGGCATGATGAATTTTGCAAAGCATGGCACCCTAAGTCAGTGACTCCAGCGTCCAAAAGAAACCAAACTTGGGCACCTGATGATGAAGGCCACTGGAAGATTAATGTTGACGGAAGCTTTGTACCACAACAAATTAAAGGTGGTCTAGGAGGTGTACTAAGAGACACTCAAGGCAACTTCATAGCAGCCTTCACAAGTCCAGTTCAGTTTGTTCAACACGCCAAACATGTTGAACTGCTAGCAATCAGAGAGGGGCTCATGTTCCTCTCTAAATATCCGGGTAAAGCTGCTGTGATCGAGACTGATTGCCTTGAAGCCACAATGGACATTCAAAATCCAAGATAGGATCTCTTACCTTATGCAGCTATAATTGAAGATATTCAAGCCATGTTGAATGCCAGGCTAGATACTAGGATATGTTTTGTTCCCAGATCATGCAACAGAGTTGCTCATAGACTAGCTAGTTTAGCTTTTGATGATAATTGTAATGCTATCTGGACTGGCAACCCACCAGCATGTATTCTGGATATTCTAGCCAAAGACACTGATGTCTAGCATTCTTTGCAATAAATTTTTCTCTCATTCAAAAAAAAAAAAAACATACATTTTATTTACTTAATAATTTTTTTAAGGGTGCATCTATTGCCACCCTACAATTTTCTTAGTTCACCCTACAGACATTTGAATTATTGAAAAACTATATTACCCAACTACAAAATGACTAATAAGTACACTAATTTTCTAAAATACAAATCTGTAGGGAAAACGAAATACACAACTAATTAATTACATATAAAGACTACTTAATTTCTCATTGGATAACATCAATCTTCAACTTCTCCACCCAAATTAAAATTTATTACGATTTTTTTTGTCTTTTTGTTGCCTCCTCAGCATTAATTCGTTATTCAGTTCACAAAATTATTAGTGTTAATTTCATCAAAATTTTTGCAATACCCTTTGTGAACACTGAAAATATAAATTTAAAAAACACAAAAAAAAAAATCAATCTCTTCTTCATTGCTCATAGTTGTTAACTTGTTAATCTTTTGACATGGATTGAAATAGACCAACATTGAAACTGAAAGAAAAAAAAAATGGAAGTAAATCAGATTATGATTTCATTAGGAAACTTTAATATATATATATATATATATATATTTTTTTTTTTATTGGTATAAATTAAATGAGAGATTTTCGTTAATTAATTAATTTATTTAGATATGTCATATAAGGATATTTCTGGAAACAGAAATAGGTTAGATAAGTAAATTTAATAATCAAAATTAATATGTTGGGTGTAATGAGCATGTAGGGTGAACAAAGAAAATGGTAGGGTGACAATAGCCGCACCCTTTTTTTAAATAACCCAGAAAAAAAAATTAAGTCCGACGAGACACTGGACCTGAAATGGCTAACTCACTAGCGTCATGTCAGGTCCAGCTCTAAGCGTAAACGAACTATGGGGTCAATTGCAACTGATATAATTACTTTTGAATGCTTGTAGCTTTCAAGTTTTAGACGGTCAACTTAAACTTGCAAATTAAACCTAAACCTTGAACAATGATGAGCCGATTATCGCAAACAAATTAAAGATGGGGAGACATATTACGTAACATTCCATTACACCATCGACCATCAAACATACAAAATAATCCCAGGAATGATGCTGCACCAACTGATAGGTACGTCGAAGAACACATTTTGAAGAGGATGAAAAAATGGCATTCTTCAAGATCAGATCAATCTATAGAATTCAAGTTCATGCACATGAAGTTGAAGCTGAAAACGTTAACACCTGGAATGATATGAGCTGCACCACCGCAAAGGATAATAAATGAAATCACGACAGGGTTAGCAGCAGTAAGAGGCACAACTAACTTAGGCTGGAAAGAATTAATGCGATTTCCATTGTCAGGTTGTGGTCAGACCACTTTAACGGTGGAGGTTGAATGTCCTCGTCTACACATCAAGATCTCATGTGTTTGCTTCATGTTTCGGGATGATAGACCCATATGCGTATGCCATTAATATACACAAAACTGTCATTGTTTATGTATAATCAGCTCGTTAGACTTGCCGGGCTACTAAATTCAATCCTAGATAGCAATACTAAAAGTATTAGCTATGAACTTAGAGATTCCGTAACGAAACTGCAGCGACTTGCTACCTAATACTTGCTTCGACCATTAATTAACGCCATCAAAGTCACCACCTACTATGAAGTGAAGTTCGGTACCGACGTAGTGAAGTCTGCACCTGAAGAACTATGTGTTGCATTTGCATCCTAAACTCTCTCCTTACAGCTCAATCTGCTCATGCTCAATCTAATATTCGCCTCCATATGTGGTGTGTCGTACAATTGGAGGCGTTGAAACAATGAAACTAACGATTCCGTTGGAAACAACTTCGGTAAGTGTAAGTACCTTTGTCGACATTTACACTGGTTTGCCCGGGGATACATTATATATATGAGTGCACCATTTGATTAGCATGAGTGATTCAAGCTTCAATTAGAATGCTCGTCATACAGAAAGTGTATATACGACCAGTTAGAAAACAAAAGCATAAACATATCAACACTACGGCATTTCAAAATGATTATCTATAGGCTAAATCCCGATTTGTTAGCCTTAATAAAACTGAGCTCCATACAGAATTAATACATCAAATCTACCTGAACAAGGATAATATACCAAAAACAATAAAAAAACAACAAAATTTGTACAACCAAAAATCACGAGGAAAAAGCACGACAACCAGGCTTTAATGAATCATGGCAGGCGCTGACGCTCACATTTTATACTAAAAAGAAACTACAACCAACTCAAGATCAGAGTACACACACATGACATGTAGAGAGACAGTTGGGACAATGATCACATGCCCAGAAGAAAAAAAAAAAAAAAAGTACAAAACTGCACGAGCAACAAAATCAAAGTCCTGCAAATCGAGAGACAGCAACTGAAGAACGCTCAAAACTTTAGGTACAATTTTCCCTGCATCTGATGGTTTTACACATAGATAGACTTCATCACCACACAGAAAAATTTAGTACTGTCAACAAGTCATGTACTCTGAAGTACTTCAGAACAACTGCTAAAGTGCATGCACTTGATGAATGCTCCCAGAGTGTTGCACTTACCTCAACTAATCATATACTCCAAATGACTTTGATTTAACTATTACCTTCAGACTTAACCAAAAGGAGAAACACCTACATTCAATTCAGCAGTCACAGTAATAGTTAGAAACTCTATCAATTCTATTATAAAGTTCAACTGATTGACATTAAAGAATGAGTGTAACTGATATAGATTACTGCAACTAATTCTAATATATCCCCCTCAGCGTACTACTTCAAAATGAGTCCTACAATGGTCCAGAATCTTTCATCTCCAAAATAATAACACCATATGAAAGTTATGCATGAGAATGTATAGTGACACGTTTCTCAAGTTACAATAAGACAAAATGTAGAAAAGGAGCATACATATATGATATATTACATACAGTCTTACAGATATTATTCAGCAGAAATGATAGATGAAGATACCCACCACAACTTTTCCTCCACATGAATCGTGAAATTTGGCAGCTGAGCTGGAATCCATCATTAGTTAGTGTTATTTCAGAATCTGCACCAAGCATGCCTAAACAGGACAAAAGAAAAACGAACACACAATCTAGACCCCAAATTTGTCCTTTATTTGCACCAATCTTATCCTAGAATATGTGCAACTGCAGTGCAGAAGATACACTACACTTTTTCTTTTCTCAATTATTTTCTTATGGGAGTTAACAGCTCTTTGATGGAATTTGAAATGATCCCCTCTACTAAGGATGTCCAAGGTACAATACAATATCTCCATCTATATCAATCCAAACACTCAGTTTAGACCAGTACTACTCAGGAATTTTAGGATCTCCTGTGTTCCACTATACCCCCAAAAGTCCAAGCTGAGAAAGTGAAATGCAACAGGTCTATCAACTTGCTTCAGCCCTTGCAGGTTTGTCTCTAAATTGACATTGATGCTTAAAGGTTCCAAATCCAAGCCCACTCACCACAATACCTCATATTACATGGTTTACAGCTGCCAAGATATCCCGAGATCTCAAATGCCATTACAACATCTCAAAGCAAAATTAAAATAGGAAGCAGAGTAATACTCTGAATATTTGTTCTATAGCCAACTAACAGTATTTCCTATGAGAAATGTACCACAACTTGAGAGTAATTGAAATATAATGATAAAAAAAAAATGTGGCGTTCACTCGGGCCCTTTTTTCTGGGTTCTTCATATTATGTTACATACCCTCAATGCATTTCAACTAAATTTAAATAGAAGTATTACTCACACCTTTTTAACACAGTTAATAATAACTTATATAGTTATAGCGCAAAACCATTATAGTTACTGTACCTTGCCATCTAAAATATCTCAAATATGTTTGATAAACATAATGAGTTGTCACTGCATTCTGCTTGTTTATGGATCAAAGAACTGTTATGTTTTATTAGAAAAAACAAGGACTTTATAAGAAAATAACTATTTACAGGAGGTGGTATGCAGTTTAGTACGGAGAGAAAGAATCTACAAAATCTAAGAAACTCTAAGAAGCATATTCAAGAGCAAGACACCCTGAAGACAGAGGAAAATCAGCCTCTCTCCACAACACCAACCAAATTCAAAAATAATAGAAGAGAGGAGTATTCCTTAAGCCAACTCTGGCGGATTGCCATAAATCAGACCAAAACCGCATTCATTCCAAATCTTTTACCACTACCAACTCTGTATAATCTTAAAGAACTCCTGCTATGATCCATCAATGAAAGCCAATAAACTGAAGTGGATAGAACAATGTGCTGTTACATACAAAATAAGAAGAGAATATGAAAGATTATGTCTCAAAACCGGAAATGCTACAAATTCTTTGGTTACCCAAGCGACCGTTTTCATGAAGATAAACTAGAAAATATTTAAAACAAGCACAATGTGGATCCAGAAACTTTTTACTTGATTTCTTGGATAAGCCATCTTCAAGAATCCTTTCTGGGAGAAGGAGCATAATGACACAAAGTTCATGCAAAATCTTCAATATGCTTCAAGATAATGGACATAATGACAAAAGTACTTCAACATTGCAATATTCAAAACCAATTTCTTTTGTTAAAAATAAATAACTGAATAGATATAAATGAATAAAATAAAAAACAATTTCTCATCCATTTGACCTAAATCTTGATATCAGTGCAAATTACTAGTATATAAGATTGAATTGTAATGCAAATTAACAATTGTTATTTCTCACACATTCCGTTTTGGATTTTTCTTTTCCTTTTTCCTTTTTTCTTATTACTAGATACAGCTGTCAAGTAGTCCATCTGACATACAAGGTTAGTAATAAAACAAAGTTGTAGCACCAATCCGAATTCGAACCCAACACCTATAAAACTAACCAGTAACCTCAATCATGAATTGCAGTGGTGAACCCAACAAATATTGGAACTGATTTTTGAATAGGTTCCTTAAAGCAATAGAATGTGATAAGACAGTAATTATGATGATCTTAGCCCCTTTCCCCAGAATTGATAATTTTAAGAACAAAAGGAACTGGAATCACCGATAAGCTTGTGTTGTCTAACTTGGATGAGTTCTAGGACCCAAAAAAGAACAAAAAGACTGGGACAAGTTTAGTACTGAGATGAGTTATAAGTCAAGTAAAGAACAACCAAACAACTTAACTCGATGCAACACTTCATCTACTCCAATATGGAACCAGCCAATATTCAATCTGCAATTAGAAAGATTCTGGTTGAAGTATGAATTTTAATTGGCAGAAGTTTCTGTTAACAAGTACCAACTTAATTCCATAAAGCAAAAAGCTGCCTACATCCAAAAAGTATTTCCTAGGCTACATCACATTAACTTAGAGCAATGAAGTTTTACATAAAAAGCACAATATCCCACTAGGAAATAAATAGCATTTAAAAAATTCTAAATCTTTAGAAAGAAACAAGTAAAGTAGTTCATTGTTGACAAACCACGGTGGTCGGCCAACATCATCAATACTTATTTCTTTAAACAATACATACTACCATTTGATTATCCGCACTGAATGGTGTTGGGAATGAGAAACTTGTGTCAAGCAAAGATTTTCAGTTCATGATTGAAAACAATTAATTTGGCAAACCACAATTACTCTTATTGCATTCATTAATGTTTGATTAACGGACTAACAAACAGAAATACACAATAGCTAACTAATGGAGGGAAAACAAGAACTACGCGAAAACCGAAAAATCCTAACTCAAGATCACTATCTTTTCCCCAATATATACTAAATTTCCCTAATGGCACTGGGGATAATCAAACACTTAAAATATTGACTCTACTCTTCAATGAAACAAACTCTAAATTCTTTTCCCGATAAAAAAAAAAAAGAGGAAAAGTTGAAAAGAGTCGTTCTGAATCAATCAAGAAAACCTGTTCGTCGCCACACCGCATTGCGAACCCGTCGGAGATCTCTTCCCTTCAAGGTCCTCCCCACGCCTTCCAGAACCGAGCACGCCAGCATCGGCGAGTGGGCGGAGCTTCTGGCCACAATCTCGTGCGGCGGCAGCATCTCGCCGTCGTCGTCGTCGTCGTCGTTGTCGTCTTCCTCGTCGACGACGGCTTCCAATTCGTGTTGCTTCCTCATCGCACTGGCCAAAACCGGTATGTTCACCGGCGCCGACTGGTACTTGAGCGACGAGGAGAACGACCGGTGATGATCCTGCAGCGGCGGCGGCTTCGGAATCGTCGGAATCATCTGCGCGTACGACGGCGAGGACGAGGAGGACGACGACGCCGAGGCCTTGTGGTAGAAGTGCGAGTTGCTCCGCGCATTCGGAGAGGAGGATTCTCGTTCGGGGAGAGCGGCGAGGATTCCGAAGCTTTCCGGCTGGGAGAAGCCCTTGTGGTGGCGGCGAGGGGTTGAGGATGCGGAGGAGGGAGGGGTGGAGTGGTTGTTGTTGCTGCTGTTGTGGTGGTGGTGACTGGATTCGGCGGCGAAGTCGTTGGTCCACAAGATATCGTCCTCGGTGAGCTCGTCGCCGACGTCGGGGGAGGAGTTAGCGTTGGTGCTTGGAGGAGCGTGGGGGTACGCGCCAAGGAAGCGTTCGGAGGGAGAGGATTTGTTGGGGCGGTGGAGGCGAGTCGGGTTGGGAATGTCCATGTGACGGGTGCGGGTCGGGTCAGGGGAATTGCGATGTCATGTGAGAGGAGAGAGAGAGAGAGACAGAGCTCCTCTCTGTGGTGGGGGGTTTGAAAGTGAGAGGTGGGGAGTGAGAGAAGGGAGAGAGAACGCTAAAAATGATTAACTTGGTGTAGAAAGAGAGGAGTGACGTGGCCTCGAAAGTTTTGGGATTATTTTTAGGCAAAGTTTTGGATAAGAGAGAGGCGTTTGGGACGGTGAGATAAGCGGGCGACATAATCGTCACCGTCTCACGGGAGAGCGACGTTGGGAATTTTTTTTTTAATGGTTATAAAAAATTTGAAGAGAGGAATGTTATCATACACCCTCCGCATCAGGGCAGACTTACAATCTCAATCTCAAAGGACTGACGCGGGACATGTACCTGTTACCACAGTCTCTAAGTTTGGATTTTCACGGAAGATTTACAGATCGCGCGGCTAATAATGAATCTCATCTTTTATGGATTTACGTAGTAGACAATGTCTTCTTCTTGATTTATTACAATCAGCATCCAATGACATCTTCAAAACAAAAAACAAATAAAATTCACATTACAATATTCAGCAACATGCCAATTAAAGAATGCATGTATATAATATATGAATATTACATACCCAAATTTATATGGCTACAAAATAATCTGGCCACGCTTTGCTCGTTTCAGCCTATCGGCTATTGCACTGGAGCGCTTAGTTGGATTGTCACACCTAATGGAACCAATATCTGTAGCGTCCTAAATCCTGCCATGTCCACCATCTTCGATTTTTTTTCAACACGCCATAAAGGCTAGGTAACTACAAATCAAAAATTGCAACATTAAACCATAACTTTTAGGACATGTATATACTTAAATTCCAACTAAAGCCAGTAGGTTACCTATATAGATGCATATGCAGCTGCCCGATACTCCTTCATGGTAACAAATTATTAATATCGTATTTACTCACAAAAGTTTTGGACACATGTCCAAAAATATTTTCATTGAAGTTGTAAACAATTGTGTTCCCATTTCTCAGTGTTTCTTTAGCCCAACTTGTCACGCCCTGAATTTTGAATTAAAAAAAATTAAATCCGAAACGCGATAACTCAACAAAACGCCCAAATGCATAGAAATTTTTTCATTAAAACTAAGCAACAAAATAAACTGAGTCTACAAATGTCAGTACAGACTCAATCACTAAAGTCAAATATTACATCACCAAGTGTTTACATAAACTCGAAAGCATCAAAGTAAAATGTAAACGCTCACTAAGAGCATACTACAAACAGCAATACGATAACAAAACAGGTTATGAACCCAACACTGCTGCAACTACGCACCATAGTCTCAACCCCAGTTGTTCTGACCTGCAGAAATAACCCCTACACCATGGAATAGTGCACTGGGTTGCAACAACAAACTCGGTAAGCTTTTTAAGGTCGTATGAGTAAACTAAACAAAATTACTCAAACAACACATGCTTAACTATTTCTCAACTCTAAGAATAAATTAAAGCAACTCAAGTCCCTCATGGATAATAAAAGAAAGAAATCACTTGAAACTCTCTTTTAAAAATGTATACTCATGAGTCGCAAGTAACTCATGTGTTACCCCTATGACATACAATGGCAGACGGACTAGAGCTCTAACTGAATAGTAACCAATCACCCGACCAAAGGCTTGGTATCCCGATATATTTGCCTCTGTCACTACTATGACACTAGATCCGTAGACCGGAAACATTTAAAAAGTCTCACATGACTCGAAATGTTACACTCAACTCAATCATCACTGTGACAATAGGTCCTCAGACCGAAAACATTTTAAAAGTCCTACATGACTCAAAATGTTACACTCAACTCAAGGTACTCTTTCAAAACAATATAAATCAACAATTGCATGATATGTTACATCCCCGAAAAGAGTAAATGCTCAAACAATAACCTGAATAAAATTATAATTATTATCCTTCTCACAATGCCACACCATCAAGATATATATTTCACACACACACACACAAAAAACAATTGCATGATATATTACATCCCCGAAAAGAGTAAATGCTCAAACAATAACCTGAATAAAATTACAATTATTATACTTCTCACAATGCTACACCATCAAGATATATATTTCACACACACACACACACAACTACAAGAAAAGTTGTTTTTTACCACGCGCAATTTATGGCTCACACTGATGCACGCCATAAAAGATATGTTTTTATGGCGCACATTTGACGTGTGCCGTAAATGTAATATGTATTTATTTTTTTACAGCGCACATTTAATGCATGCCTTAAAAATAATGTGTATTTAGTTTTTTACGGCGCACATTTGATGCATGCCGTAAATATTGCAACACATTTACGGTGCACTTTTATTGCACGCCGTAAAAGTGATGTGTATTTAGTTTTTTACGGCACACATTTGATGCATGCCGTAAATATTACAACACATTTACATCGCACTTTTATTGCACGCCGTAAAAGTAATGTTTTAGTTTTGTACAGTGCACATTTGATGCACGCCTTAAATGATATATAACATTTTCAATATCTATTTAATTTTTACAGTGCCCGCTCTTTGTTTTTTGGCAAAATCTTGAATTTCCCACCCTAATTTTTACACTACCCACTCCGCCTCCATTCTGTCAAGCCCCAAATCTTTCTCAAACCCTAAACTCCCCAAACCTATCCAAAAGTCGGACACTTTCTCCAAACCCACCTCCACCTCTGTCCCCAGCTCCCCCCCAAAGCACCAAGTCCGGAATGACCCCTGTTGGATCTTGTCGCCGTGTCACATCTCCCCAATCGATTCCAGCCCGATCCAACAACTGGGTCCCGCCCCATCTTCTCCTCCGCCTCCCACAGTCGTCGTCATTCATTCCGGCGTTGCCCAGATTAGATCCGAGAGCTTCCGGGCCCCAGCCCAAGTGAGACCCAAGAGTATGTCGAGCTCCGAGAGCAATGTGTTCGATGTGAGGTTGAATTTGAGAGGGAAAAAGGGTGGGGGTTTTAGAGAAGTCATTGAGCTCATGTTTGAGGATGATGACATCACCAAGCGCCTCTTCAGGATTGGAATGTATAGAGTTGTTGATGTGCTTAAGGTCAGTGCTCATTTCCCCTTTTTTTAGTTTTAATTTGATAGTTTCTATGTTTGGTTTTGGGTTTTTTTCTTTTTTTCTTTTTCGGATTCATTGTTCTCTCAGTTTCAGAAGTATGCAGTTTGCTGTAGTATGACTTTTTAAGTTTTTATTTTTCCAACTTTTTGATGGAATTAAGGTAAATGTAAGGAAGTTGGGAATGAAAGGAAAATGTGAAAATTGGATGATACGAACTCCCCTGTAATGAATTGAAATACCTGTATGCTAACATGTAGTGCATCATGTATTCTACTTTGCATGTCTTGATTGAGAATACCTATATGCTTTATCCTTTCATGTGCCTCTCATCATAAAGATAGTTCAGATCCATCTCGAAAAGGAAATCATCATCGAGTTCATTGAGAACAGCGACTATAAGTGAGTTTAGCTACCTAATTAATTGATTAGCTATTTTCATTTGTGTTTGTAATTGCTTAAATGGTTGCCAATTAGTTGGGTAGAAATATAGCTAAGGAAAAGGATACGAAATTTGGCTTTATGTGGTCTTTGCTGAATCCTTGGTTGACATATGTGACAGGACCCGCCCCGGATTTCACCCTGAAATCCAAAGAGGCCCTGCGGGGCCCACATTAGAAAAAATTCTACCAAAAATTTGACAGAACTTCCCCTAAAAATGGACAACCCAAAACCTGTAGAAAAACATTTACACTTCTAAATCATCCATCCTTATTCTCCTGGACCCACCATGCTCCCTATATCACAACATCTCCCATTTCACAAACAATTCTGAACTTAAAAATATTAATCTCAAGAGTTATCAGAGCAATCTATTTCTTAGGCGTACAAGAAGGTAGAATACAAGATAAACGACCAATACTTTTATAATGCGGAAGCTATGACAGCTATGCCTCAACCCCAAGTACGCTTGACCTCAAGCTAAACTGGCCTGCAAACTGGGCATTTAAAACCGAAGGGCCCAGTGGAAAACATTTAAAAAAAACCGTTAGAGTGAGTGGACGAAAAATAAGTACTTTCGAATGTATAAGTAAAACTTAATGTTTTCCCAAGTTATTCTCTAAAATCTCGCATGCAGTAACAATCTTGGAAATACTTTTAATCATCATCTTTAAAATCTCATCCTCAATCCTTTTTAAAACATCATTTTCAAGAGGCTTGCTTGATGACTAGAAAGGACTGCTGTCTAGTCATCTCATGCCATCTGGGAGGGACTGCCAACCGGAATAGGAGGCAGTGGATAGAAGGGACTGCTAACTAACCACAGGTAGTAGACGGGACTGCCGACTAACTACCTCATGTCATCTGGAAGGGACTGCCAACCAAGTGATGCATCGGAAGGGACTGCCAACGGGGCTGTAGTCTGGAGGGGACTGCCAACTAGACTATTACCTAGAAGGGACTGCCAACTAGGTAATGCATGCATGCGCTGACTGATAGCCTCAATAAACTGAAAACAACCTCTTTCAATTACTTGCCTTCGGAAAGAAACTCGATATTACTTCAATAAATCATTAACAATTCACAGAAAGCATAACTCAGGATTATCTCGCTATCTCGCTAACTCAAATCTCAATAAATCCTCGAAAGCATAAAAAACAAAAACTCTGTAAATCAATCAATGTTTTCGGAAAGAAATCTCAATCTAACTCAAGGCTAATAAGTGCGGAGCTCAAAACTCAATAAATCTCGATAATTTAATTATGCTCAAATATTTGCTAAATCCTTCGTACTCATATATCTTCATAAAAACTGATATTCGAAATCAATAATTCTCAAATATTTTCTGAATCAGTCACTTCCCGAAAATCATTTCCCAACTCAAAAACTCACAAATAATTAGCTTGAAAATCTATTGAAAGCCCTCGAGAAGGAAATCCACTAAAAATCCCATAACTCATAGAGCGTAATAAATCTCAAGAAATCAAGCTCATAAAATCATAATACTCAATAATTCAAATAATAAATTAAACCTCAATCGGAAAAAAATAATATACTGCATGCACATTTAATTTAAAATAAATGTCCACTCACAGTACTATTTAGGCGATCACGTATACGAATTCCTTCATCGAGCAATAGCTCGGTATATCGCCCTGTACACAATTATAATTCCTGAATAACGATTCGGCAATTAAATACGATTCTAATATCTTATTCTCCTAAATCAAACTTCCAATTTCTTTTCCAATTTAATCCAAACTTCACCATTAACGCCAAAACTTTATCATTTGCACCAATTCTTTAATTGAAGGTTTCTAGGGAAAAACTGAGAGAAATCCGATAGTGGAATTCTCATAAATCAATAACCAAACTATTAAACTTCGGAAATTCCGATTAATATCCAAACCTCCTCCAATTTCCACCAAACATCTATCCATAAATACATAACAATATAAACTACTCAATAGACCAAAACAACTCACCAGGAACGGCTGGACGCGCCCTCACACGCCGCCACAGACCACTGCATGTGGACCCCACGGGCTGCCCGTCAACCACCATATCTGGCTACCAAATTTTACCAGCATCAACAACTCAACATTCCAAGCGTCTTTCATAACTGTGGCCAAGTCAGAAAATACTTCTAAGTGGCCGAACAATTAAGCAAACCGAAGTAGAGTAAAATTTTCTAATTATGCTTTCTTCCTCCACGCTACAAATCGCTTCAAGGTATTTGGGGAGCTTCAAGTACGCCTCAAGGCGCTTCTAAAAAGCCTAGCTTTGTCGCCGGAGGTGGCCGGAATTCAAGTCAACGGTCACTTGCTACAGTAAACTTCAAGGACCCGATACGTCGTTTTCCGGCCAAGCCGCTGTGAGCCACCACCGTAGGGGCCAAGAGGAGGTCAAGACGAGTCCGTAGCCACCGGTTTCACGCTTTTTGGTGGTCGGAAAGAGAAAGCAACCGGAGTTGCAGAGAAGAGAGAGAAAATGCGCAGAGGAGAAAGAGAGAGCGTGCGGGAGGAGAGAGAAGGAGAAAAGAAAGTTACCCGGCCCAACAGTAAAAATTTCAAATATATACTACTTACTGTGAACAGTAATTTTCGCATTTTCACGTATAACTTTTGCATACGAACTCCAATTTTTACGTACCATATATGCACGCGCTCGGTTTAACGTCCTCTACAACTTTCATGAAGAATATTTTCTCAAATTTTGATCCGAACCAAAATTCAACTTTTAGGGCCGCCTAAAATGTCGAAACGGAGCCAAAAAGTAAATGTAAAGTCGTTTACCCATTGAAAGACTCGTAAACTGGTAAATTTAGATTCGCGATGTTACAATATGCATGCTGCAATGCAATATTGTTCATATAACAAACTTCCTTCATATTCAGTTATAGCCTTATAAGAATAGATAAAGTTCAATTCTTCAATTTGAAGTTTAGGTTCGTAATCTGAAATGTTGGGATTAGAAGTTTAAGATAGCTAGATATATTGATTTTTCAAGCTCTTTGGGATCAAATTGTTTTTAGATAACATTTTGTTGAATTTAAGAGCAGAATGTTAGCTCTTTTGTTCAATGGACTGAGGAGTTAGATCTTATGAATATACTTCATATCACTAGAACAATGGCACATGAACTTTGGTTGTATTTGGATCCTTAGGCAAGCTTAGGCAATGATACTAGAACAATGGTACTTAGGAAATCTTCCTTCAGATCCTTAGGCAAGCTCAGGCTATGATACAAGAACAATGGTAGATAACCTGCTCATAATGGTCTGATCAATTTTAGTTCCAGTTTATGAATTTTTTTTAGTTCATACTCTCGCTGTAGTAACATTTTCATATGCCTAATGCATAGGATCTATCTACTATCATTATATTGATCAGGACAAAGCTGCAATTTGGTTACTGTAAAGAATAAAACAATGGTTCTCCAGCTTCACATGGACAAAGCTAAGGTAAATCTCAATTCTTATGATGCAAGGGTTCTGCTTGTTGACTTTGAATTTGGTACTGGAAATTCATAATGGAGTTGATAATGTTGGATTCATACAGGATTTGTTGAACCAAATTGTGGAACTGCAATTATGATAATCAAAGATTGGGAGTGAGTTGTAATTGAAAACCATGGCAGGACTTTAGATTCAGCTGTGGCTAGAAGTTTCACAGAAACTCTAATCTGCAGGATGGTGTTTGGGAGTGATTGAAATACTTATAAACAATGTCTCTACACAAGGTCAGTATAAGTATGGAGACTTCTTCCTCTTTCTATAGCTTTATACTTTGTGAAACTATGGCTTCTCCTTGAACATTTCTAATGAGGTTGTGGATCTTATTTACCTCTCTTTGCTTCTACTTTATTTTCTAGCTGTTGGCTTGAGCACAACCAGTTTGGCTTATATATCATGTGCAATTAAACAAATACTATCTGAATTCTAATTCATAGCAGCTTCTGTGCAGGTTGATTGGTTGAAGGTTGTGTTTTGTGGGTGCTAGAAGAGAAAAGAAAAGATATACAAGTTACTTGCTTACTAGAATTTAGGGATAGAGGTTTAATTTGATGTAATAAGTTCTACTAATATATATAAATCTAATTGTTATTTTGTTAATGAAATTAATTATATATAATGATAATTTAATGAAGTGTTTCTGTTACATTTAGTTTGTCATATGGATGAGTGGTGATATTAATATGAAACTGATATAAATCTTAAATTTATTAATTTTTTGTTTGTTTAAAAAAACCTCAATTATGGCGTGCAAGGAACGCCTTAAATGGGAACTCAATCACTCTTTTATGGCGCGCGTTGTACGCCTTAGTAGAAAGTCTTTTACGGTGTGCAATGTGTGCTGTAAATGACCGAAACAACAGTTGTGATATCACTTTGATGGCGTGCTTGGATGCACAATTACGGCCCTCTTGCGCACGCCTTTAAAGAGGGTTGTCTTTTATGGCTCAGGCATTTACAGCCTGCTTTTGTGCTCCGTAAATACCCTTTTACAGCACACATTGTGGGTCGTAAATACCCTTTTACGGCACACATTGTGGGCCGTAAAAGAGTATTTTTGGTGTAGTGCACACACATCCACTCAGGAATGCCACTAATACTAACTATAGTTCATAATCGCAAAACTCGAGAAAATCGTTTTTATAATAAAATCTCATTTTAACTTACCTATGAACCATAGACAATCAAGTTCATATAATTTAAAACAAATATTCATTTCCATAAAACGATTTCACAATTTATCAAATAATTCAGAATAATAAAGTAACTCCGTTCATAAATGAACCTCGTGAGATTTACTCACATCTAAATCTCGCTGCGTCTTCTCTTACGGCCGAGATAAAGTACAGAACACACTCCATCAATCACCTAAGTAAAATAAGTTCTCAACTTAGCACACGATTTAAAACGAAAGCGGTTACGGTTCGAACCGAGCATTTGAACCAAAAACTGAAGATTTCTTCAATTGAGCCAAAACTTCCTCCGAGACCTCCAAAGTCTCCAGAACACTTCTAGGATCAATTTATTAAAATTATATGACGATCCAACGGTCAAATCCTGAAGAATCGTAAATCGAGAAAACCGAAACTACGTAAACCTAGCATGCTTCAAATGATTGCAACATGACCCATAATATATCAACATGATCGTATCGACGAGTAGAAAACAACTATGAAAACAGAACCCGAAAACTGGTCGGACGCCCCGCCATGCGCTGCCGACAATGGCTGAGCGTGGGCTCCACGTGCCGTCGGTAACCCCCAAATTGGGTCATGAAACTTATGTCAAAATGTTCATCTCAACAAGCACAACAACATTCATAACTAGCACAAAGTCAGAATCTAAGCAATTTGGCCGAAAATTACCTCAAAAATTCAAGAAATCGAAAAATCCCAAAATTCTGATTTTGTTTGATTCTTCCTCCTCGTTGCAAATTGGTTTAAGCCACTTGGATGGATTGATGTACGGCTCTTGGGCTTTCAAACGCGATCGGCGGTGTGGCCAAAGGTGGCCGGAGGAAGGAGAAATCACGGCCGACAAAAAACATGCCGCCACCCTTGCTGCGTCGTCCAGGTGGCAAATTGTCGTGCATCACCACCACAGACTTAAAGAGAAGGAAGAGGCGGTTCGAATGGACCAAGTGGCGGCAGGATTAGTGGTCGGACGACCAAGATATGGCCAGAAGAAGAAAAATTGGGTCGGTCGGTGATGAGAGAGAAAATCGGGTCGGGGTTTCCAAAAATGGAAACTAGAGTTTTTCTGATATTTTTTTCCAAATTTTTCTATTTATCTAAAATTGGAAACTTTTTTCGTTGGCCATAACTTCTTCATACAAACTCCGATTTTCACGTTTTGCATGTCCACGAATTTGTATCAACGCACTCTACAATTTCCGTGAAGGAAGTTTTCACAAAATCGTAACGTATAAAAGGTCAACCCTTGAATCAAAGAGTTCCGAGCGAATCATTGTCCAAAATAATTTCTAATTCTCGATTAACATAAGAACAAGGCACCGAAACAATAATTTCTACCAACTTGGACTTTTATAAATTTCACAAAAAGTACAAGAAATTTTATTAATTTCACCAAAAGTGCATGAAATTAACAACTGTATACCGCTTTTAAGGGATGGAGGAATAGTTTGTGGCAATGATCTCATGTCGAGATCTACCTGATCATCATCATCATCTTCTTCTGCGCTTTTCTCTTCTTCATTTCTTTACTCTTTACTGCCATTTTTTTATGGTAACTAAAAGTGTTACAAATCACTAGGGACAAGTCCTTTGCAAGAATTAACTTCGAGTACATTTAAATCAAGTTAAAAGTAGTATTTGCCACCTTAAACTTTGGTAACTGGTGGAAAAATTATAAGGTTTTGGAGGCCATGCCACATAAGCCCCGGTTGCATCACAAACAATCACTATTTCATCTTTGATTGGAAATTGAAGCTTAGCTTCGTCCACTAGAGAAAGTACAATTGGCATACGCCTATTTCACTCACCCAATGGAATATTATGGATAAACTGGTTGTTGTTGTCATCATTGACTTCTATAGTTATTGTCATAGCTAGCTACAACATTGTCAATTGAACCTGAAGCCAATCGGCACTCTTTCCTAATTGTCTGTGCCTAAAAATGATAAAGTATTACATAATGAGACACTATATAAATAGTTGAATGTATAACATAGCAACATAAGACATCATCGAACTTAACAATATAATAACAATATAATCATTTAATGCAGAACATATTTACAATTACCTGAACTTCACACTTTTGGATATCAAGCTCAACAATAATGGGACCATTTTGCTCAGCCTTTGTAGTAGCATTCAAGTTCACCCACTAATGGATTCACATATTTCACAAGCTCCTTATGAAGTTCTAAATCCAAAGACCTTTTGACTATGGTTGGAATCAGCTTTTCAGTTGCCTTGGCAGCTTTTTCATGCATATTTGAATAACTTCTTTCTCCATAACCCACTTGCCTGTCAATGGTGGAAAATTTGGGGGACTCAATTTCCACATCTTTCCTATTTAGCTTCGCTTCTAACCCCTTAAACATCTCCTCCCAAATTGCTCATTCTTTTGCCAGTATCTTCTCCCTCTCTTGTTCTATTATCTTCTGAGCACTCAACCTAATAGTATATTCAACACTTTGCTTTTGGCGTTTTGGGAGGTTAAAGTATACAGTTTTCCTCTCATTTCTTCCTACTCCTCTTACTACTCCAGTAATTTCAGAACTTCCTAATGCTAAGGTCAACACATCATCTGCACCAGAAGTGCTCAACTCTCCCTCAGCCTCCATTTTCTTCAGAACAGCAGTAAAAAATATAAGTGGTTGTGGGTGAGGTATAAGCAGGTAGTGTTGTTATAACATTACATTCAAAATGCCTTTTCAAAAACCAAATAGAAACAATTAACTTACAATTTTTTCCCCTTCTCCTCTACTGAATGATCTTTAAACCCACCATTCTTATCCTGACGTGCTTTAATCCACATTGTTGCACGATCAAATTCAGATTCAGCCATAGTTGCAAACTACATAATTAAATTGATTACACTT
Source organism: Rosa chinensis (assembly GCF_002994745.2). Classification (NCBI taxonomy): domain Eukaryota; kingdom Viridiplantae; phylum Streptophyta; class Magnoliopsida; order Rosales; family Rosaceae; genus Rosa; species Rosa chinensis. The sequence continues at coordinate 42,965,144 of NC_037092.1, forward strand.
CTAGAATAAGTGAATCAAATGACATGTATCAATGGGTTTTTCTGTTGTCTGAGTTTATCAGACGACATATTTGTTAAACCTATCATGCATGTCTATTCCCCTCAGCCAACACATAGCTATAAACTGAAATTTGCAAAATTTGGGACAACAGCAGCAATGACATATGTTGTCTGAAAAACAAAAAAATAAAAAGAATAATAATAATAATAATAATAATTTTCAATTAACTTATATGGTTGAAATTCCTCAAAACCCTAGATCTAAAATATACCCTCCCTTAGCTAAAAAATCAAAATCTTTCCCCCCTCATTTTGCAACCTCATTCCCTCTCACCCTCGCATGCTCTCACTCTCAGTGAATAGCTCTAGCTAGAGTATCTACCCTTTCAAGCTCACCCTCGCTCCCAATAGCATTAAAGTTTTCTTGAAGTTGTCGGTAAGTTCAAGAGCGATTTCGGCAAAGTATAGCTATCTCCAAGTTTCGTTAGTATCTCCGGCCACCACAGGTTCTCTTTCTATCGGTCACGACTCTTCACTCTTCATCTCATATATAGAGGATCAGAGGCGGATGTCCGCACTGTCCTAAAAGTGCGGGCATCGATGCTTCTGCTCCGTTCAGGCAGTGACGACGGGGCGGGACTTGCCGAACGGAGGCCAGAGGTCAATCTTGACCTTGTTCTTACTGGTGGACTCTCCGGCTACCAGTTTGCAGTTGCTGCCCAGAATCTTGAATGTTCAGGTGAGGTCGCTGCCCAGAACCTTTGACCTTGATGGCTGCCTAGAAGCGGTCTGGGATGCCTCTGGCCTCCAACCGACAAGATTTGCGTCGCCGTCAGTGCCTGATTGCTGCAGAAGCATCTACGTCCGCACTTTTGGGCAGTGTGGACATCCACCCTAGAACGGACACACACACACACACACACAATCTTTCTCAGGTAAGGATATCCTTACCTTCGCCTTAGGAATGGATTTTCAGTTTATGACCACTTTTTGATCACATATTCACATCTTAACCGTTCAGTTTTTAGGTCCTAATGTATTTTAGCCAAATTGATGATGGTTAGGTATCAAACTCGATTAAACCAATGAATAAACTGAATTTGTCGAACCAGAACCGTTCATGTTCATTATTGTAAATTGCAGTTTTGAATGCCTTAACGATCATCAATTTAGCTAAAATTTTGAAGAGATGATCTATACATTAGGACCTAAAAACTAAACGGTTAAGATATGAATATGTGATCGAAAAGTGGCCAAAAACTTGAAATCCATTCCTAAGCTAAGATAAAGACATCCTTAGCTAAGAAGGACTGTACGTGTGTGTGTGTGTGTGTGTCTCTCCCTCCTTGTAAGTTCTTCTTCTCTTTTAGATTCAGAGAACTTCTTAGTTTTTAATTTCATTGGGTCCTGATCGGGTTCTCTAAGGATCTATTGATTGGCTTTTACGATATTGTTGTTTCTGATTGATTAAAATAACTCATTCTTAGGTAAAATGCAATTTGAGTTTGTTGTATTAGGTTTGCTGGAGGTGTTGTTATAGCTTGAAAGTTGAGATTTTATTGTACTTTTGTGTCTTCTGGTAAACAAAGTGATGAAGATTTGATAGGAAATCATTTGGATGTGTAATTATACTATTTGTTTTTGCTTGAGGCAACTATAGAAGTATCAAATTGAAGTATGTGGTATATGAAACTTTGAATTATGGTATGCAGTCTCTATCAGGATTATCAGTTTAGTTAGTATCTCTGTACGTTTTAGTTTTGCTAACCTAAACAACATTGCAGAAGTGTGTCAGATTTTTTTGAGTTATGGTATAGTGCATGTGATAGAGTCTGAAATTAAATTGAAACTTTTATTGGAATTTCATTGGTTACATTAGGGATGAGTTTCTCCTTCTCCAAGATGAAGTGATAAGACATTTTATGTGATTGCTCAAATGGTTTCTTTCTTGCACAGTAGTATCAAAATCATAATTCTTAATTAAACTTAATTTTCTGCAATGGTCCAGCAAGCTACCAATACGCAGATAAGATAAACATGAGATTGCAAGTTCAGTATTTGCAGAAGCACCATTGAAACTAGGATAAAGCTCTTTTTAAGTGTTGGTTCACCCAAATTCTCCCAAGAAAAAAAGTGTTGGTTTGCCAGAGATTTTGGCCCTTGCTTTTTCAACCCCAGCCTAATTATTCAGTTCTTTGCAATATCTCCTTTCATCCATAGGAACTCGGTCCTTGTACATATCTCAAGTCTTCTTGAATTTTGGATCATATCTATTAGCCTAAACAATTCTAAATGAACGTCTACTAGTGGAGGTCTTGGTTGACAAGTGTGGTTAGAATTGCTGCTATGTCATTATTTGTACATGTCTCAATTTTTTATCTTTTTTTTTTTGTCGTTATAATGTTACGTCCCAGACTTCAATTTACCGGTTTACTAGTCATTTGGGGTCTTAAAAGTTGACTTTTTGTTTTGTTTGTTATTTGAGAAAATTTTCTTCAAGAAAGTTGTAGAGGACGTCAAACCGAGTTCGTAGACACGTGGCATGCTCAAATTGGAGTTCGTATGGGGATGTTATAATCAAAAATATAAAATTTATTGTTCATTGTAATTTTTCTATAAAAGGAGGAGTTACTGTGGTAAGTTTTTATTTTCGGAAACTTACCCGATCAGTCTCTCTCTCTCTCTCTCTCTCTCTCTCTCTCTCTCTCTCTCTCTCTCTCTCTCTCTCTCTCTCTCTCTCATCTTCTTCCAGTGATATCTCCCCCATCGGGCAACGGATTTGGGCGCTACCGGTGTCATTTGAACCCTCTCTTCTTCCTCTTCAAGTCTGGTCTAGTTTGATGGCTCGATTTGAGCTGTAGAAGTAGCAGCAAGGCGGAGAACACGGTGCAGCCGCTGTGTCGGGTCTCCGGCGATTCTCTATTTTTCGGCCACCTCTGGCTACGCCACTGGTCCCGTTTGAAAGCCCTTGAGACGTATAACAAACCCTCAAAATCTCTTGATCCAATTTAAAGGGTAGAGCACGAATCGAAGATTTGAAATTTCTAGGGTTTTGAATTCGGCCTCTTTCTTTTCGGGCTGATTTTCAGCCAATCAAGGTAATTCTGGACTTTGTTGTAGTTGGAAAAATGGTTGGGCTTGTTGTGATGAAGATTTTGGCATAAGTATTGTACCCCAATTCGAGGGTTGGCCGGTGTGGGGGCGTGTAAGGCTGATTTCGGCCTTCTAATTTTATTAGTTGGGTTCACTTTAGTATGTGGAGCTTGTTGGTAGGTGTTTTGTGAAAATCGGAGAAGGTTTAGTATCAATTGTGATTTTCCGAAGTGCGGGGTTTCGATTATCGATTTACGAGAATTTGACTGTCGGATTTCTCTTGATTCTACTCTAGAATACTTAAATCGACTAATCGATCGTAGTGGTGAAGTTTGGGTTAAATCCGAGAAGAAATGGAGATGTTGGTTTACGAGGGATTTTCAGGTTTCATTTTATAATCGTATTTAAATTTCGAATCGTCGTTTACGAATGTAATTTTGTACAGGACGAGGTACCGACCCATTGGTCGACGAGGATCCATATGCTTGGCCACGTTAGTTGTATACTGTGAGTGGACTTTTGATTTTAAGTGATGCATGCGATTCTTTTCCCGAATTAATGATTTATTTTAATAATCATTTTATTATAACTTGAGCGTATGATTCGAGTTCGGAATTTGATTTTGGTTTATCTTGTGAATTTACTTTCAATGATGATTTTCAGAGATTGATTATGATTTATCTCGGTTATGATTTTGAAAATGAATTTGTCTTACTATTTTTATCTAATATTGATTTTCTGATGATATATCTCCTATAAATGGTTATCACTTTGATTTATGATTTGTTATTGAATTGGGAATATCTTGGCGTGTGGGACACATCAATGAGTTATTTATTTTATCTTGAGAATTACCTAGTACGGTTGGGAATCGTATTCGTGATTTCATTTGCGAGACTTTGGGGAAGCTTTATGGATTTTGGCTTTCGGTTTTCGCAATGTTTTCCTTCACCATATTTGGGTTGCTTTATTTTAGTTCTCCTCCTCAAGTAAGTTGTAGTCGAGGCTCTGCCTCACTTAATTTGTGTTTGTGGGTCGAAGTCGAGAATAGAGCCTGGGAGGCTCATTTGTTGTATGGTGATTCCTTCTTCCCCATACTCTACTGTTACTTGACTAGCGAGTCTAGTCCGATTTCTCTTAACCAACAGGGCTGGTATGTTTTCATGAGATTTTGAATTTAAAGAAATATGTTTTATAAACGTTGCATGCATCGAGGTTTTGTAAATAATTCAAATTGTGGGAATGTATAAATTCTTGTGTTTATTTCAGTTATTGCAAGTATTTGTTTTTGTCCGTTCACGCTAACATTTTCATATGCTTTCCCCATGGGCCCTTCGATTTCAAATGCCCTGTTTGCAGAGTAGCTGGTTCGGCATAGCAGGATTCAGGGCATAACATCTGTTGCTGTTGTTTTCCATATTGTAGGTTATTTATTGAACCTACTTATATCTTGAATTCTTTTCCCCTTTCAGATTACTCTGATAACCTGTAGGACAACTGTTATAAAACTTGGATGTTATTTTTGTGAATTTGGAACATGTTGTATTTCAGAATTTAGTTGTTTATTGTGGATTTGTGGAGTTGTTGTGTTTTAGGGAGCAGGGTGGCTCCAGAATAATAAGAATGGATTGTTTAGAAGTGTAAATATGATTTCTACAAGTTTTGAGTAGTCCATTTTTAGGGGTGACGCTGCCGAATTTTCGGTAGAGTTATTCCTAAGGTGGGCCTTACAGAGCCACCTCGGGTTTCAGGGTGAAATGTAGGGTAGGTCCTGTCATATTGTCAGTGATTCTCCTCTAGGTGCATTAATGGATAGTTATGGACTGATTATTGATCATGGGAAACAATTCAATGGAATACACGCATTCTATGTTTTCTACGGTTTAGTAATTTCAAAAAAGGGACCTTGACCAAAAGCACCAAAATAACAAAAAATTATCCCACTTACCCCAGCAACAGTTTTTTCTTCCCACCTACACAATTTAACAACAAATGACTATTTTACCCTAAACACAATTAATGAATTACAGCTATACGCCACTCAACATCAATCTCTCTAACTCTCTCTCATCCAATCTCTCTCTCTCCTCTCTCCCCCATCTCTCCCAACTGACCTCCGGCACTCTCTCCTCTGGCTTCGGGGATCGACCCAGCCCTCTCTCCTCCGGCTCCGGCGCTCGACCCGGCCCTCTCTCTCTCCCCTTCAGCTCTGACGTTCGACCCATGCCGTCTCCCTCTCTCCTCCAGCTCCGGCGACGACGCAGCAACTCCAAGACTGGAAGAATATACCGGCTTCGTTTTTTATTTCATGTGGTGCCATCTTCGTCACAATTTAGCCTCGCCTTGGTGTCGATTGACCAACTAGGACCAGGCCGATCCTGTCGTGGCGAAGCAGAAGGCCATCATCCATGGAGGACGTCAACGACATGGAAATGAGTGAATCAGATCGGGTTTCGAGGAGGCTCTAGGCTCGAGCTTCCGGCGGACGTCAGCAACATCATCCACGACCCCTGCCTCGCCAGAAGGCTACTTCCGGTCCCGGGTCTGCAGCCGGAAAGATGGGAGAAGAGGACATGAGTGCCCAAATCAGATTTTTTTTTTTTTTTTTAGGTAGGAAAAAAAGTTTTGAATGTCTATTGGGAGGCAATAAACGTCTATTGGAGGGCAATAGATGTTTTGAATTGATGTAATCTCCTTGTTTTTTTTTTTTCTGTAATCAAAGTTTTATTTGTATAAATTTAAGGAGATTAGTTCCCATTCTGGCGACTGAAAGTCCTATTGGGAGGCAATAGACGTCTATTAAGGGGCAATACATGGCTGATTGACGTCTATTGGGGGGCAATAGACTATTAGGGAAATAGACCTCTATTGCCCATCTATTGGGGCAATAAACCTTTCCGGTGAGATTTTCAGAAAATTCTAGTTGGCGGAGGCCTGTGACGGGGCTCCGACGAAGTCTCCTATGGTTTCTCTCTCTTCCATTTTTTTTCTTTTCTCTCTAAGTAACAAAGGGTGAGGGTAAAATGGTATTAAAAAAAATTAAAAAACAAAAAAAAAATTCTTAATGGGGTATTAGGGAAGACCTCCTTAGAGTGTTTTGGGTAAGAGAGAATTAAAAAAAATAAATGCGGTAAGTGATAAAAACATCTCTAGAAATGGGGTAAATGGACAAAAACCCTTCAAAAAAATTTAGGTTAGCACTTGAAATTAGAGTAGTGCTTTTTTTAGATGTCTTTGTTTTGTATTATGTATACTAGCCTTCCTACACGCGTTTCGCGCGTGCAGAAGGACTTGACAATTGTTCATTTATGTCAGTGGTTAATAATCAGGCATCTTCAACCTCAATCACAAAAAGCTACCATTTTCATAAATAACTGAAGAATTAGATTGGAAATGTATCCGATAATGACCTATTAACATTGATCTGCAAGAAGAAACACAAAGTTAGAACTTTGCATTAGGAAAAGATGAAATCATTATCTCCCAGGTCCATTTCTCTTGAAAACCTTGTAGAGAGCATAATAATTTTGAAAGAAATATAAGTCAAAAGTACTTCATAATATCCCCAAGAGAATGAGAAGGAAATATGACCTGAATGTAAATCATAGGAAATATTAAGGGCAAAATCGGAAGTTCGAAAGTTTCCCCAAGATGAACAGTAAACGGCTGCTCGCTTTATATATAGAGATAGAGTTTAGAGTTGGAAAGCTAGGAATTTCAACTACCTTAAGGATGAGTTTGGAATTCAATTGTGGAGTGGTTTCCAATTAAATTTGGAACTCATTTGTAAAAATTGTTGAATTTCTTTGTAGCTGTCTTTACAGTAACCTTGGAGATCAAATGTGTTGAACGAGTTTTCAACAATCTTAGTTATTCCAGACATATTACAATTTTCATTTGTTGTTTTAGGACTTAGATATTGGCTTTAGATTTTAGATAGTTTTTAGTTCTTTGCTTGGATAATTTCGAATTTCTAAATTTGAATCAACTCTGGTATCCCTATACCTGGATACAAACTGAGGCTTCTTTATTTCCTTTCCTAATTTCGTTGTCCTTATGCTGACGCCTTTAACCTCTAAAACGTTGCGTGATTGAAGTCACTATTTTCTGAGCTTGATTGCATGGTCCTGAGCTTTGTTTTTGTGTATATTTATCTAATTTAGGATGCTGGTTGCTATTATTATTATTATTTTTTTACTCCTCCATATGTATGTCTGGATGCATCTAATTTATGTTTTGGCTTAAGTAAATCCCCAAATATCAGTGGTTTTATTGTTTTTTTTTGAGGTGAAAAGGTCATCCATTTATGAATTTCAGCAAGCAGTACAGTAACAGCTTGCCCATAGGGCCATCAGACAAAGTCAATACACAGAGTACACCAAACAAGCACACCCAGAAACCAAGCATACCTCAAAGTACACCCCTAGCACACCTACCTTTTTTGAATAAGCACAGAAACAAGAAACTAAATAACTCCGAAATTAATAAACTGCCAACGAAGCTATTCGCGTCTTGTCGATCTTTTCCACTCATGCAGAAATCAAAACAGTCTCCCCATCCTCAGTTGAGGTAATCACCTCCTCACCAGGATTCAGACTCTTTGCAGCTAGAGAAGAAGCCAACTCCTGCTCTTCCATTTCAATCCCCACAATCTTTCCCACCTCAGGTATCTCTACCATTGAAGTCATCACCTCTTCAATGATTTTAGTATGCTCCTGAGAAGGCAGAGCATCAATCCCCATACCCTCAGCTTCAAGTATTTTGAGGAAACGTTTCCTCCCTTTAACCTTCACTCGTGAAGTCTTCAGGACCTCAGAACTGTCGACCACCTTTGCCTTATTTTTGGACCCTTTTGGCCGTCCAGCCTTCTTTTTCTTCTGTGGAGAGATTATCAACCTATCATTCTTCTGAGGAAGACAGAGAGAAAGCTCACACATCCCATCCATTTCAGGAGCAGGTAGGGCAAGCAACTTCTTCCCTGAACGCACCAGAGGGACATCAGCAGATCGCTTTATGCCACTGATACCCGGCGCATCACCATCTATACCAGGCCATGAACCCACCTTTTTTGCAAGCCTAAATGAAATGATCCCCTAGAGAACCACTTGCCACAGTGCTCACCAAAGGACGATTTGGGCCTAAAGCAGGAGCCGAATTAACAAGCTTCTTCAACAGACCTGCTGCTTGTAGTCCGGAATTGAGATGAGCAGAGAAGAATGCAGCTTGGCTTTTGTGTTGAGAGGCTCTATCTGCAGCCCTAGCCAGAAAGAGACTGTTACCCGATAAAACCCTATTCCCAAAAAAACCAACCCTAGATTCGGAAACCCTAGCCTCACCCACGATGGTACCCGATTCATCCACTGCCGCCCTAGGATTAGCATCCAACAGAGATAAGCCCGCCATTGCATTTACCGGAGGAGAAGCCAACATAGCCTCCCTTTCCTTGGCAAACATACGGTCACATCCATCAGTGGGATGTTCAAACCTCCCACAATCCCTGCAAAGACCTCGAACCCTCTCATAAACAATCGACAGGTTCACTTCAACTGCTGCAGAGAAAGAGAAGCTTCTGAAAACCCTAAACCGCCTCCTGTTGTCAATGATCAAACGTACTCGCTGTTCTTCATCTTTGCGGTTCAGGGCTAGTTGATCAAGACGCAGCACCCTTCCAATAGCAGACCCAACCATCGAGAGTGCAAGTTTTTTGCGCGCGCAACCCTAGAGGCAAACCCTTAATTTTGATCCAAAGCTCCATAGAATGGATCAGAATGGCCTCAACATCAGAGATGCCATCATACAGTGCCAACAGCAGCATTATATTACGGTAAAACCAGGGAACCCCATGCAGGTATCGATTTCAGTCAACCTCATGATCAAACTGGAACACAAAGCGATCCCCAATCTCACGGATTGACAGACCATCTCGCATTCTCCAGATCGCAGGCATGGTGCCAAGAAAAGCAGCAATATTCGGCCTCCTGGTAAGCTGCCGCCCCACCATGTAATGATAGGGATCTTGCAACGCCTCTTCGCTGGCCAAGCCAAGGTCAACGTGTGCATCTTCAGAGAGAGTAAAAGCTGCAACAAGGCTGGCAATGGGATCCGACATGGTAGAGGGAAACAGGTGTACTCAAAAAGAATCGACGAGAAAACCCTAGCTTAGACGAGAGCGGCTAGGTATTTGTGTATATGGTTCTTCTATTTCTTGTTTAGGCCAAGTGGTTTTAATGTTAAGATGGGTGCATAGTAGTGATTCACGACATTGAGACAGAAAAGAAAACTACATGTAGAAATTTGTCATTACAAAATAACTACAACTAGACCAAAAACAAAAACAAAATAACTATAACTATAGTTTTAAATATACAAGCATGTCATATAATTGGAAACCATTATTTAGACTGCTGGATTCGTTTATGCTCATCTATCTTTTAATAGTGGTATTAACTAGGAGAGAGGAAGAGTTTGAGCAAGAAGAGTTTTTGGCGGGTCGTCTAGGGTACCTTGATGTATGTCATATCCTTATTTTTGTTATTTTTTTTTAATATTTTTAATAAATTAATGTAGTGGAAACCTATTGAACCGGTTAACAGGTTACCCACTTAAATGTTGACGTATGTCATTTTTATAAATAAAATTTACTATATTAACAACACATTCTGTATTGATATGTAATATTATTCATAAACAAGTAATAAATAATGTCAAAATAATAAATTATACCTAGTAGAACTAAAATTATGACTCTTGATTATAATTGAGTGGTCTAAGATGTAAATATCATATTAAGACAACTTTTACCAAATGGATAACATTGATTATCAAATGGAGAACCTCCGTACAATACTGAGTACTTACATATATTTTGATCTAATATTAAGTTTACCATGTTCACAACACAAATGTTGTCAGAATTGTAAAATGGTTGATAATCTTGTAAATGATATAGTTTTTGAAGTAGTTACTACAAATAGAACAAAAGTTACCACTTTTACATCAATTGTTGTGGGTTGTAGTAACATGTGTAGTCATTGTAGTAATCATTTCATTAATGATAATGAAAAAAAATTTACCACTCTGACAATAAATTTATTGTCACACTTGCTAAATTGTCCACAAACTAGTACATTAGTTTAAGTGGAGTAATTACTACAAATAGAACAAAAATGACCATTTTTACATCAATTGATGTGGATTATGGTAAAATGCATATTCATTGAAGTAGTCATCTCATAATGATAAAAACATAAAGATTTACCACTCTGACAACAAATTTGTTGTCAAACCTTTTAAATTGTCCATAAACTAGTAAAGTAGGTTGTAGGTGGAGTAATTACTACAATTAGAACAAAAATGATCATTTTTACATCAATTGTTGTAGTTTGTGGTAAATTGCATCGACTGAAAGTAATTACAACTTCGACAATGGAAATTACACAATATATTACTTAAGTACGCAAGGGAGAACTTCATTACACCAATGAGAACATACGTGCTTTTAGTCCAAATATATGGTACCTATATGATAACACATTGTGGTAACATTTGTAAATTAGTTCAAAAAACAATAATAACAAGTTGTGCGTGAAGTAGTTACTACATCTAAAACAAAGATTATCTATTTTTACATTAATTGTTGTGGTTGTTGTAAAATGCATGTAAAAAGAATTATATTTGGTTAAGGAAAATACTAATGCTATAACTAATTAGCAATAAAGACCATTTAATTAATACTAATTCCGTGAGCCTAGATTAGAAGTTTTTTGTTTTTAATAAGGAAAAAACATAAATGTCAATAGTGTAATTGTCAATTAATAATCAAACATTAATTAATTGACTAATGGTAAAATTAATTAGTAATCAATACTAGTCAACTAATAGTAATTGACTAAGGACTAAACAGGTTACCAAATTTTAAATATTTTGGATCATTGGATATATTACTAATCCAATGGTCCAAAATATTTAACAAAATGGGTGTATGACAAACACCCGGGTACAGGATACCTAAGAAAATTCCGAGTTTTTGGGGGGTCAGTTATGTTTTTCTTTTGTCGTCGTCGGCTTTAAAGGCTTCCAATTTGTCTAATAATTTATGTTCAATGTGGTTTTGTTGCAGTTGGCTACCATTTGATTGGATCCAGTGAACCCTTCAAGCTACGAAATTTTCTATACTAACATAAGATGGTTCTGGATCTGTTTCTTTCTTTGTAGCAGACGTCAAGAGTGAGTACCATCATGGAGGTTGATATGCACATTGTGCTAGATTTTGCTGCTCTCATTTCAACAAGTTGGGTCATTTATATGATACGGTTCAAACTGAAGTCAATCTACATAAACAAACTCGACAACTTTTGCTTATTTGTGATAAAGATCTTTTGCTAACTTTGTTTTGTTTAAGTATATTGGTATTGAGAGAGATTGATGAGAGAAGTGTATTTCATTATAGAGAATAGGAGCCCTATATATAGGGATTACAAAGTGCATAATCTAATGTTACAAGGAATACCAATCCGTGTAGGATTGGGAAATCTAGAACCTTCTCTCCTATTCCTATTCCTAGTTTGATAAGGCACACTAAACTTGATTTTCCTTCAACACTCCCCCTTGTGCCGCTCAAACATGGTGGTGACGCTTCATCCGTTGCCTCGTTAAAAACCTTGCCAGGTAACAAAAACCCTGTGGGACAAAAATAATCCTGGTCGAAGGACAAAAAGAGCACAACACGTCCTTCACTCTTCGAGATCGAACATGTAGACATCATAACTCCCCCTGATGTCGATATCTCCCCCTGATTGCTACAATCGTGGGAGTTCGGATAACTTTCTCAATCCGATGCTCTTCACATGTTTCTCGAAGGTGGATTTAGGTAACGACTTAGTGAATAAGTCCGCTACATTATCCTCTGATCGGATTTGATTCACTTCAATCTTTAGAAGTGATTGTTGTTGCTGATTATAAAAGAACTTAGGCGATATATGCTTGGTGTTGTCACCCTTGATGAAACCTAACTTCATTTGTTCAATACAAGCTGCATTATCCTCATAAATGCATGTAGGTTCATCTGTGGTAGACTTCAAACCACAACTTCCTTGAATGTGTCGAATTACAGACCTTAGCCATACACATTCACGTACAGCTTCATGTAGAGCAATAATCTCTGCATGATTTGAGGAAGTAGCAACAAGGGTCTGTTTTGTAGACCTCCAAGATATCGCAGTGCTTCCCATGGTAAAGACATAACCAGTTTGGGAGCGACCTTTGTGAGGGTCAGAGAGGTACCCTGCATCAGCAAAACCCATCAAGACATCATTGTCGTTTTGATGGAGGGAGATAGGAGAACGCCGGCCACCATGAGCGGTGGCGGCGCCGGCGGCGGCAACATGGCCGGCGGCCATTCCATGGACGGGGACGTTTTGCCTTTTGGGGTCCAATCCCAATTTTCCGTCATTCCTTTTCTCTCTGTAGGGATAGAATAAGCCCATATCAATCGTACCTCTTAGGTATCGAAAGATTGTCTTTATACCAATCCAATGGCGGCGTGTTGGCGCAGAGCTATGTCGAGCTAACAAGTTCACTGCGAATGAGATATCCGGTCTTGTGCATTGAGCTAAGTACAATAATGCGCCTATTGCACTTAAATAGGGCACTTCGGCCTCTAATGCTTCTTCGTCCTCATCCTTTGGACGAAACGGATCTTTTCCGGGCTCAAGACTACGGCCGATCATGGGAGTACTCGCAGGCTTTGCTTTATCTTCATTAAAGCGCCTTAGAATTTTCTGAGTATATGCAGACTGATGGATCAAAATCCCATCACTACGGTGCTCGAGTTCTAAACCGAGACAAAACCGTGTTTTCCCAAGATCTTTCATCTCAAATTCGGATTTCAAGTATTTAGCAGTTTCCTTCAACTCATCTAGAGTTCCAATTAGGTTCATGTCATCGACATAAACTGCTACGATTGCAAATCCGGAACTTGTTCTTTTAATGAACACGCATGGGCATATTTCATTGTTAATATATCCCTTCCCAATCAAGTAGTCACTTAGACGGTTATACCACATCCGTCCAGATTGTTTTAATCCATATAGTGAGCGTTTTAATCTTATTGAAAACGCGCTCCGTGGTTTAGAGCCACTTGATTTGGGTAATTGAAGTCCATCTGGAACCTTCATATATATCTCTGAATCTAGATCCCCATAGAGATATGCTGTAACCACATCCATAAGCTGCATGTCAAGTTTTTCGGAAACTACCAAACTGACAAGGTAGCGGAACGTTATAACGTCCATTACGGGAGAATATGTCTCCTCGTAGTCGATTCCAGGGCGTTGTGAGAAACCTTGCGCCACAAGGCGGGCTTTATATCTTACCACCTCATTTTTCTCATTACGCTTTCTAACAAATACCCATTTATGGCCAACAGGCTTTACACTTGGGGGTGTCTGCGTTACAGGCCCAAATACCTGTCTCTTTGTTAGTGAATCCAATTCAACCTGGATCGCATCTTTCCATTTAGGCCAATCTGCTCTTCGTTGACATTCTTCAACAGAGCGAGGTTCGATATCATCATATTCTATAATCCCTTTCGCAATATGATATGCAAATGCATCATCAATCGCCATAGAATTTCTATCCATCATCTCATGTACACTAGTGTAATTTATGGAGATCTCTCTATTCTCTGGAGTTGGTTCTGACATTGGAGCGTCCCCCAATGATGTCTCTTGGACATAACCATAATCCGGAATATTCTCATGAGATGGATTATTTATATCGATGATTAATGGATTATTCTGTGCCAAATTCGCTTTCTTTCTTGGGCGAGAATCCATCGAACCTATGGGCCTCCCGCGCTTCTTGGCGGGAGCCGTGGGCCTAGCCACAACGTCACCATCATTGAGAGATGGGACGTTGGCGCCATGCTCATGCATTCTTGAGTTGGCGTCATGTCCTCTACTTTTAGGGACATCAATCCTTGCAGGTACGTTTGCAGCAGGTATGTGTGATCTCGTCACTTTAGCGATCTCAGAAAACGCATCAGGCATCGAATCTGCTACGTTCTGAAGATCGAGAATTCTCCGCACTTCAATTTCTGACTGTGCGGTTCGGGGATCAAGATGAGACATAGTGGGGACAGACCACGACAATTCCTGTCGTTCCTGTTGAACATTGATGTTCTTATCTCCCCCTAACGACGGGAAGACTGTCTCATCGAAGTGACAATCCGCAAATCTAGCGGTAAAGAGATCGCCTGTCAAGGGTTCTACGTAGCGGATAATCGTTGGAGAATCATATCCAACATAAAGGCCTAATCGTCTTTGAGGACCCATTTTGGTGCGCTGTGGCGGCGCAATAGGCACATAGACTGCACACCCGAATATGCGTAAGTGTGAGACATCAGGCTCATACCCAGTAACCATCTGGGACGCAGAGAAGGGTTGAGTGGCAGTGGGCCTCAGACGAATAAGCACAGCTGCATGCAATATTGCATAGCCCCAAGCAGAAATAGGGAGATTGGTGCGCATCACCAATGCTCGAGCAACCATTTGAAGTCGTTTAATGGTGGCTTCTGCGAGACCATTTTGGGTATGAACATGAGGAACAGGATGTTCAACATCAATCCCAATGGACATGCAATAATCATCAAAAGTCTTTGATGTAAACTCCCCAGCATTGTCTAATCTTATAGACTTAATGGGATGATCAGGGTGGTGAGCCCGTAACTTAATTATTTGTGCTAGGAGTTTAGCAAATGCAGCGTTCCTTGTGGACAATAGCATGACATGTGACCAGCGTGTCGATGCATCAACCAACACCATAAAATATCTAAATGGTCCGCATGGTGGTTGAATAGGTCCACAAATATCACCTTGAATTCTTTGCAAGAATGGTATATTTTCCTTGGTGTCCTTTGCATAGGATGGTCTTGATCCTAACTTTGCTAAAGAGCAGGCTTTGCAGAACGAATGATGGGCTTTAGAAACAACCAATGAGGATTTTGGTTGAGCCACAAAGTCACAAGTGACTTTAGAAGTAAAAGTTGGAGACAAAGGACCCTTGGTGGCGTCAATGCCACCCTGAGGCCGCAGGGGGAAGGCGGCGCCGGCCAAGGATGGCCGGATTTGGGGGTGAACGGCGCCGTGAGGCGCAGGGGCTCCTTCGGTGTCCAAAAACCGAGTTTTACTTCTTTTCGTTCTGAAAAAGGGATGTCCGTGTGAAGTCTTTAATATACGGATCATCATGTCACGACCTGGGTGTCCCAAACGGTCGTGCCAAAGCCTATACGTGTCGGAATCCCATAAATCATCTCTCATGACATGGTTGGATTCAATGACTCGAATAGTGGTTGCATACAACCCACTAGAGCGACACATAAGTTTCTCTAATACTCGTTTATGTCCGTAGTCATTAGAGGTGATGCAAAGGAACTCTTGTCCATTCTCACAATGTGTTTCCACATGAAAACCATTGGCTCTTATATCTTTGAAGCTCAATAGGGTTCTTCCTGCCCTAGGAGCATAAAGAGCTTCGGTGACATTCAAGGTAGTGCCATTAGGCAACATAAATTGAGCTGGTCCTCGACCATGAATCAATTGAGATGGTCCAGCCATCGTAGTCACAGAAGATCGAGTAGGCGCCATCCATAGGAATAGCTGCCTGTTTCGAAGGATGGTATGTGTAGTAGCACTATCCACGAGGCATTCGAGCTCTCCGGGAAACATACTGAAAAATAATAAAGTTCGAATTTAGAATATGTCCAAGACATTTGAATAAGATAAATCGATACTTTATTAATAATAGCCAATGATTACATCAAAGTTTCTTGACCAAAATCTAATCCAATATAAAAATCAAACCGTAGACAAATCGTAGTCACTCAATCCTTTCGGTAATTTCAATTTAGTTGTGACCAGGTAAGGTAAGGCGAGATTTTGGTGGAGCGTTGCTCACTTTTAAAACCGTTCTCTCAGATCAAACCTTGCCTAGACATCACAAGTACTCTTGAGTACGCCTAGAGGGAAAGAGTTAATACAATAAGTCATTTTATTGATTTAAGGCATAATAGCCATTACATAATTCTTGGAAAAGTAAAGGACTATACTAATCAAAATCTGCAGCATCCTTGTGCAATTCTTTGTCAGATTTGAAGTCCGCTATGGTGAGATTGACGTTGACATCATCACCATCTTCTTCTATATTTTCGGCAAAGTTGGCTTCATGCTCTCTGAAGTCTCTAAATGCCTTGTAATGCGCAGCCAATTGTTTGCTTGCGTTGCATTGTTTGAACCAGTGCTCACTAGATCCACATCGATGACACATGTCATTGTGATTTCCTCCCTTTAATTGAGGTGCATTGTTTGCACTTGGGTGGCGTCCCCCATAGGAGTTGGCGCCATTCCCACGGCCCTGGGTGGTTCCTCCATGTCCTGGAGCCCCACGGCCTCCTCTCCCACGTTGCCATGTATTGCCACGTGATCGTCCTTCATTCTGACGAGTACCTTCCTTTGTAGGGCGGTTATATGGACCAGAACGTCCGTTGTGTCCCTTATTCTTAGGGTTCCGCTCCTTGCGCCCTCCTTTGGGTGCATTATTATAATTCGCCTCATGAACGCTCTTAGTTCCGATAGGCCTTGAATTATAATTCTTCACGAGGATATTATCATGTTTTTCAGCTACAGACATAATAGTAATGAGCTGATGAAATCTCGTGATCCGTCTAGTATCGAATTCTGTTCGATATTGCTTTGAGAGCAAAATTGCTGAGACGGGGAAGGTGGAGAGAGTTTTCTCAATTAGTTCTTGCTCTGTGACGGGTTGTCCACAGAACCCCAACATGGTTTTGAGGCGTAGAACTTCTGAATTATATTCAGCTACAGACTTGAAGTCGGCGAATCGTAGATTGCCCCATTGAACTTTCAAGTCAGGGAGGAGGGTATCCTTGATATTACCAAATCGCTCTTCTAGCGCGACCCATAATTCTCTAGCATCCTTGATTGCCATGTACTCCAGTCGGAGTGATTTATCCATGTGGCGCCTCATCAAGATGAGGGCGGTGGCATTGTTCGTAGCCGTACGCTCAAATATGAGAGTAGGATTAGGAGCTTGAATTAAGGGTAGGATCCCTTTTGAAGTGAGATGGTGCTCAACATCCGTGGCCCAACTATGATATTCCGAGCCAGTTGAGGTAAGTGCAGGGAAGTCAAGTTTCGACATCCTGAAATAAGAAGAAGAAATATATTAGTTTCGGAGTTAAAACTTCCACGACAACTAAATATTTAAGATTTCCGAGCTATGCTACCAAGAAATCGATTTCCAAGAAAATTGGATTAGACCGAAACAATGATGTTTATAAGGTCATAAATCGATGCTTGCGGACGCTCTTAGTCCGAAGTCTTACGAACGCTCTTAGTTCGTTAATTGCGTGAATCCCACGATTCCGCATTGAATCGAACCCACGTTCTATGAAAGGTGGGATGAAGAAGAAGGGAGGTTTTTAAGTCCCCGAGAAAAATAAGAAATATTTAACTTCGAATTATAGGAACTTTAAAACTTACTCTTTTGAATACCTACTTGTATTTGGATCACGCGCGTGTCGATGCAGGCGTGATGGAGCGAAGCAAGTTGTGTAGAAGTTTGCAGCGACGTGGGGTAGCAGGGGCTGCAGAGATGCTGCAGTGGCAGCGAGTTGCAGCAGAAGAAAAGAGGAGCTGCAGAGGCAGTAGCGCTGCAGGGGCAGCAGCGTGCGCAGGTGTGCGCGGTAGGAGCAGATGCGCTGCAGGGGCTGCGGGGCAGCAGGGGCTGCGGAGGTGCGCTGCAGGGGCAGGTGCGCAGCGGGGGCTGCGGGGCAGCAGGGGCTGCGGAGGTGCGCTGCAGGGGCAGGTGCGCAGCGGGGGCTGCGGGGCAGCAGGGGCTGCGCAGATTTTTGAGGAGAAGAAATTCTTTTCGGGTTTTTGGGTTTTAGCTATTGTGGTTTAGAGCTCGTGCTGATAACGTGTTTAAGTATATTGGTATTGAGAGAGATTGATGAGAGAAGTGTATTTCATTATAGAGAATAGGAGCCCTATATATAGGGATTACAAAGTGCATAATCTAATGTTACAAGGAATACCAATCCGTGTAGGATTGGGAAATCTAGAACCTTCTCTCCTATTCCTATTCCTAGTTTGATAAGGCACACTAAACTTGATTTTCCTTCAACATGTTTGTTATTATTAACAAAAGTATATAATGTTTTTACTTTTCTCCCAATAACTCTGTGATTCTCTGTTATGTAAAGTTGTAAATGTAAATGTATTTTGCAAATTATATTCCGAATGTTGCTTTATGGGTGGCATGTCTAAAGACCTAATATCTCTAGCATTTATTGATCAGATACAGGCAAATAATAAACCCGCAGCAACGCGTGGGGATGCTAACTAGTGTAGTACTAGTTGACAACATATCCATTGAACACCTTCAAGGATAATTATTCAAAGCATATTAATTAAAGAACGAAAAACCAAAAGAAGAGGAAGCAAGTGAAGAACAAATTGTTCTACTACTGGCGTTATATAATACTATTCTCATAGCTTGGGAGCAAGACCAGCCTTGAGCTTTTGAATGGTGGCTACATCAGTCTTGAAGGACAAAGCCAAGACATTGTCATCGATGTTGGTGGCGAACAAAGTGGTAGGTATTGACACAGTTCCGGCACTTGCACTTCCAAAGGCAGAAACTGCCAGAGCCGAGTTTTGTGAATCGGCATTGTACTGGTAGTGAACAAGGCCCTTGGGAAACACAAACAGGTCGCCTGTCTGAAGAGTATGAGTAAAGAGGTTGTTCTTTGTGTCGACAAAGCCAACTTCAAGGGTACCGTCAATAAGGAAGAGGAGCTCAGCAGAGCGAGGATGAGTGTGTGGTGGGTTAGTAGTGCCAGCTGGGAATTCAAGGACGGCATATGAAACACTCTGCCCATTGAGAGCAGGAAACTCTGCCAAGGTTGCCTTCAATACTGTGAAGTTTTTAGGCTCGTCTCCACCAACAAGAACACGCATTCCCGTGAATGTGAAGAAGTTTCCGTCTACTGTTTTATTTGGGGCAATGAAGTCGGTAAGAATGTCCGGGTCTGCCGTTGCCATTTGAACAATGGCAAGTGAAGAAATTAGTAGTGAGAAGAATTTGAGTCTTGAAGTTCTTGAAGCCATGGTTGGAAACTTGATTAATTATGTGAAGATCGACTTGTGATATTGGGTAGTTGGATGAGGTTCTTCAGTTTCCAGAAAGACATTATTTATAGTTACAGAAAAAAGGCAAGAGAGTTTGTTTTCTTGCATGGAGGCTGGAGCTATATCTGATATCAGCTGGAGATGAACATTCCAATGTTTCTTGTTGTAGTTGTAGTCGTACTTTTTCATGTTTTGAAGAATGTACCCAATAACATTGGAACCTTTTCTAATCTTCTCCTCACTAAATTTCAATTGCAGAAGTATATGCTTAAATTCGACGGTCACATCTCTAATATTCTTTTAAAGGACTTCACTTTCAGTTATAAAAACTAGAGCCAGAGAATACGCTCGAGACAGTTTTAAGTTTAAACTCTTATTCAAAGAACAGAAGTTAAACAATTTGATATTCATGCATGTTAAGATAAATTAAAAAAGATCAACACAAGACTATTTAGGAAACAATAAAACAATCTACTTAATCTGTTATTGCTCTAATTATGACAGAACTATTAACTTCTCGGCTCGATTTCCTTAGTGTCCCCAGATAAGTCTTCACTATTTGTCCATTAATGAGACATGCATTGAAGTTTGATTATAAGGTAATGTTATTTATTTATTTTTTTTCTTTAAAGAAATTGGGCGTCAATTTATTAATAAAAAATGTGGCTAGCAATACACAGTGACCACCTCTAAAGGGCACAATCAATTTGCATCACTGTTTAGGAAGTGGTAGAGCAACCTACATAAAGCTAGTAACGTAACAATAATAGAGTTTTCTCTGAGCAATTCAAGATCCAACCTTACTTTATTCTCAAACCTGAGTCCACCTACGCAAAGGGGACTCCCAGGGCTGTCAGCATGCAGGCTGAAAGACCTTATTACAAAACACCCCAAAAATTGAGGCCCAAAGCCAAGATCCACCAAAGGTAGACCCAGACCCATCTCAGAATCAAAACCCTTGATCCGACCTTTCACAGCAACAGAACTCATGAACTGGGCAACTCCGGCCGCGCCACCACGCACCAATCCCGACTTGGTATTGCCACCGCCTGCCATATTATGAGGTAATGTTAAGTTGTTAACAAAAAAAGAGGTTTTTAAGTTTCGTTTTGACTTATTTGTCAAATCTTAAGTTCTTTCCTGGTCTGCTTTTCTTGCAAAACAATGTTCACATATTCTCTATAGTATTTATCAATGGTGTTTGGCATTTATTTTTGCTACATTTGTATCGACACAAGTATTGGCTAACTTGGACCTCATATATAAAACCGACTTAAATTTGAGCTTTGCTGGGAACTAGCTACTATTAAAGTATTAATAGCAAAGAATGTTGTTAACTGAGACCACATAGGCAATTGAATGGATGAACCAATGAACATCCAAAAGAAAAGAAGGTCTATCTTCTGTCCAGTTTTATTTCAATATAACGATGGTGGCAAGCAGAAGTTGTCGAGTTCATGGTATCTATTTCAAGAAAAATGAATAATAAACAACTGCAGAACACTCCTACTACAACAAGAAAGGCATTGTATTCATCACCAGTTTATATCAGAAAGGCCTGCAGCAATAATCTATTTGAAACCCCATTATCTTTCTTTTATTTGACGCGGTTTCAACCCAATTGAACTCTATAAATAGTATCTGCATTATGTAGCCAGTATCACATCCAGCAATACCACAGCACACATCGAAAGATTAATCCAAGTTCAAACCATGGCTTCAAGAACTTCCAGCCTCAAATACTTCTCGCTACTAATTTTTGTACTCGCCATTGTTCAAATGACATTGGCAGGAGATCCAGACATTCTTAGTGACTTTATTGCGCCTCCAAATGGAACAGTAGATGGAAACTTCTTCACATACACCGGCATGCGTGTTCTTGTTGGAGGAGACGTGCCCAAAACCTTCACAGTACTGAAGGCAACCTTGGCTGAGTTCCCTGCTCTTAATGGGCAGAGTGTTTCATATGCCGTCCTTGAATTCCCAGCTGGGACTACTAATCCACCACACACTCACCCTCGCTCTGCTGAGCTCCTCTTCCTTATTGACGGTACCCTTGAAGTTGGCTTTGTCGACACAAAGAACAACCTCTTTACTCAGACTCTTCAGACAGGCGACCTGTTTGTGTTTCCCAAGGGCCTTGTTCACTACCAGTACAATGCCGATTCACAAAACTCGGCTCTGGCAGTTTCTGCCTTTGGAAGTGCAAGTGCCGGAACTGTGTCAATTCCTACCACTTTGTTTGCCACCAACATCGATGACAATGTCTTGGCTTTATCCTTCAAGACTGATGTAGCCACTATTCAAAAGCTCAAGGCCGGTCTTGCTCCGAAGCCATGAGGACAGAAATGGTTCAACAACAAGCTTGATATCATGGTTCTTCAGTTCTAAATTTGTTTTTATTTGTTGAATTCTTTGAATTGCTCTACATAATCACACTTGGCGTGTGCGTTTAGATGAAATAATTACTAGTTCTGTAAAATTTTTGAAATAATGGAATCTACAACTCCATTAATTAGAATTCCTTATTTCTATTTAAATTCCATCATTTTCTTCATCCAACACATCATTTATGTGGAGGAAGGATATAAATGTCAATAAGCTGATCATAAATTTCTATTACAATAATATTAATTATCACAGGTCATTTCTTGCCAACTAAAGAACCAAACTAATAATATATTAGCCAAAGTTATAACACCACAAAACCCTAGCCGCCTAGATTCACTACTAGCAAAACAACAATTACCCACAAATTTTAATCTGTGGGTAATAAGACTTTCTTACACGGATTTCAGTGTGTGATAGCTTTTACCCACAGTACACGCACAGATTGAGTTACCGTGTGGTTTAGAGGGGGGGGGGGGGGTAATGCTCATCTCACACGGATTATGTTGTCCATGTGGATATTAGACGTGGGCCCCACTATCTTTCCATAAATATAAATTACCGTAATGGAACACAGTTCGTGTGAACAACTCTATTTCACATGGATTTCTGTAGCAAATGTATAAACTCTATTTCACATAGATTTCTGTGCCAAATGTGTTTCACACGGATTTCTGTGTGAAAACCTATAACCTTATTGACATAGATTTCTGTGTGAGATCCATGTACACTAATTCTCACTGATTTCTGTGTGTAATAGTGACAACATTTAAAAAAAAATATTTCTGCTAATTAATTTGCAACCCAAACATAATAATAGTTTTGATTTCTGTATAATAAATACACTTCAAATATTTACAATCAAGTGAATAAATCCACAAATCAATCAAACATGAATAAACTTTACATTCATAGCAATATGTTCTTTACATTCCTAGTATACATTGTTGTTCAAGGTGGAATATCACTAAAATTTTCCCCCTTTAACAACATGATCCTTGTCCAAGAATGAGCATACATCAAAATGCTTTGAGTACTACCTCAAAGTAGTCCCTTGAATATTGTTTCACCTAATGCAAAGATGTACTCTGGATCATCAACAAGTGGAGTATTCTCATCGAAAGTATAACTGCAATAGGTTCATTAACCAGTTTAACAATCATTACGGGGAGGGGGGAGGGGGAACGGAAGAAGCTATAATAGAAGAAAGGGCTAAATACAGATTACTACCCTGTAGTTTGGGTCCAAAATCAATTCAGTCACTGAACTTACAATTTCATCAAAAACACCCCTGCACTTTTAGTTTTGATATAATAGGTCTAATTTGTTAGTTTTCCTACAATTGAGTTATTTAATTTGTTAATTAACGTGGCTCATATATGGCCTATGTTTTATGATGTGGTGTCGAGGTGGCCTGCATAGTCAATTTAGGAGTGAGTCCTACTATTAAAAACAAATAATTTTTTAACAAATAATCCAATTATAACTTGAACCCATAACAAAATATTAACAAATTGGACCTATTAGATCAAAATTGAAAGTGCAGGGGTGTTTTTGATGAAATTAGAAGTCCAGGGACTGAATTGATTTTGGACCTAAACCACAAGATAGTAACCAGTATTTAGCCCTAGAAGAAAATGGAGGAAGCTGTATACCAATTATATTTGTGACTGGTCCTTCCATATTCT
Organism: Rosa chinensis; assembly: GCF_002994745.2. Taxonomy (NCBI): domain Eukaryota; kingdom Viridiplantae; phylum Streptophyta; class Magnoliopsida; order Rosales; family Rosaceae; genus Rosa; species Rosa chinensis. The sequence continues at coordinate 42,988,520 of NC_037092.1, forward strand.
GATCAAACAGGTAATACAACAATGTGAAGAATTAGAACTGAACTTTTCTCACAAGTCTTGAATGAAAGAACATAAAGGAGGAGGGCAAATGATTCATGACACCAACCTTTTAGATGTTCCTCAATGAATGTTTTCCCAAATTCAACTTCAAGTGATTAACAAAACCATTTCCAATGTAAGTTCTTCACAGATGGTTAGATTAATAGCAAGAGTAATCGTAGATATATAAAAACACATCAAAACTGTAGAGAAGAATATTGCAGAGAATGGGATATGAAATGGATTACATTAATAAATTCTACAGAAACACATCAAAACTATAGATATATAACAACAAACTCTGGAAGAATAAACTTTAACCAACTTAGTTCTTTTGGTAAGATGTGCATGCCCAAGTATGTCCAAATAGAAGCTACGTACAAGAAAGAAAAATTGCCTGCACTTGAAGAGCTATCCTCCTCAGTTTCCTTAATAAGAAGTACTGAGATGACAAATAACTACTATCAAAGTGGGATATCAGAACCACAGCAACAACAAGATACAGAGACACCTGCAAGAAGTATAGAGATACTTGTAAAAATTTATCTCATGAATATAACAGCAAGCAAGAATAGACCCATTGTAACTCTAGTGCAATACGAAATAGACCTATAATGCATATAAAAAGAACATTTAGTGTAAAGAATGATGCAGTAAATAATGACTGCATCACACAGTTATGACAAGATAGCAGCAAAATATTTAATAATAAACTAAGACCGACTAATATCTCCTACAACATATGTATATTAAAGGAAGCTCCTCAATAAACCAATTGAAACTGGGTTAAGCATGCAATCAATCTCAAGAAAACCATAGCAAAGAGCAAATTTGGAGAAAGGGATGATATTGCACTGGCTGTGATGCATCCAATAATAATTTTGGGGAAAGGCTATTCCAGACGTTAATAAATAATAAAACAAATGGGTTTAACCAGATGAGACTTGGGAGATTGCAATTCGGCAAGGCCTTGGTTGGCTCAAGCATAGTTCGTGAGCTATCAAGTATCTACAAAGACCCAAGCACAACTAGATAAGCAAATTAACTAGGGATAACACTTAATCGACAAATTGGGAAACCAAAAAGAAACCCAGAAACTACATAGAATCAAAATTAAAGAAAATCAACCTCCTTTCCAGAGAGAGAGAGATGGAGGAGAGAGAAAGTGGATCTGGAAGACACTTTCCTCCGTCATCGATCTCCGACCATCAAGGTGGACTCACCGCAGTCACCATCTTCTTCGCCTTCCTCCGATGAGTCAATGGCAAACTGCACGTCCTCCGGCCACGACTAGAAGCAAGGTAACATAGTTCCGTTCAGTCCACCTTCGAGATGAGCCACAAAGAAAATTGGTTAGCGGGTGAGGTAGAGAGAGAGAGAGAGAGAGAGAGAGAGAGAGAGAGAGAGAGAGAGAGAGAGAGATAGGGTTTCGGCATCATTGCGGCGGTGCAGGGGAGGTCGAGAGAGAGAGCGGGGTTTACCCTTTGAAATGAGAGGGAGAGATTTACATTTTTCCTGTAGTGAATTTGATTAATATGCTAATTATAAGTATAATTCTCACGGAAATCCATGTGAAATACTTACACAATTGCAACTGATATCTGTGTGTATTTACCTCAATAACTAATAACTATCATGTCAATTGTCATTCAATTGTTTACACGGAATTCTGTCTCTAATAGATTTTTTCACATGGAATTCTGTAGCTAATTGTTCTTTTCACATGGATATCCGTGTGAAAAGGTTTTAGTTTTTACACAGACATCTGTTACTGTTATTTATTCATACAGATTTCGGTGTTAACATGTCACACAGTATCCACAGTAATCCGTGGGAATATTCAAATATTGAGCGGGAATAAATTGATTAGCCCGCCCTTATTTTTTGAAACTAAATAATTAGTCATTAACTTTTATTTTTATTGATAATAATTTTCTTTCAAGTTATTTTGCCAAAGTGAGGATTTCATAATTCCTAAAAGCCAATTTCCTCATTTGGCATTATCAGATTGGAAATTTTAAATTTCTCTGTGGAAAAAACGAAGGAATTCGTTATTTAAATTCCTCACTTCAATTTCCACCAAAATAGATGTCATTTACGAATTCCTTTGTAGTATTCAATTTTTATTTCCAAAACAAGACTTTTTTCTATTTTATCTTTTTATTTGTTTTTAACTTTCTTAATTTATTACACATTTCAAATCCTAAATAGATGCAACCAAACAATAGAAATGGCAATTAATAGAATTTTAGATTGATGGAGTTAAAGATTCAATCATTTATAAATTCCTAAGGATTTTCTAATTTTCTCATCCAAACGCACCGTAATAGACTTTTTCACACGGAATTCTATAGCTAATTTTTCTTTTTCACACGGATATCCGTGTTAACATTTCACACTGATATTCGTGTGTTATTCATTTCACACAGAAATCTGTACAAAAAACTTATTGTAATGGAAATCTGTCCCTCCATAATTCACATAACATAAAAAATTAACTATTTCTCAATAAATTTGGCATTACCCATCTATTTATAGAGTACTAATAGGTATTGTGTAAAAAAATTAACCCGATCCGCCGTTATTTTGACATGAAATAAACCTGTTAACCCTTTAAACGCTTCTACTTCCCTAAGGGGAGCCGACCCTGAGGAGATAAAATTTCAGAAAATTTTACATTACTTGATATAGCTTCTACCCATGAGAGCATCAGAGTTTACAGATTAAAAAAATAAGTTACGAGTGAGCGGTTATGAGCATATTAGTTTTATGTAGTATTTAAGGTTTAGGGTTGACCTACTAGATCAAAACCCAAACGACGATGAAAATAGCTGAAATTTTGAACACAACCATTTTCTTATCATGATAATATCCTACGGTCGATTTTGATAAAGTCTATTTCCTCCACATTGTTGCTTATGGAAGGTATACTTTTCTTTACAACTAATAAACTAGTTATACCACATTAGTAGACATATAAGAATTTTGTGCCAACCAAAAAATCAAAATTGAAAATTAATAAATTTGACATTACCCATCTATTTATAGTGTATTAATAGGTATTGTGTAAAAAAATAAACTCAATCCGCCGTTATTTCGACATCAAATAAGCGGTCAACGTTATATACACCTATACCTTTTCACACGGAATCTTGTAGCTAATTGTTCTTTTCATGAAAAGGTTTTAGTTTTTACATAGACATCTGTTACTGTTATTTATTCACACGGATTTCGGTGTTAACATGTCACACAGATAATCGTGTGATATTCATTTCACACAGAAATCTGTACCAAAAACTTATTGTAATGGAAATCCGTCCCTCCATAAATCACATAACATAAAATATTAATGATTTCTAAATAAACTAATTTATAATACGTACAAAAATAGTGTGAATTGATTTTCACACAGATATCCGTGTGAAAATATTTTAGTTTTTACACAGATATATGTTCCTGTTGTTTATGCACACGGATTTCCGTTGATATTGTTATTGTATAAATTATTGTGGGCCCAATTATGCTCATTCCACACGGATTTCTGTTAGTATTTCTATTTCACACAGATTTTTGTGGCTTTTAACTACAGTAAATCCGTGTGTGTTGTTATTTTGCTAGTAGTGAGTGAGTGTACGTCAGAGAGCAGAAAACCCTAGGTTTTCTTGTGTTTAAATTTTGCGATCATGGATGCTGTGGATGAGATGGCGGTGAGGTTGGTGGCCTCTCTGGGATTGGCTAATGGTTGGAAACCGGTGGACTTGAGGCCACCAGGAGGAGAGGGCTTGCGCAACTCACAAACTTACATGGTTGGCAAGCTTTTGACAACTAGGGCTTTCAATAAGCAATCTTTCATGAAAATGTTTAGAAGGGCTTGGAGACTCAATGGTAGATATACAATGCAAGAACATGCTGACAGGTTCCTCTTTACTCTGTCTAACCAGTCGGACGAGAATAGAATACTTCGAGGTGGTCCTTGGGGCTTCGATCGTGCGCCTGTTTTTATGGGGCCATATGATGGTGTTGGGCAAATTGGGGCTGTACTGCTAAATTCATTGGCTTTTTGGGTGAAGATCAAAGGCCTCCCTCTGGCGTTCCATTCTGATAGGTGTCTTCATAGGCTGGGCTATGCCCTAGGGCGATATTTGCAAAAAGCCACAACTGAGTTCGACACATGTCGAATCCGAATTTGAGTGAAAGTGGATCTCATGCAACCGATTATCCTCCATCATTGTTTCATGGTGGAAGACGGGATTAATGTTGACACAGAATTCTTTTTCGAGAATATGTTTGGACGCTGGAATTTGATTGTGGCAAGTTCACCCATGTGGGACTGCCGTGTTCTGGCCCGCCTCTAGATGCGTCTTTGAGGGAATCTATTTCCCCGATGAGAAGAAATCTGGATCAGGTTATGGTTAAGGTTGATAACACCTCAGCGACTGGCTCTTCCTTGGTGCTCGGAGCTCAGGTAGGTGGAGATCGGAATGGGGGTCTGAATCGGTTTATCTCGGCCTCGACTCTAAGGCACATGCTCAGAGGGCACTTCAACCCAGACCAGCAGGGGAGGGCTCTTCTGATAGCAAGTTGGTACCTGAGGGTGACAGTATGGAGGTGCAGGGTTCAGAGCACCTAGAGAGTAAAGTCGAGGCTAATGCTGATGGTTTGGAGGCCAACGAGGATGGCGAGACTACCAAACCTTCGTCTGGCGAATTGGTTGTTACCATGAAGTCACCAGTAGTTGGTTTGAGGAGGAAAAGATTGGAGGAAGATGGTGTCTCTCCAAAGAAACCAAGGTTCAGTCTAGCTATGGGTAGAACCAATTTGGACAATGTTACTATGGGACTGTTTTGAATTCTTCTAAGGAGAGTACTAAGAAGCGGGTCATCCTCGAGTGCAAAAAACAAGGTGAAAATTGACCGCCAGGTGGTGAAAACCCCACCTATGAAGAAAAGCAAGGCTTCAAAGAAGACAAAAAAATTGGTGAATGGGCTCTCGGAGTTTACTTTGCCAAATGAGAAAGGTAAACCCAAAGCCTCCAAGGATAAGGAGGTGATAGTTGCTTAAGTTGTTTAGTTGCAGTTAGAATAATGTCTATGCTAGTGGGAGCTTCTCTAGAAGTCTCTGTAGAAGTACCTGGCTCTCTCGTACTACAATGGCGTGCTTGGGGTAGTAGAGTTAGGTAGAATAGATTGTCTACGAGGCGAGTTGATTTTATTAGCATAGACTACTCGGAGCTTATATATATTGTTTATTGGGAGTAGTCTCTTTGTACTATTCTTTGACCATGATTAAGGGTCATATTAATTTATGAACTCTTTCTTTCAAAAAAACTAAAGAATCAAACTTTTCTCCAAATTCTGGCCAATCAATAGGGAGCCTCAGTAATTCATTCCAAGATCATTGAACTCACTTCTTATTTATCAGAGGAAAACGGAGAACATTTTGGGAGAATGAGTACAAGGGTTTGAAAGTTTGCTAAAGACCAACAAGAAAATAACAAATATTGATATGTTCATAGCTTTCAATTTCTCCTTCATTGTTCAAGGATGTGGCCGAAACATTTTCATCAATCCCACTAGCGAACAAATTGGTGGGAATGGATTGAATTAACGAATTCACCAACCACCCAAACAAAGTTTCTAGTTACTTACGACAACAAAATTGAATTAGAGCATAGCGATAGTTGAAATTAACTACCAAATGTCCAATAAAGTAACCATGAAGAATGGCTTGAAGTGGACCAAAAAAAAAAGGCTATGACTCTCTGAGTATGTTGACCAAAAAAAGAAGTCAAATATATGCATGAGAAATATATGCCCTTAAAATAGAGTACATCTTATGCTATCCCATTTTTGTAGTAGCTCATGTGCCCTAAAAACTGCCATATGAGAATGCATTATTACACGATCTGGCTATTTCATAGACTGCCACATAGTACTATTAACACCTCATGGACTCGTAGGAAAGATATCTAAGAGTATTTGAGGAACTCTTCTTACTACAACCTTACAACGTTGATCTATTTGCAAATATTATTACTTTGTGCTGGCAGGTTTGGAAGACTAGAAACGATGTAATTTTCAGAACAGTTTCTGCTAATCCTATGTCAATTGTTATGTCAGTTGAAGCAATAATGAAAAGCTTTGCCGATTTTAACACTAGTACTAGTGGAGAAAAAACTTCAAACATTTCAACCACAATTAAGTGGTCTGTTCCTCCTAGTTCTTTTGTTAAAATCAATTTTGATGGTTCAATTAGTAGAGATTCAGCTGCTAGTGGTTTAATTATTAGAGACCATGATGGAAGACCAGTTATTGCTGCCACCAAGTATGTTGGCAACTTGACTTGATACACATTTATGCAAGCGCACGTATCGTTGTCAAGATAGGGAAATATTGTGCCCAAAGTTATCGTACCACTGAGATTAGTGGTTAACCCACAATCCTTGGGTAGTCGGACCTAAAGTCACTAAGCAAACAAAAGAAAAAGAAAAAGAAAATAAATAAAAATGTTAATCTAAGGCACCAAGTCCTAGCAATGCTCGGCTTCGGTTTTCACCAAAGCCTAATCAAAACTAAGAGCCTAGTGATGGCTATTTACAATGAGATAGAAATTGTCATTTGAAATTGTAATTGTAATTTTCTAAAAAGACTAAGTCAAAATCTAAATTAACAACAACAATTAAAAACAAAAAAAAATAAAATAAAAGAGAGATAGATTTGGGTACTAGGGATCACTCTCTAGCAATTTCATGCAACGAACACATTTCAAGCAAACAAACATATATTCATGAGAACCAAATCCCGTACTTAATGCCGATCAAGGCCACTAAGCCGAATTTCCTTGAGGGTATTTACATTTTCGGTTAAGACAAATATGAACTCTCTAACTCATGAATTAGTACCTTATCAGGGCTACCAAAACATGAGCTAAAGGCGTAGAGCTCTAGAAATTAGGGATTTAAGCATGCAATAGTTACAACCTAAAATATAATGATTACGTAGTTCTCTACCTAATGCCGGTTAAGGCCACTAAGTCAATTTCTCTTATTTGGTATCCATTCTTCCGGTTAAGGCAAGAATGAACTCTTTAACCCTAATCATGTTGTCTTGTTAGGGTCACAACGTCTAGGATTAAAGGCGAAGGGCACAAGAAAATAGAAACTTAGCAATCATTAATTCTCGATTAAGCAACTACTTGACACACCACACTAATTACATGAAGCTAGTGAACAAAAGAACCACCAATTGTATCACACAACACAAATCTCAAAACATAACAAAGAGAGTGGTCAATTCCCTAAAATTTATGCATCAAGAATCAATTGACATAGTAATTAGAGTGCACCCATATGAAAATACATCATTTATCACTTGAAAAATATGTCAATTACATCAAAATTTAGCTAGAGTTAGAAACCCTAGCTCCCAAAAGTAACTACTCACAACCCATATTCATGAACATTAAAATTACAAAATTCAAATAGCAAAGAGTAGAGAAGTGTAGGAGAAAACAAGGATAGTCACAAATAGCTATAAAGCTAGCATACTAGCCTTGAATTACAACCCCACAAAATACCCAAATCTTGAATCTTGTAGAAATTGAGCCCCTTGATGAATCTTTAAAGCTTTGGGTGAGTAAATCCTTCAAATCTCAAAATAAAATAGAAAGAAAAGAGGGAAAATGGTGGAGAAGGATGGGGAAGAGAGCAGCCCAAAGGGCTGCCTCTGTTTTGTAGTGCGGCGCTGTCGCTGAGAGAGTGATCCTGAGAAAGGATGAATCCATCAATTAAAAGGAGTGGCTGGTCATGAGGAGAGAAATTGAATGAGTAATGGACGGCTGTGATTAAAGAAGAAAAAGCAATGGTCTTTTCTTTTCTTCTTTTCTTCTTGCTGCGTGTCACATGCTCATTGGTGGAGATGATTATGTTAATTAAGTCATCTCTTCATTCTGTTTGCACAGCCCACGGGCCTCCTTCCATAATTAAACAATTGAAATGTTTAATTAATCCCTCTCAATATTATTATTTTTTTTTTCTCTCTTTTGCTCCGGTCTTGACGCACCTCCACCCAAATTATAGGATGGTCGGTTTCCATCTCCTCGTTCGAGTTGACCATGGTTGACTTTTCATCTTTTTGTCGATAACTCCAATTAACTCCACTTTTGCACAACTTCTTTCGAAATCTACAACTCCGCTTATTTCCTACAAGTAAATAAAAATGGATTAATTACATAAAAATTGACTTGAGGATTAACTTATTTTTAGTGCTTTAGATACAATTACATGATAGAAATGCGTGTAATCACAACTCTACTACCCATGTTGCAAAAGCTACTATACTCAGGGATAGCCTGATTGCGGCCAAAGACAAAGCTTTTAATAGAGTTGAAGTTGAAGGAGACTCGAAGCTGGTTATTGATGTAGTTAATGGAGTAGTGATCTCACCTTGGAGACTGCTCAAAAAAGATTGAAGACAGTATAATTATTGCAACTTCCTTTTCTCAAATTTCCTTTAAGCATATCTATAGGGAAGCAAACTTTGTAGCTGATGCCATTGCAAATTTAGGACATGATGCTACTTCTCCTATGTCCTAAAGTGATAGGGTCCTAGTAAGGTTTCTAGAGCCTTAATGTTTGACATTGTAAGCATTGGTTGCCCAAGAGGTTTCTTTCTTTAAGTATTTTATTTCCATAAAAAAAAAAAAAAATAGACTGCCACATAGTGTGAGATCTAAATGACATGAAAAAAGGTAGTTCACGTACCATTATTCCTAGGGGCCGTGACCACTTACCCAATTTCAGCTTTAAAATTGTCCGCTTACTCCACTAAGAGTTTTTTAACCCCATTTACCTAATTCAGTGTTAAATGACAATTTCAACCTTCAATTAATTAAAAATTACAGGTTCACTCTCTCTCCTCTATCTCTCTCTGCAGCTACTGACCGATCTCTCTCTCTCTCTCTCTCTCTCTCTCTCTCTCTCTCTCTCTCTCCCTCCCTCCCTCCTTTATCTCTCTCTGCAGCTGCTGACCGATCTCTCTCACTGGGATTTGCGGCCGGTGCTGGGATTAGTGCTGCAGGATGAGTGGCTGGGTAGATCGATAACTGGAGGAGCACTGGTGTCCGGTGGCGATGCTTGCAGAGGCGCTGGGCAGAGCACGCTAGGCACCGGGGCCCGGGGGCTTGGCAGCGAGCTCGGTGGCGGGTCGGCTGCTACGTCGTCGCCTATTTGGGTGCTGCGATGGTGGGGGGCTGACGAATCCGATCTGGGTGCGGCAACGGTGCAGAGGAGTCGTCGTTGAGGTCAAGATCTGGTCTCAAGGGCAGCGCTGAGATCAAGTGCTCTGGTTCTACTGTTGGGTGAGGAGATCAATTTCTCTTGGTTGGGTGCGGTGAGGCCAGCGGCCAAAACAATTTTTTTATTTTTTTTTGGATGGCGGCAGAAAAGAAGCAATATTTTTCCTTAGGGCTTTTTTTTTTTTGATGGAAATAAACTAGAAAACTAGAGTTTTTTTTCTTAGATATTGGTTCTGAGCCTGCTGATAACGTATAAAAGTAATATGAGTATTGGGAGGCAATAATATGCATATAAATAGATCAATTGTGCCTGCAGTGTATTCATTTTGGTTTTGGGAGTTTATGCAATTCACTGGAGGGCAAATAATATAATTATTGGAGGCAATAATATGAGTAGTGGGGGGCAATAATATGATTACTGGGTATTATTAGGGGGCAATAAATTCAAACGCCTGAATCAGGTAACTAGTCCGGTAGCCGGATTCTAGATTCCGGTGACCGGTCGCCGGAGTCCGCAACCGGAGTCAAGCAAGGTCTCCAATGACTTATTTCTCTAAGTGACAAAAGAGGAGAGGGCAAAATTGTCCCAAAAATAAATAAAAATGAATTAAAAAAATACTTAATTGGGTATTAGGGAAATAATCTCTTAGAGTGTTTGGGTTGTTGGAGAGGAAAGATCCCACATTAGAAAAGTGACAAATAAAATATAACTTATAAGTGAGTGGATCTCACCCAATTGTACCGAGGCCTTTTATGATTAAAACCCAACGCCTATCGGGTGGTTAAGTTGGGACAGTATCGGTACAATGGTGGGCCACGGACCACGCTTGTTGCTGTTTAACATGGTATCAAAGCGGGTCGCTCTTCAATACGTCGTCATCATGGACCCGGATATGGGTTCATTCATTAATTGATTCACCAATCTCCTCTCCAATCATGGACCTAGTTTGGGTTCATTAAATTGGCCATCGGAAGTTTCCGATTGGATTATTGCCATGTGTCTGATGTGGGCCTTGGATTGTTATGTGATTGGTCAAGTCTCTAATGTGGGACTTGTGACCTGATTTCCAATGTGGAATCGGGTTTGTCAATTAATTCCACGTGCATACCTAGAGCTAGGTTGCACATGAAGGGGCGTGTTGGAGAGGAAAGATCTCACATTAGAAAAGTGATAAATAAAATATAACTTATAAGTGGGTGGATCTCACCCAATTGTACCGAGGCCTTTTGTGATTAAAACTCAACACCTATCGGGTGGTTAAGTTGGGACAATATCGGTACAATGGTGGGCCATAGACCACCCTTGTCGCTGTTTAACATGGGTAAGTGGGCAATCTCTTAGAGTGTTTGGGTAAGTGGGCAATCTCTTAAAGTGTTTGGGTAAGTGGGTAATTTTTAAGCTAAAATTGGGTAAATGATCATTTCCCCTTATTCCAAATATCTTTTTTTTACCTCAAAAAAAAAAAAAAAAATTAGTTGTTGGAACTACCCTAGGTTTTACTTTCGTGCCAGTTTGCTAGTTTAGGTTTATTTAAGCCAATTTGCTATCGTAGGTTCTAAAATTAGTCAATTTGTTACCCTTCTCTTAAATTACTTGTCTCTATCTTATATTATACGTGCACAATACTTGAGAACATTATGGTATTTTCGTCTTAACCAAGATTGTTGCTGTTTGTGTTAGGGTACACGAGGAGTGAACCAAAATCAAATAATTCAACAACCAATAGCAATTTGGCTAAAATAAAATTTAGGAAAACAAATTGACATTACGGTGAAACTTAGATAACAAATTGACCACTCTTTCTAATGGCCAACAATTTTGGTGATTACGTGCTACCCGCTGCGGCCTCTACGAGCAGTATCAATTGTAATGGCTCCCGGTGGTCTTGGCCTCAACCCAAGATCTCTGACGAATTGTTCTACTACTCTGACGCGCCCCAATTCTAATCCTAATTCAGTAATTCATCATATGACTTTTTCTTGTACGCGCGTCTTCTGTGTTTTGTTTATTTGCTTTTCTTGCCCTGCAATTAAAATCTTGCACTACCAACACTTTTTGGGTATATTTGTCGGTCATAAAATCATTTATGTAAAAGTCTGACAGGGGGCGGGTTAGCTAATTCCATTTTCATCAATCTAACATCAATGATCTATATTATCACTGTCTTGTATCGATTCAAAGCTTCTTTCTTTAGGTTTGGGTTAATTTTCACACGTACTTGAACCTGGCAGCCTGCCACTAACATAAGTTAATATAGAATCAAGGGTCTACGACAAGTGCTTGATGAACTAGCTAGCTGGCTTCAATGATTTTTGAAGATTACTGTCAGCAAGCAATGAACACGGAAACTACGGATAAGAGAGGAAGATCTGTGCATATGCTTCTACTCTATTCCATATTTCCATTCTATAGCTTAGTAAGGATCGATGGAGTGTCTAAGTTCTTGGTATCTAGGGCTATTTCAAGAGAATTAACAACAAACAACTATTAAACTCAAGTTACAACAAGAAATACTTTGTTATTATTTTCATCTCCGGCCAGTTGACTAGGTAGGCCTGCTGCAATACTATGTTCCAACTCCAATCACCCGAAACTCTATAAATAGCACTTCGATCGTCCATCTCAGAATTATCACATCCAACAATACAAATCACATTTCAATACAAGCTAGTCAATCAAATGGCCTCGAGAACTTCCACCCCCAAATTATTCTCACTACTAATAATCTGTTTTCTAGCCATCGCCAAAATGGCAATGGCCGGAGATCCAGACATTCTTAGTGACTTCATAGCGCCTCCAAATGGAACAGTAGACGGAAACTTCTTCACATACACTGGCATGCGTGTTCTTGTTGGAGGAGACGAGCCCAAAAACTTCACAGTACTGAAGGCAACCTCGGCAGAGTTCCCTGCTCTTAATGGGCAGAGTGTTTCATATGCCTTCCTTGAATTCCCAGCTGGCACTACTAACCCACCACACACTCATCCTCGCTCTGCTGAGCTCCTCTTCCTTATTGACGGTACCCTTGAAGTTGGCTTTGTCGACACAAAGAACAACCTCTTTACTCAGACTCTTCAGACAGGCGACCTGTTTGTGTTTCCCAAGGGCCTTGTTCACTACCAGTACAATGCCGATTCACAAAACTCGGCTCTGGCAGTTTCTGCCTTTGGAAGTGCAAGTGCCGGAACTGTGTCAATCCCTACCACTTTGTTCACCACCAACATCGATGACAATGTCTTGGCTTTGTCCTTTAAGACTGATGTAGCTACCATTCAAAAGCTTAAGGCTGGTCTCGCTCCCAAACCATGAGAAGAAGATTATTATACGTAGTTTAAATAATATCGCTTGTTGGTTCAAAACTAACTTGTAATGATTTTCTTTTATTTGAATAAATACCCTCAGAGTAAGCTGGAAAGGTACTCAGCAACCTGTGTTACTGTTGAAGTGTTAAAAACATTTCTCAGAATTCATTTATCATCAATTATATAGTTCCACATTTTATTTGATCTATTTGTGAGTCTGTTGAAGTCCATTGTAAATTGCAAAATGATTTGGATTTCTGATATAATAGGGATGCTTGAACATCAATAAGAGGCTACCACATAATGTGGCATTACATACCGTTTAAAAAAGGTGATTCACGTAACATATATTACTCTAGACAGTAAACACTAAATAACTAATACAATCAATGCTTGTAATTTGATGGTTTAACAAGGATATTGTGAAGATTTCAAAGCTTAATTTCTAATAGCTCTTCTCCCTCTGTGAGTAGCGTCTCCCTTTTGAATAATAAAAGAAAATTATTGTAAGATGAGAATAGGATGCTCCCCTCTGACTGAGCTACGATTTTTTGTCTTATAAGGTCAGGACAAGGCCCTTTTATGCTGATCTTTCTCAGGATGTACCCACATGGATAGCTTCTTTGCAGGGCTGGTCCTAAGATTCTAGCAGAAGTGAAAGGATGGAGGAAGTAGGATTCGAACAGGGACCAGGGTATTGATTCAAGTGATTGAAAAATAAAAATGAAAAATAAAAGGCGGAAGCAGGATTCGAACCCTGCTTAGGGAGAGCGCAAATTAACACAGCTTTCGCTGGAGTAAGGCCACAATCTCAAGTATGTCAACACAAAAAAACTATATATCCTTACATAAAACATATATATAGAACTTACTCCTCCGAGGCCCCCAGGAACCGGTGGCCTGAGACAGCCACCTCAGGCAGCAGCCCTCAGGGCCGGCCTTGCTTCTTTGTTCCATGCAATGAAGGCTAAGGTCTCCCATTAGTGTGTAGGCCCCTAGGAAGAGAAGATAAGATGAAGAAGAGGGGTTTCTCTAGTCCAAAAATGTCTTTATTCTGTATAAATAGCGTTAAGGGAAGCGGGTGCTCTTTTCCCCTCAATATTGGCTACCGGTTGAAGTTGGTCTAATTGTATCTTTTTTTTTCTTTTTTTCTTTTTTTCTTTTCACAATTGAAAGTTTGGGTGATTCTAGTTAGACCTCCAAATTTGATATTTGGACCTCCAACTTTTTTCAATTATCAATAAACTTTGCCAACTCATATGAAAAGACAAATAAAGACAGAGAGAAAAATAGGAAAAAAAAAACTCTTCTTACCTCCCCCAAATATAACATTCAATTAATTTTTTTTTCCAGAATTTCCTTATATTGCCTATATAGTTTTATAATTTACCTAAACCAATTAATAAAAATAATAATTATCATTGAATACAAAAGTAAATTAAAAACAATCTGATTTGGAATTTCCTTAAACAAAATTAATTGAATATTATGATATAGTTATTACTCGATCTTCTAACAAAACCCTTGAAATCCTTCTTTTAGCAAATTCAAATGGATTCCAGCAACATGTCAATATCGAGAACCAACCCTCTGATTAATTTTGGTCCAGGAGAGACTTACTCATAAGAGAGCAATATCATGTAATTTTGATTCATTATTCTTCTCGTGGTTGAAAATACAGATACAAAGTAGAGTAACAGATTGTTGTATCTCATATTCAAGAGTGTTTTGGTAAAAATAAGGAGGTCTACTTAGCTTTTCAAGTATTCTAAAAAGTAAATTGGAGGTGTACTAAGTATTGGAGGTCCAAATAGCAAATTTGGAAGTTTAACTAGAACCACCCTTAAATTTTTCCTTATTTGAAGATAAAGAAAAATAATAAAAAGAAGAGGAGAAGACCAAAGGGTTTTGTTTATGGATTGATGAGAAAGAGATGTTGTTCGCAAAAAGAAATCAGTGGTGGTCCTAGGTTTTATTTTAGTGCCAATAAATTGATACTCGATCTAGGTGTTAATTAAACCAATTTGCTGCATAGGTTTTTAAAATTAGACAATCTGCTACGCTTTCATTAAATTAACTTGTTTATATCAATTCCCCAGTCCAAATATTAATATGTGACACGTTGGAATATTTTGGTAGTTTTGTTTTGACCAAGATTGTTGCTGTTTGTGTTAATGGTACACAAGGAACTGGCGAAAATTAATTAATTTGACAGATTAATTGGTAGCAAGTGGCTAATTTTGAAAACTTAAATAAGCTGAAATATATCTTTATTAAATGAAAAATTTGCTGAAATATATAAAACGTAAGGCAGAGGCGGACGATGTTACGGTTTTTGCAGCTAAAGAGTGTATAATTAACATATGGAGTGTTTAATTCAACCCCCCAATTCTCAAAACAATTTTAACTTGGCCCATGCCAAATGAGATATAGTAAATTGTTTACTTAATAGAACAGAAAATTGTTTTTATTTTTGAGAAATAAAGAAGTCAAGGAGCTAATGGAGAAATAATTCTCTTGTGATTAAGATATGTTGATTTTTTCCTTTCTTTCGTTTACATATATTTGATCACTTTCTTTTTGTAAGCTGGGTTAATAAAAAAAAGGATTAATTTCAGTTTAGTACCCTGTGGTTTGGGGGTAACATCAAATTGGACGGAACAGTAAAATTTGGGCACGGCTGATTGAAATTGAAAGCACAGGGGTGTTGCTGATCAAATTGAAAGAGCAGGGATTGACATGATGTTACCCCCAAACCACAGGGTACTAAACTGAAATTTATCCTAAAAAAAATTAATGATTTGTGCATGAAAATATTTTTTTTGATACATATTTTTTCTATTTTTTAAATAATAATACTATCTTCCTAAAAATAAAAAGTTAAAATCAACATGTCGAAAACTTATATTCATCAAGTCTCGACACGTACCCCCCGGCCCCAAGTTTCAAATCCTAATTTCGCGCCTGACTTAAGGTAATGCATTTGCTGAAATATATAAAACCTAAGGTAACAAATTGACATTAAGGTGAAATTTAAGATAGCAAATTGACCATGCTTTCTAATTGCTAACAATTTAATTTAGTGGGGTTATACTTGTACCCAACGGCAGCTTCTAGAGCTGTATCAATTGTTAATGGTTCCCAGTGGTCTTGGTCTCAGCTCAAGATCTATGAGGAATTACTCTCATGCACGCGCCAATTCTAATATAGAAGAGATAAAATCAGTTTTTATGCATTCCCTTATCATATGTATTTGTCTATCATGTACGTCCTCTGTGTTCCATGTAAAAGTCGGACTGCACGTGCTATTGCTTCTATTGCATTTTCATCTACAAACCATCAATGATTTATTACTTAGTCTTGTATCAATTCAAATTAAGCCTCTCCCTTTTCGTACGTACTTGAAGCAAGCAGTTCCCACTAATTAACTACGGCAAGTGATTAATGAACTAGCAGCCGCTACCAGGCTTCAATAATTTTGAAGATTATTGTTACCCCGCAATGAACATAGATCTTCCTCTTCTTCTTTTTTTCAAAAGAGAGGAAGATCTGAGCATATGCTAGCTTCTACTCTATTTCATTCTATAGTTTAGTAAGGATAGATGGAGATGATCAAAAGTCAAAACATGTCTTTTTTAAAGTTCTTGGTATCTGGCTATTTCGATCAAGAGAAACAAAACAACCGTAAATCTTTTTTGGTAAAAGAATGAATATATAGAAGAAACCAGCTGGCTCCAAACAAAGCCAGACAAACAACAAGAAACAGTAGCTAAAAAAGCTAACAAGCTAACAAAGCAACAACCTCAGCAAGAAGGAACAGAAAACAACTGTAAATTTGCAGCAACGAAACAAGAAATAATTAATGCTTTGTAATTTTCATCAGTATGCCAGTTGACACTATAGGGAGGCCGGCCTGCAGCAACACTATGTTCAACTCCAATCACACGATTGAAACCTCTATAAATAGCACTTCGTCCATTTCAGAAGTACTATCACATCCAACAATACCAATCCCATTTCAATACAAGTCAATCAAATGGCCTCGAGAACTTCAACCCTAAAATTCTTCTCACTAATAATCTGTTCTCTTGCAATCGCTGAAATGGCAATGGCCGGAGATCCAGATATTCTTAGTGACTTCATTGCGCCCCCAAATGGAACAGTAGATGGAAACTTCTTCACATACACCGGCATGCGTGTTATCTTTCAAGAAGATGATCCCAAAAACTTCACAGTTCTGAAGGCAACCGTCGCTGAGTTCCCTGCTCTTAATGGTCAGAGTGTTTCATATGCAGTACTTGAATTCCCTTCTGGCACTACTAACCCACCTCACACTCATCCTCGCTCTGCTGAGCTCCTCTTCCTTGTTGGCGGTTCCCTTGAAGTTGGCTTTGTCGACACAAAAAACAACCTCTTTACTCAGACTCTTCAGGTAGGTGACCTGTTTGTTTTTCCCAAGGGACTTGTACACTTCCAATACAATGCTGACTCAGAAAGCCCAGCTATAGCAATTTCTGCTTTTGGAAGTGCAAGTGCAGGAACTGTGTCAATTCCTTCCACTTTGTTCGCCACCAACATCGATGACAATGTCTTGGCTTTGTCCTTCAAGACTGACGTATCTACCATTCAAAAGCTTAAGGCTGGTCTCGCTCCCAAGTCATGAGGAGAAGATTAATATAATTAGTTAATATGGCTTGGTGGTTCTGTTTTACTTGTTATGATTTTCCTATTTGAATAAATACCCTCAATAAGCTGGAAGGATATTCAGCAACCTGTGTTACTGTTAAAGTTTTAAAAACATTTCTCACAATTCATTTATCATCAATTATACAGTTCCACTTTATATTTGATCTATATGTGAGTCTGACTTTCTTTGTGAGTCTGTTGAACTCCATTTTAAATCGCAAAATGATTTCAATTAATATTTCTGAAATAATAGGGATGCATGAACATCATTCCTGATTTTTAGGCGAACATTGAAATAGGCATTCACATAAAACTTGAAATATAATTTTTTTTAAGGGTTAAATACTGTTTACTCCCTAAACTTTTACAAAAAAAACACTTCAGTCCATGTCTTTCTAATTTCACACGTTTACTCCTTGTACTCTCAATTTTGGACCAATAGGTTAATTCCGTTACTCTCCGTCCAAAAATTCCGTTAAATTGCTGACGTGACAGTCTTTTGGCTGTAAAATGTCTATTCTACCCTCGCTTACTGTTTTTTGTTTTTTAATTTAGTTTTTTCTCCTTTTTTTTTTCTTTCTTTTTTTTTTTTTTTTCTTTCTCTTTTTCTCTTGTTCTTGTTGTTGTTGTTCTTCTTCTTCTTCTTCTTCTTCAACCTCTTTATCTCTTCTTCTTCCAGAACTAGCACTAACAGCAAAAATGGCCGGACTCAAGAAAAGAGCTCCTTCTACATATTGCGAATGGGTCCTCTGGCTTTCCCTCACCCTTCACTTCTTCAGCTCCTACCTCATTAGTAAGCACCCAAATCAGAACAAGCCCACCACCTCTCTCTCCAAAACCCATTTCTCCAACTTAGCCTCCCGCGCCCTTTTCTAATCCGCATTGACAACACCACCGCCGTCCTCAACACCACCACCGCTGATGTCGTCTTCGCTCAGCCGCCACCGAAGAACATCCCCAAGCCCATCGGAGCTTGTTCATTGTCTTCTCCCAAGATCGGATAAGCTTCTCCCTGGATTGGATCATCTTCTTTCTCGGCCTCGATTTCGAATCTGAGCTCCGAACAGCTGCTCCAGCTTACAGCACTCCGTCACTGACTCCGTTTCGGGTTTGGCATTGTTGGGCTTAGGCTTCTTGCAAGACGAGGCCTTGGCAACCATAGGCATGCTAAGATCCTAAGAGAAGTTGAGGGTGGTGTTGGTGGCATCGGTGCACCGATACTCAATGTGGTGAAAGCGGCTGACCTTGAAGCTATTGGACCAGGGGTTGGACAGGACGAAGTTGGAGAATCCGATTCACAAGGTTATGGGTTCATTGTAATTGTGTGTTGATGATGGGTGTGATGAGGTTTGGAGAAGAGTTGCTGAAATGAGGAGTTGGGCTTGGAGGGAAGTGAGGAATTTGGAGAAGGGGATCCGAGGTTACTATTCACGGCGACATCTCGGGACTTTTGGTTCGATTTTGGTGCTGGCTTAGTCACAGAACAGGAATTGATGTTCAAATTGATTATCAAAGGTAAATCTTAGTTCTTGGAATGAAACTGTTCTTCACGAGATTTCTTGTCGAAAGTTTGATTGGATGGAAACTGATTGGAAAATTGAGTACGGACTGATATGTAATTATATTGAATTGGCTTTGGAATTCGAAATATGTTACGATTATTCTTGGCAGTGAAATCTTGAATTTTGCTACTAAAATGGGTGGTTTACATTTGGACTTTGAGTTCGGGTCAAGTTTGTTAATTGGACTTTGAACTCTGTATAGCAAAGAGGTTAAAACAAATTGATTAAAGGTAGAACTTGTTGTGCTGGAATTGTTGTAGTAACTGAGGTGATATTGTTATCTTGGTTTAAGTATGTTTATTGTGAAATTAATTGGGAAGTGGGCTTGGAGGGAAGTGAGGAATTCGGAGAGGGGGATTTGAGGGAATTGGGTCTGAGGGTGGCGGAGAGGGTTTGTCAGAAGAGGAAGTGAGGAGGTGAAGAAGGAGAAGAGTTGGAAGAAGAAGAAGAAGAAGAGAAAAAAGAGAGAAAACAAAAAGGAGAGAAAACAAAAAGGAGAAAAAACTAAAAACAGTAAGCGAGGGTAGAATAGACATTTTATAGCCAAAAGACTATCACGTCAGCAATTTAACGGAATTTTTGGACGGAGAGTAACGGAATGGACCTATTGGTCCAAAATTGAGAGTACAAGGAGCAAACGTGTGAAATTAGAAAGACAGGAACTGAAGTGTTTTTTGGGTAAAAATTCAGGGAGTAAATAATATTTAACCTTTTCTTTAACTACTTAAAAGTAAAATTATTAGGGAAAATGATATAAAAAAAATGTCACTTAGATGTGTCTTATGATACTGTAGGTAACAAAAATGACTTAAAATAATTTAGGTCACCCCTTAGCACCCTGACACTATAAATAACAATAATTACAAAAACTGCCACTGATAGCTCTTCCCCCTCCCTCCCCCCAAGCCCATTTGACCCTTACAAAATGAATTCTGTGTTCTCGACGCTCCCAAGCGACTTTGTTCTGAACGTCTTCCCGTCTGCTCGCCTGGCCTCCTCCACTCTGGCATCCTCTTCAAGAATTTCGATTTCGGTCTCGAACGTGAGATCGACCCTGACGACAATCACCGCCCCCAATCAAAGCCATACTCCAACCAAATTCACTAACCACTGGCGACACTACCTCCTCGAGCTCGATTTACACGTGGTCCTAAATAAATTGGTATTATGAACTAAATAGACCCAACATAACAAAAATCGAAACCCTAAAAATGATAATTCGTTGAAACCTCAAAACCATATTAGAACGAGCTCAAATTTCATAGATTATGTCGAATCGATAACTATAGCAAGCTATCGCAAAATGGGGTCGATCCAACGGTCGGACCTTCCAGAATTGAAACCTGAATTTTTGAAACTTCAAAAATTCCTATCGATCCCAAAGTTATTCGACATTATCATTATTTAACCCTATGCTTTTCTTTGTTAGTTTATATTATTTTTAGATAATTTATTTGTTTATGTGTTTATTAGTTTTTTCGAATTGAAGCAAATTAGGAAAAGAAGGCTTAAAGAAGGAAAGTGCGTGGAATTCTGATTCAATAACGATTCTCGATGGATTATGACTCAAGCAACTCAAGGAGAAGAAGTAAAGTTCGGAGCCCAGAAACAATCGATCGCTGGAACCTAGAGATCAATCGTTTGCCCTGTTTTCCATCTTTTTGATTCCTTCTTCTTTCCAAAACTCATGAAGTTCTTTTGTGTGTTTTCCAAGGTAATGAGTAGCTAATTTTCTTTTAGTTAGGGGCTGCTTTCAGCCCTAGACATAGTATAACTATGATGTTGGTTTTTATTTAATATGTTCTTTGGATTTCAAATATTCATTAGGTTATTTTTTATTCATTGATCAACTCTGTATGTTTATTGATGGTGCGCAACATTAGTATGCATGCTGGCACTACTACAAAAATTGAATCATACGAAGGCTAAAAATCATCGTCTGATATGGAGGCAAACCGTCATATATCGAGGTGCCATTTGATGAAGGTCGATTGTAGGGAACAGTCATGTGAAGGGCTCGGCTACTCCACTAAGAGTTTTTAAGCCCCATTTACCCAATCTAACATCCATTGACAGTTTTGTCCCTATTTTAATTAATAAATTACATCTCACTCTTTCTCTCTCTCTCCCTCCCCCCTCTTCGATCTATTCTCTCTCTCCACCCCCCTCATAGGAGACTTTCCTTCTCTCCTCGCCAGATCGTCGTCCACCTCGTTCCATCCCCGCCGCGCAGAGGAAAAACATCACCCTCTCCAATCATTCCCTTCCCCATGCCGGAATCAAAACCCCAGTCGCAGATCGAAAAATTTCGATCGGATCCAACCCATATCGGGTCAGATTGTGCCGAGCCAAGCAACGTCACGATGATCCCATCAACTCTAGTCCACCCCTGAACCTGCGACCTCACTATATGCCGCCGACAGTCCTGAACTCGACGCGGACCAGATCATTGACACTGGTGGCAAACTGTTGATGGTGGAGTCGGACTCCGCAACGGATCGAAGGACTTAAGGAGCGAGCGGACTCGGTGGCCGATGAGTTTGATTCGGATTCCGGCGAGGGCTTGGGTGTGATTCACTCTCTGCTCTACCATCCCACCGATCCCCTCGTCCCAGATAACCCAGCCTCCAAATCGCTGCCGGGGAAGCACCGGCAAAAAAAGAGCTAGTCTCACACTTTGGTGGGTGCCCAGAGCACTTTTTTTTTTTTTTGGGTATACTGTGAGCAGAAGGCTTATAAGGAAGGAAAGAAGAAAGAAGAAAGAAGAATGAAAAAAAAAGGTTTTATTGAGGAGTTATATATGTCTATTGCGGGTCAATAATACAATTATTAAGGGCCAATAATAAGATTATTGGGAAATAATAAGATTATTATGGGGCAATAATAAGATTATTTATTTGAATAAACCTATAAAGACTTTCAAAATTGTAAACATCTTCATTTTTCATTTATTATTGATCCCTAATAAACTTGTTACTGGGGGGCAATAATATGTTTATTGGGGAGCACCTTGAACCGCCAGCTAAACCTTCATCTGCACAAGTGCACAGTCACCCAGCCCAGACCTCGACGAACCCAGCAAGTGAGGAGCCCAACGACGCAGCCCAGAAGGAAAAGCAAAGCGAGGCCCAAAAGGAAAAGAAAGAGAAGAACTCAGTCCAGAAGCAGAAGAGAAGCCCTCGGCCCACAAGTAGGAGAGAAGCCCTCGACCCAGAAGAAAAAAGAAGCCCAAAAGCCCACTGCCATGTCAGCACCCTATGCTGCGTCAGACCACATCAGACCTGCCACTTTAGCAAATTGGTGCCACGTCAGCTCCGTTAGCTTTTCTGGCCGCCACCGGGGACTTTCCGACGACTTTTCCAGCGACTTTTTCCTGGCAAATTTCCGGTGACCTATTTCTAAGGTATTTTTTTCCTAAAAGTTCCCTTTTTTTTTAGTTTTTTTTTATAATTCAATTTCTCTTCTTTTTCTCCGGGACTTGCAACCTCCATTCTTCTACCCCTCTTTCTTCATCATGGGGGAGACATTAAGCCGAACTGTGGGGGTTCGTGCTCACTTCAAACTTGAAGCTTGTAGAGTCCTCCAAACTTAGAGTTTGTTGAGAAGAAATGATCGACCATAAACATCATTGTTTCGATCTAATCCAACCCCTCTTGGAATCGAATTTCTTGGAAATGACTACGCTCAGAAATTTTTATTGCTTTCGTGGTAGCCTTTTCGCTTTGAAACTAACCCTAATCTTTTGTTGTTTTTCAGGATGAGTAACTTGAACAAGTTGAGCTTCGCTCCACTAGAGACAACAGGCGCAGGATACCACAAGTGGGTCAGTGATGTGCACTAGCATCTTAAGGCTGTGGGATCCTAAGTACGATCCAAGAGCCAAGTCAGAACGTGCTTACTCCTCAACAAGTTGCTGCTTTGAAGCAAATAGAGCTATGAGAGAGGCAAATGAAGCCAAAGCCATAATTTTCATGACAAGGCACATGAATGACGCGCTCCAGAATTAGTACCTCAATGAGGAAGACCCAAGAAAACTGTGGGTAGAACTCGAGCAGCGTTTTGGCAATGTTCGTGACTCCTAACTTCCTTATTTAGAAGTGAGATGGCAAAGCCTCCGCTTCTGTGATTTCAAGTCTGTACTTGACTACAATTCAGAAGCACTTCGTATCAAGTCTTTGATGGAATTCTGTGGGCAGAAAATCACTTATACGATGTTGATCGAGAAGACTCTCTCTACCTTCCCCTTCTTTGCATTGATGATAGCCAAGAACTATCGGATTGATGTTAATGCCAGATGCATCACAAGATTTCATGAGCTTATTGGAGCCATGAACATAGCTAAAGAGCACGACAACATACTTGTGAAGAACTATAACTCTAGACCCGTGGGAGAAAAGCTAATTTCGGAGTCTAATTATAGTCACACCCCTAAGGGAGGGCGCCAGGAGAGAAACTGTAAAGGAAAGGGACTATTCTGGACGTTCTGGTCCATATTCTTTCCCCAAAGAGGAAGGAAACCACCAAGATAGGCATGCATGAAACCATAAAGGTCAACGTGTGAAGAGAGAGAGAAAGGCAAATCCTCCGGCTATGGTGGTGGCACCACCAAAGATCATACCCGTCCCCAATGTACTCTAGGCGCGCCTCAATCAAGGGAGCCTGACCATGATGATGCTTGTCTTCAGTGTAGAGAGTCCGGACATTGGGCTAAAGCATGTAATGCACCCCAGAATGTTGCTAACGCGTACAAGATGTATCGTGAATCAAGGAAAGCAAATTACATGGAGCAAGAAGACCAAGATGACAATATTCCTCTAAGGGTTGAAGACTTCAAAGGCCAAGATCCAGAGACTGGCGATTTTGATTAAGTCTTTTTATTTTCCAAGAGATGTAATAGGCAATTGTCATATATTTTTTAGTAGATGCCAATGGTTTAGTCTTTCTTCAAAGTAGGCTCACCCAAAGTAAGTGTGATGTCTAGGAAGGTTATGAGATTAGTGGTGCTTAAGCGAGCCTTGCTCCACTGGCATCTCTACTCACCTGGTCACATTTATTTTGGAGTTACCGAAAGAAGTTAGACGATTACCATTGTTTTGCATTAGCTAGCATTTTGGATTAGATTTTCTTTGGTCAAAGAGACAATGATGTAACTCCGTTGGCTTATGAATAAAATTTCGAGTTCTTTTCATTATGACTTTATTTGGACCTGAATTTAGCTACTCTCGTGTACGACCATGTTGAGAAGAAACGAGATTGTGTTGGCACCCATCCAAGATAAATAGTTTGTGAAGTCATACGACCGAGGAAAATGTGTCGTTCGGTCACCCGACTTGGTTTGAGGTTTTAGGCAAGGACGACCCAAAAATCAGCAAGTTGGACCATGCGGCCATATGTTCGGTTTAGTCCAGGTTCAAAAGGGTGGTTACTCATATGGGCCGAAATGAAAATTAATGTTCGGCCAAGTTTAGGCAACAATATCGGATGAAGAGTCCTCACAAGGAAGGACTTCAAGTCAATCTGTGATTTTAATTGTGAAGATTTCGGATGCCAGCCAAGTTAGAGTTTTACGAAACAAATATATCCTAAAAGGAAGCGGAATCCTACTTAAATTCCACGTCTTGGAGAGCAAGTTACCTAGGGTTTCTGATTTGTATATATAGCACCTTGTAACTCATTGTAAAAGGTCCTGCCCCACACAAACAAATCAATACACAACTTTTACTCACAAACTTTTCTCTTGTTATCTCATAGGTACTTTGCCTTTGATTCAACTTTCATAACTTGTTTTGATTTCTAGTTTCTTAGTTTCAATTCAGTACTTTATATTCAAGCACTTTACTTTCTTGTTCAGTTACTTTATTGTCACTTTACTTTTCACACTTAGGAGTAGTTCGTAACATAGAATTATCATCCATTGATCTCTTTCGGCCAGTCCGGATTGGATCGATGCGATTCGCTGTTCACACATATATCATCTCACAACGCTTTGACAACCGAGTCCACTTCACCTTTGTCTTCACCGTGATTTGCAAGTACCTTCACCCGATAGATCTCTAGCTTGTCATCTGAACCTTTGATTTTACCCAAGAAGTGAACGTGAAAGAAGATCCCGGTCAGGATTGACGCCTAACCAAAGTCCTTACAACAGAGGCATTAGAACCTAACGGCCGAGAGGGTTCCTTCCATAGCTTATAGTCACTTGAAAGTAGTCAGATACAAGCGCAAATCATATCTGAACCTCAGTCGGCCATTCGGCCTCGAGTTGGCACGCCCGCACAATTTAGGAGGACGATTCAACCACAAGTCCTTCAGTCCTCATTTCGGCCGAGACGATTTTGAGGTAAACATACTTCATTTTAATTCTGAACATATTACTTTGTGACTACGATGGCTGGGCCATCAATATTATTTCAAGGACATGGAATAGCCCAAGTTCCCCTTGACAAATGGCACCTTGATTACTGTCATAGAAACTCTCTACGCTCCTAGGGCAAATCGCACCTATGAATAGCCAATGGATTTCATGTGAAATCGTATGTAGAGAACAGAAATGAGTTCTTTTGCAATACATCTAACGATTGCGAACAAAGGCACATCTTAGAGAAGTTTATGTGTCTCTCTAGTGGACTCTATGTCACTATTCGAGCTATTGAATCCAATAAAGTTATGAGAGAAGATCTCTTGGATTTAGACACATATTGGCTTTGTCACGATAGGATAGGTCATCCTAATCATGATATGATGATCCGTCTATTAAAGCCTTCACATGGACATTCATTATCTCGAGTGAAACGAAGCATGAATCACAATTTGATTCTTGGACTAAGTGTGACCGCTGCAGCTACCACTAGAGCCGCCGCCGTCCACGACCAGCCTAGGGCTAGAGCAGTCTCTATCTATGACTCCATGGATGGCGTCCATCATGGTGATAGTGCCCTAAGTGATGCTGCAATCACCAACTTTGCTTTAAATAGCATTTCAAACGCTCAGGCCCAACCACAATCCTCATTGGTTGCTTCTAAGGCCAATCGCTCAATTTACAAAGCTTGTTCCTTAGGGAAATTAGGACTGAGATCGTCCTATGCAAAGAAAATGAACATACTCATTCTATTCTTACATAGAGTCCGTGGGGATTCTATGGACTAGTTCAACCAACTTGCAGACGTTTAAATATGTCATGATGTTGGTTGACAAGCAAACACATTGGTCACGTGTTATGCCGTTGTCCACTTGTAATGCTGATTATAATACACTCCTAGCACATATCATATGACAACGGGCTCACTCCCCGGATCATCCTATTCAGTCAATTGGATTTGACATTGCTAGAGAGTTTACATCGAAGACTTTTGATGGTTATTGCATATCACTGGGACTGATTTTGGACATCATAATCTCATGTACACACCCAAATGGTCTCGCGAAAACAACTACGATGGTAGTCCGGATATTGGTAATGCGCATCCATCTCCTTATATTCGCTTGGGGTGATGCAATATCACATGCAGCTATGCTAATTCATCTACAACCCCCCACCACTCAATCTACCTCTGCTTTATAGCTAGTGACTGGGTACAAGTATTGTACTTACGCATATTTGAGTGTGTCATTTATGTGTCAATTACGCTACCACAACGCTCTATGATAGGTCTTTACAGATGAATGGGCAACTACGTTGGATTTGAGATTCCAACAATCGTCCGCCACTTAATGCCCTTGCTAGGCGATCTTTTTACTGCATGTCTTGCAGATTGTCACTTTGATAAGACAGTCCTCCCATCGTTAGGGGGAAATAAGAACACGATTGTTCAGTAGGAACGACAAGAATTGTCGTGGTCTGTCCCTACTATGTCTCATCTCAATCCCTATTAAAGTGACGAGATCACATATATCTGCTGCAAACATGCCTGCAATGATGGACGTCCCTACTAGAGGACGTAGCGCCACCCTACACAGAGGTAGGCATGGCTCCAACGCCAAAGAGAGTGGCACTCTGACGTTACAGGCCATGGCACCAGCAAGGATGCATGGGAGGCCCGTGCATTCGAAGGATACTTTGGCATAACCCAATCCTTTGATCAACGACACTCAAAATCTGTCTCATTAGAATCTTCTGGATTATGGTTATCGTTGGGGGACACCTCAACATCAGAACCTATTCCTGAGAATATAGAGCTCTTTGAAAATGACACTAGTGTACATGAGATGTGGGATAGAAACTCCATCATAATTGATGATGTAATTGTGCATGAGTTTGTTGAGTCAGATGATATCGAACCACACTCCGTTGATGATTGAATGCCAATGTAGAGAAATTGGCCTAAATGGA